>NW_028258457.1:350929-666762 GCF_053883595.1 Heterocephalus glaber
ACACCGCACCCCCACAAACCAGGTCTCCATCCCCGTGTTCCATGTTCCCAAGACCCCAGCCCATTGGCTCCTGTGTCCAGGCAGACAAACTGCCCCCATGCCTTCACCTGGGGCCTGGGTCTCCACCCCACCCTGAGACCCAAATCTCCCACCCCAGGTGACAGCCAAGCAGCCAGGGACCAGCCTCTCTGACCTCAGGGCTGGACCCTCAAGTTCTCAGCCCCATGTGATCAGGTTAATCAGCTTTTTTGGTTGTCCCTGACACAAATGCCATGTCGCTCCTCTTCCACGACTCGGACCTAGGAGCTCCTGGTCCTGGTGTCCCCGCTGAGTCTCCAATTCTCGCCTCCAGGCTTCTACGTGACGCTGGTGGTGCACCGCTGGTGGAACCAGTACCTGTGCATGCCTCTGCCAGACGCCCTCATGTGCGTGGTGGCTGGGACGGTGCACGGGCGGGACGATCGCGGACGCCTCTACCGGCGCACTCTCATGCGCTACGCTGGGCTCTCGGCGGTGCTCATCCTGCGCTCAGTCAGCACCGCGGTCTTCAAGCGCTTCCCCACTGTAGACCACGTGGTCGAGGCCGGTGAGCTCCCAGCCCCGCTGGGCGAGGCTAGAACGAGGCGGGGCTAAACGAGAGGCGGGGTCTGGGTGGGCGGGGCTAAGGGGGTAGGTGGGGCTAGCAACCCAGACCATGCTTTCCAGGATTCATGACCCGAGAGGAGCGCAAGAAGTTCGAGAACCTAAACTCCTCATACAACAAGTACTGGGTGCCCTGCGTGTGGTTCTCCAACCTGGCGGCTCAGGCCCGGCGCGAGGGCCGCATCCGCGACAACAGCGCCCTCAAACTGCTGCTGGAGGTGGGCTGCTAGGAGGTCATTAAAAGAGAATTCAGAGCTGGGCATGGTGGCACGTTGCAGTGTAATCTCAGCACTGAGGAGGCTGAGGCTGGAGGATTTTGGGATTTCGAGACCAGCCTGGGCCACAAGAGCAACCTTAACTACATAGTGAGACCCTGTCTCAAAAAACAAACACAGGGCCAGGGATTTAGCTTAGTGGTTTCGCCGCCTGCTGCGCAAGCTCAAGGACCCAAGTTCGATCCCCGGTACCCAAAAAACCCCAAAAAACAAACACAGACAAACAACAAAAAAGAATTCCAGGGAAACTGCACCCAAGCTGTCAACTGCTACAGTCACCCTCCTCCCATGAGGCGGATTCCAGACCCCCCTTCCCTGCAGCCGCAGATGCACATTTATTTCCGTGAGGTAGACTCCACCAAATGCCCTCCCTGGACCTGCTAGAAATACACTCAGCTCCCCCAGGTGCCATCCCCTCTTTTTTCAGGTGTGCAGGTGAGCTCACAGTGCACTCCCTGAATTCCTGGCCTCTATCTGCCCCCAGGAGCTGAATGTATTTCGGAGCAAATGTGGGATGCTCTTTCATTACGACTGGATCAGCGTGCCCCTCGTCTATACCCAGGTAACCCCAGTGTGCCTCAGTTTACACCAGGTGTCAGAGGTCTTCAATGGGACCTGTGGGCCAGCTAAAACTACATCCCAGGGCCGCCTGGTCTCAACTTGGGTCTCTTGGTGACCCTGCGGCTGGGGGAGCCGACCTGGCATCCCCATACCCCATGAACCTGCAGGTGGTGACGATCGCAGTGTACAGCTACTTCCTGGCCTGCCTCGTGGGCCGCCAGTTCCTGGACCCGGCCCAGGGATACAAGGACCATAACCTGGACCTGTGCTTCCCTGTCTTCACCTTGCTGCAGTTCTTCTTCTACGTTGGCTGGCTCAAGGTGGGGTGGGGGTCCATGAGGCAAGGACAGGGACAGGACCAGGGATGGGGAGGGCCAGGGTCCAAGCTTCCCACTGCCTTCCTGTTCCCTCTCAGGTTGCAGAGCAGCTCATCAACCCTTTCGGAGAGGACGACGATGACTTTGAGACCAACTTTCTGATTGACCGAAACTTCCAGGTGAGCCTCTAGGGGCAAGTGGTCCACACCTTCTCCACAAGGCCTTGTCCCCAGCCCAGCCACACCTGCCGAGGGCTCCCCTAGAGCCACTCTGCTCTCTGGGGCACCTTGCTGCCACCACCCTGAGGGCCACCCCACGTTACCTCACCCCTTGTGTCCACACACTCAGGTGTCTATGCTGGCCGTGGATGAGATGTATGATGACCTGGCCATGCTGGAGAAGGACCTGTACTGGGACGCAGCTGAGGCCCGTGCCCCCTACACGGCAGCCACGGCCTTCCTGATGCAGCAGCCCTCCTTTCAGGGCTCCACCTTCGACATCACGTGAGCTGGTGGGGCCATGGGTGGGACTTACACTTAGGCAGACTAACTTGACCCAGGGTGGTGTGTGTGTGTGTGTGTGTGTGTGTGTGTGTGTGTGTGTGTGTTACAAGGGATCAAACCCTGAGCCTTCAACTGGGCTGCAGTCCCAGCCCTTCAGCCCTTTATATTTTCATAGAGGGTCTTGCTAAGTTGCTCAGGCTGGGCTCAAACTTGCAATACTCCTGGCTCAGCCTCCCTCATGCTGGGGATTACAAGGCATGCACCACCACTCCTGGCAAGATTTTTTTTTTTTTTCTTTTTGGTATAGGGGATCAAACTCAGGACCTTGTGCTTTCGAGGCAGGTGGCGGCACCACTGAGCTAAATCCCCGGCCCCTGGCAAGATTTTTTGGTTGTTAGCTCAATTATTTCAAAATTTTTTATTAGTACGTGTTTGCAGTACCTAATGATTACATTCACAGTGGGAACCTGGTACATGTACATAACACATCTTAATTCTTTGAGATCGGTGTGTGAGCAGAGCCAGAGGATAAAACCAGGGTGTGGGGGCCAAAGTCTCTGGAGATAAGTGACACAGAGGGGTATTTGGAGCCAGAGAAATTTTTGTATTTGGAAGTCTGCTCTTCAATCAGGGAGAGGTGAGGGCTCAAGATGTAGCTCCGGCAGAACATTTGTTTAGCATGCTCAAAATCTTGAGTTCCAGCAGGGGATTTAGCTCAGTGGTTCCGCCACCTGGCTCGAAAACACAAGGTCCTGAGTTCGATCCCCAGTACCAAAAAAAAAAAAAAATTGAGTTCCATCTCCCACAGTGAGGTGGGGGGAGGGACCCAGAAGACTGAGGTAGGAGGATCCTCCTGGGCTACATAGTGAGTCAATGACAGCCGGAACTACATATTGAGGACCTGTCTCAAAAATAAAGGAAGGGGGGCTGGGGATTTAGCTCAGTGGTTCTGGCACCTGCCTCGAAAGCTCAAGGTCCTGAGTTCGATCCCCGGTACCAACAAAACAAAAAATAAAGGAAGGAAAGAAAAGAGCAGAGGAGCGATGCCACAGCGCCAACCCTTGTCCGTCCGCAGGCTGGCCAAGGAGGACATGCAATTCCAGCGGCTGGACAACGCAGACGGCCCCCTGGGAGAGGCGCACGGCGACCTCCTGCAGCGCCTCCTGCCGACTGGCGCCGGAACGGCCTTGCTGGGCCGGCGCCTGTCGCTGCTGCGCCGCAAGAACAGCTGCGTGTCGGAGGCATCCATCCCGGCCAGCTGCGCGTGCGCCCCCGACGGCGCGGCCCTCGAGTGCGGGTGCGCGGACCCGCTCCTGGAGCCGGCTCTGCGGGAGCCAGAGCCCGAGTTTTCTGCCTGTCCCGAGCCGCCTGCACCCGCGCCTTCGCCCGCGCTGGTCCCTGACCCCTTCCCTGGCCTGCCCCTCCCCGGGCCCCGCGTGCTGGCGCCGCCCTGGCTACCCAGCCCTATCGGCGAGGAGGAGGAGAACCTGGCTTGAGCGTCGGGGCCTAGGCCTCCGAAGGACAGAAACGCAAGCCCACGCACCGCAGGCCAGGCTGCATAAACCTGCTGTGCCTGCATGAACTCAGCCTGCGTGGGTCTGGCTCAGATGCTTTGTTCGTTTTGCTATGTAGTTCTCCCTGGCCTTGAATTCACTGTGTAGCCTAAGCCGACCTTGAACTCTTGGAGATCCTCCTGCCTGAGCCTCCCAAATTCTGGGATTACAGGCATGTGCTAGCACACCTAGCTCTTTCCCATGCTTTGAGCAGCCAGTCCTTAGAGCTAGATCCACTTCCCAGCCTCAACCCCTCAGCAGCCTCAAGGAGCATGTCCTGCCTGAGTTCTTCCCTTACAACAGACACAGGCATGCCTACCTTGAGGAGCTGAGGATGAAATGCTGGCTTTAAAACATTGTGTGTGTAATAGGTGGTCAATAAACTGTTAGTGTGTGTGTGTGTGTGTGTGTGTGTGTGTGTGTGTGAAGTCAAACTTATTAGCGTGACTTCTCTTGCCTGGCAGTATACAAAAATTTGGGGATTCATCTAGGGTTTTGGGGGATGCCTTGTTCACTTCTTGCCAAATTCTACTCTCTGAAATATAGCAGGGATGCCAGCTGTATTCATTAACAAGCCAGCCACTGCCCTAAAGCCACAGCTTCCTGCATTCCCAAGCCCCTGCATTCTCAAATACTCTGCAAACCCTCCTACCCAGGGCTGGGCATCAAGACTGGGGCCTCTGGAGTGTAGCCTCCTGTGCTGGAGGCCTTAATTTTACCATATTCAGCAACTCATGAATCAGAACTCTACCCAGGATGCCTTCCTTCCCTACTCTGTCTCCAACTGTCTCCTCTGAACTATCATGCAAAGATCTCACAGTGACTTTTTCCCCCAGTACTGGAGATCGAGGCCAGGGCCTCCCTACCACTGAGCTATATCCTCAGCCTTTCTTATTCTGAGGCCAAGTCTCACTAAATTTCCCAGGCTGGCCTTGAGTTTACAACCCTCCTGTCTCAGCCTCCAAAGTAGCTGAGATTATAGGTATGAGCCACTGCTCCCCAGGTTCTCACAGTGACTTTGAAGGTAATGCCCTTCAAATACAAAATGACCTCCAGTCCCTCCCCAGCCTGCTCAGCCCAGTGTTTCTCAGTTTTGTCCCTCCAGGAGATGAGGCCAAAATCTGGGAGTCCTGGACTCTTGGTTTTGGTATTGTTTTTTTGGTACCAGGGATCGAACTCAGGACCTTGAGCTTTCGAGGCAAGTACAGTGCCATTGAGCTAAATCCCCGGCCTATTTATTTGAGACAGGATCTCACTATGCAGTTCAGGCAGGCCTTGAACGCACTATGTAACCAGGCTGGCCTCAAGCTCACAGTAATCCTCCCACCTCAGCCTCTAGAGTGCTAGGACTATAGGCATGTACCACCATGCCTGGGTGGTTGGTTTTTTTAAAACAGGGTCTCACTATGTAGCCCAGGCTGGCCTCAAACTCGGAGTGATCTTCCTGTCTCATCCTCCTGGGCACTGGGATGACAGACAGGGACCTCCATATCCGGCTGTGGAATCTTCTCTTGCATCCACAGGAAGTCCCAGCTTAATCTTCTTTGTATCCAGCAGCCAACCACTTTTCACTCCTCCAGGGCAACAGCCCCCAGTGTCACCCACCCACCCTCCTGGATTAGCTACCTCAGGTCCTTTCTTAGTGCTACTGGCTGCCAAACTGGAGTCAGATCCCTTCCTGTGCTTAGAACTCTCCATGGCTCCCACCTCCCACAGCCCACGGGCCCTGAACAATCTCTCTCCCCACCTCTGCTCTCGTGTTCCCCTGCACTCACTCCATTCCCACCACACTGGCCACTTGCTGTCCCTGTAATCCACCAACCAGTTTCATCACAGAGCCTTTGCACAAGCGGCTTCCTCTGCCTGTGCCAGTCTTCCTGAGATGCCTTCAGAGGCTCTCCCTCACCTCCTTCAGGATTCTGCTTAGATGTTGCTGCTCCATTACTGAGACCTCCTCTCCTGGGCTCTTATTAAAATGTTTATCTTGCATGTCCAATTCCTACACCCCATCACTCTTGCCTGCTTTATTTTATTTATTTATTTATTTATTTATTTTGCACCGGGATCAAACTTGGGTCCTTGCGCTTGCACAGCAGGCAGCGAAACCACTGAGCTAAATCCCCAGCCCTGACCTGCTTTATTTTTAACTGTAGTACTCATATCAAACTTTAATTTAATCTTTTGTTTGCAGTACTGGGAATGGAACCCAGGGCCTTATACATGCTTGGCCAGCACTCCACACTGAGCAACACCCCTAGCCCCTCTATTTTGTGGATTGTCTATTTCTCTTTATTGAAAACATTCACTCCATGAGAGCAAACATTGTCTGGACCTTCTTCAACGACCACCACCATTGCCAGGTGTGATGGCACACTCCTGTAATCCCAGCATTTAGAAGGCTGAGACAGGTGGATCTCCCTGAGTTGGAGGCCAGCCTGAAGTATAAAATGAGGCCCTGTCTCAAAAAAAAAAACAAACATCATCACCACCACCACCACCACCACTATACACACAACACACACACAAACACACGATTCTTAACTCTCACTGACTAGGTGCTATCAGTCATTTATACTTCAGTAAAAATATATGACAGGCCTTCTTTAAAAGCAATAGGCTGAGGGCTGGGGATTTAGCTCAGTGGTTTTGCCACCTGCTGTGCAAGCACAAGGACCAGATGTTGATCCCCGGTACCAAAAAATGAAAAAAATAAAAAATAAAAGCAATAGACTGAGGCAGGAAGATTGCTGTGTAGTTCAAGGCCAGCTTGAACTACACAGCAAGACCTGGTCTAAAAAAAAAAAAAAAACTCCTACAAAAGAAAGCAATAGTCTGAGGGCCGGGGATTTAGCTCAGTGGGGCCACCACCTGCCTCACAAGCACAAGGTCCTGAGTTCAATCCTCGGTACCAAAAAAAAAGAGCAATAGTCTGTACAGAATATATAAAGATACTGTCTGTATTTGGGGTTTTTTTGTTTGTTTGTTGTTGTTGTTGTTGTTGGTACTGGGGATTAAACTCGGGACCTTGCACTTGTGAAGCAGGCAGTGGAACCACTGAGCTAAATTCCTGGTCCAAAAGCAATAGTCTGAATCCCTGCTCCATCTTCTCTCCCTCATCTTGGTGAGTGTCCAGCCAGGGTAGATTTAAAATCTTTATTATTCATTTTCTCAAATATAAAATCAGGCTCTTCCCAGATAGGACATTACTATGTCTCCAGGGACAGAATCAAGGATAAGAATCACATTGCTAAAGAGCTGGGGATTTAGTTCAGTGGCATTGTGCCTACTTTGAAAGCACAAGATCCTGAGTTCGATCCATGGTACCAAAAAAAAAAAGAATCACATCGCTAAAACAACAAAAGTCTATCCCTGCTACCTGCCCTTCCTTGACCCCCAATCTGGGGGAGCAAAGGGCAGAGATAATACACAGTTCAATCCTGTCACCCAGTTGGCCAAGGCCTGATGCTGGGTGCCATTCAAGGGTGGATTAAATTCTGGCGGGTGAGGAGGCCATTGGTCCCGAAGTGGTCAGTGCTTGTCAGTGGGGCGAAGCCTCAGAGGTGCCAGGCGGCCCAGGGGTCCTCGGCGAGCGTTTGTGGCCAGCCGCTGCTGTGCCAGGAAAGACTGGGCATGCGCAGGTGCCCGTTCTTCGCCAGCTCGCTGCTGCAGGGCCATGCCCTAGGGGAGGAGTACGGTTGGCCGGGACCAGGGAAGCCGCGGTACCCTCAGTCTTCTAGCTCTGGGGACAGTGCTCTCACCATATTATACCAAGCACTGATGAGCAGTTTTTCCTCCTGTTCCCGCTGATTGCGGCTCGTCTCAAAGTCCATCTAACAGAAAGAAAAATCAGGGGCCTGGGTGTGCTGGGGCAGCACAAAGGAACAAGGACAGCCAGGGGTTGCAGTGCACACCTGTCATCCCAGCACTAGAGAGGCTGAGGCAGGAGGACCACTGTGAGTTCAAGGCCGGCCTGCGCTACATAGTGAATTCAAGGAGAGCCTGAATTACATAGCGAGACCCTGTCTCAAAAATCCAAGAGGGCTGGGGATTTAGCTCAGTGGTTCCACCGCCTGCCTTGCAAGTCCAAGGTCCTGAGTTTGATCCCCCATACCAAAAAAGTAAATAAAAAACAACCAAAAGAAACAAAACAAAAAAACAAGGGGACAAAGACACCTACCTCCAGGTGCTGGATTCGGATGTCCTGCTCCTGGAGCTTTGTCCTCAGGGTGTGGAGTTCTGGGGGCACCCCTGTAGGTGGCCGCTGCTTGGGCTCCAGGATCTGTATAACCTAGGAGTTGGGGCGAAATTGCAGCCAAGGTGACCTTGAACTCACAGTCCCCTTAGACACGTGGTGTGTGTTAAACACACGACAGCCCATGGCAGTGGGAAGATGACAGAGGTCTGTGACATGGTGTGGGAGTGGTGGGCAGAGGTGGGGAGATGAGGACTGAAGAGAGGTACAGGGGCTCCATGGTACAGTGTCTGCCTAGCAAGTGTGAGGCCCTGAGTTCGATTCCCAGGACCAAAACAACAAAAGAGGCACAGGGAGTGGGCACTGGGGCAGGAGGGCTGTAGGACGCAGGCCTCACTGTGCGCGCCTTGTCAACGTAGCGGCGGTACCGCTCCTCCATGGCCCAAAGGTCTGCATCCTTCTTCTGCAGGCTCTCTTGCAGCTCTTCAATGCGCCGGGCTGCTGGGAGATGGGGGCCCTCAGTGCCATGCTGCCCTCGGGGATTGGCCCCCCGGCCAGGGAGACCCGCTTACTGTTGCTATCTGTGGGGGGCTCCAGCTCCTCAATGTACTCTCGCTTTCGCTGCAGCTCCAGGTCTGCCTCATGCAATTTTTGCCTGTGTGCAGCAGAAGGACAGCAGTGGGCTGACCCTCAGCTGGATTGTCTGCCCTGTCTTTTGTTTTGGTTTTTTTGGGGGGGTGTTCTTTGTTTTTGAGACAAGGTCTCACTATGTAGTCCACACTGGCCTTGAACTTGTGGCTGTCTTCCTCACTCAGCCTTCTGAGTGCTGGGATCACAAGGTGTGTACCAGCTTGTTTTTTTGTTTGTTTTTCAGTCCTGGGGATTGAACCCAGGGCCTACATCCCCAGGCCTTTTTATTTCTGATCTTGAGAAAGGGTCTCACTAAGTCACTAAGTTCCTCAGGCTGAGCTCTAAATTGTGACTCTCCTGCCTCAGGCTCCCAGAGTATTAATAGCTGGTGTGTGCCACCATGCCTGGCTTTTTTTTTTTAAGACAGGATCTCACTATATAGCCCAGGCTGGCCTTGAACTCAGCAGCAATCCTCCTGCCTCAGCCTCCCAAGTGCTGAGATTATAGGCATGGACCACCATGCCCGGCCTTATTTTATATTTTGAGGCAAGTTCTCACTAAATTCCCTAAGCTGGTCTCAAACTTGGGATCCTCCTGCCTCAGCCTTCCAAGCAGCTGGGATTAGAGGCATGTACCACTGTGCTCAGCTCTTTATTTTCTGCAGTGCTGAGGATGAACCCAGGCCATTTCCCCTGCTAGGCAAATGCTTTACCGCTAGGCCACACCCCCAACCCTTTGGCTTCTCTTTTGTCCCAGTGGTGCCTACAGCCTTCTCAGCTGCAGGAGACCTCCCTGCCTGCCTCCCCGGGGGCTCTGTGTCCTGCCCCTACCCTCTCCCCACTAACAGAGCACAGCGGCCCTGGGCCAGTGCCCCTCTGTCTTCTCCCCAGCCCACACTGGTCCAGTCACCATCATCCCTCACTAGCCTCTTCTACTCTAAACCCTTCAGATACATTCACTGAGCATGCAGGGATCTTTCCAAAAGTGATTTTGTGCCAACAACAACAGTACTAACAACTAGCCGGGTACAGTGGTGTACACTTTCAACCCCAACAATCTGGGAGGCTGAGGCAGGAGAATCACAAGTACCAGGCCAGCCCTCAAAACTTAGCAATTTAGTGAGGCTTTGTCTCAAAAACAAACAAACAAACAAACAAAAGCAATCATCACTTCTGGAAGAAAATCTCTCCGTGGCTCCCCACTGTACCCTAATGCACAAGCTCCTCCCCTGGGTCCAGCAGACCATCCTGGACCCGACCTTTCTGTAGACCTGTCTGTAACGAGGGACGGATCCCGAAGGCCTTCCCCAGCCTCCTGCCACCTGCCACTTACAGATGTTCCTCCAGCTTCCTCTTCAGTAGGGCGGGCTGGGGAGAGAAGCAGAAGGTGGGGAGGGGTCCAGAGGTCTGAAACCCTAGCCAGCAGGGGACCCTGGGGTGCCCCCCTAGGCCTGCAATACTCACGATGGCCTGCACCAGGCGGGCAGCGGGCAGAGGGGAAGAGAGAGAGGAGGGTTACAGGGGGCGAGGGGAGCGCTGGGCAGGGGGAAGTAGCACTCACGTCCTCGCTCCTGCCGCTCTGCTCCTGCAGGGCCTTCTGCAAGTCCTCCACCTGGGCCCGCAGCTCCGACAGCTGCTGCTGGTTCAGCCTGCAGGGTGGGGGCTGCTCAGTGCTCTCGTGCTCAGCTGGGCCCCAGGGGACCCCTCCTGGGCATCCAGCGGGACACCCACCTCCGCTGTGTCTCCAGCGCGTGACGCGCACGGTTAGCCTCCTCCAGATGGCGCTGCAGCTCCGCCTGCCTCTCGCGGTCCGCCGCCTCCTGCTGGCACAGCCGCTTGTTCTCCAGCTGGAGCCGCAGGAGCGTTTCCCTATCGGGCCAGGCATGAGCGGGGCTGAGGACCTGTCATCCCAAAGGCCAACTCGGGCCAGCCGGTGGAACCAGCCAGTGCGTGAAGCTGGGGTCAGGAGGGACCTTGGGAAAAGAGCCCAACCAGAACTGAAGGCGGGGACCAGCTGCGGGGGTGGCCAGGGCCTGGGGTACTAGAGGCGGAGCTCTTACGGGCCTGGGGGCGGAGCCAGGCCAGAATGGAGCTAGAACACAAGGGTCAGAACAGCGGATGAGGCCACAGAGAAGAACAGCTGATTTGGGAGAATTCATGGGACAGGTCATAGATTACTGCACCTAGCAGGGACTCCACTGGAGTGCAAGGCTGGACCTTGGGGGTAGGAGATCAAATTGGCAGGGTTAGGATGAGGGATTTTTGCATGTGTGCTGAGAATGGATCATGCAGCTGGAAAGCCACCAAGGAAGAAGAAAGAGCCAGAGTGCTCGGCCAGGTCAGAGCAAGATTGGGAGTGGAAGAGCCCAGGAGCCTGGCTAGGACCTGGAAGCCTAAACCAAGTACCAGGCTGGTCCCTGCGCACTTCAGAGGAGGGCTGAGAGGCCAGGCCGGCTTGGTGGGAGGAAGCACCAAGTGCCTGGATACCTGAGCTCTGCAGGCAGGATCTCCGCTGCCAAATTCTCCAGGCCCGACAGGGTGGGGTCCAGCGAGGGGTCTGGAGGATGTAAGGGTCTTCAGGTCTCTGTGAACTTGCAGCCCCGGCCCCCAGGGCCTCTTTCTCAGGACTGTCCTTGGGGCTCAAGTTCAGCCGCACCCCCTCCCCAGGCCCCTGCAGCTCACCAGCCTGAGTCAACCCCCGCGGCTGCAGCTGGGTGCAGCGTAGCTCCTCGTTGGCCTCTCGCAGGGAGTCCCGCTCAGCCTGCAGCCGCTGCAGAGCCAAGGACAGAGTGCAGGCCACATGAGACAGACTGCCTCCCAAGGTGTGCTGGTGGGGAGCTTGGGCTGCAGAGCCTTGCCCTCACCTCTTTCTCCTTTGTCACCAGTTCGTACTTTTCTTCCAGGTTGCGGTACTCAAATAACCACTTCTCAGCCTTCATGGCTTCCTCTCGTCGTTGGCCCTGCAGTTCCTGAACCTGAACAGAAAGAAGGGGTGAGAGCCGGGCATGGTGGCTCATGCCTGTCATCCCAGCACTTGGGAGGCTGAGGAAGGAGGATCACTGTGAGTTCAAGGCCAGCCTTGGCTACATAATGAGTTCAAGACCAGCCTGAACTACATAGTGAGACCCTATCTCAAAAAAAAGGGCTGAGGCCAGGTGTGGTGACACATGCCCCTAATTCCAGGACTGTGTAACCTGAGGCAGGAGGATCGCCATGAGCTCCACGCTAGCCTGGGGTAGATAGTTGAGTTTAGACCAGCCTGGACTACAAAGCAAGATCCTGTTTCAAAAAAAAAAAAGGGGGGGGCGGGGAGGGTGAGGACTGCAGGGATGGAAGGAAGGGCAGCGATTTAGGACAAGGATGCTTAAGAGCAGAAGGTGGGGCTTACAAACCTAGACAGATCTGGCCTGAGTCAGGGACGGCCCTAAAGTGTGTGGCCTACAAGGTGAAGGCGGGGCTCGGTGAAGTCCCGGGTGGGGTGCGTGCGTTTGGGAAGCGGTGTCCAGAGTGAGGGCGGGGCTTCGGGCAGCACTGAGAGAGGTTCAAGTAGGGGCCATGTCTGTTGGGTGGGGGGCCTACAGGCGTGTGGGCGGGGCTGCAGGCAGCAAAGGGAAAGTCTCTAGGATAGGGCCTCCTCACCTGCCTCCGTTGTGCCTCCAGCTGGGCACGCAGCAAGCCGGCCCTGCGTAGCTCGTCCTCCAGCTGCCTCGTGCGCTCCGCGTGGCCCGCATTGCGCTCCTCCAGCTGCCGCACCTGTCGCCGCAGCTCCTGCAGCTCGCCCAGACGGCGACGGCAGCTGTCCAGGGTGGCTTCCAGCTGCCCTGCGCGCTCCGAGGATTGCCTGTGAGGGGTCAGGCAAGGGGACAGTCAGGGGCCAGCTGGGATGCTGGGCCCTTGGGGCAGGAAAGGGTGCGAACTGGGAATGGGATGGGTTCAAGGTGAAGGGTTCACGAGAGTGGAGGGCCAGGGGTCTACCAGGGCCTGGTGCTGTTGGGGGTCATTAAGGTAATGGTTAGCCCAGGGTTACAATCGGAGAAGCTTCAGGGGTTTTTTTTTGGTTTGGTTTTTTTTTGTTTTTCTTGGTACCGGGGATTGAACTTGGGACCTTGCGCTTTCCAGGCAGGTGGCGGAACCACTGAGCTAAATCCCCGGCCCAGGGTTTTTTATTTTTTAGACAGGCTCTCCATAAGTTACTAAATTGCCCAGGCTGGGCTTGAACTTGAGATCATACTGCCTCAGCCTCCCAGAATGCCAGGATGACAGGTGTGCACCACTACTCCTGGCTCGAAGTGGATTTGTGGGGATACAAATGGGTGATGGGTCACAGAGGGAACGAGGACCCAAAGGGGACTGAGGATCCCCCAAGGACAGCATGGGGGTTTGGGAGAATTATAAGGCAAGAGCACTAAGGGTCTTTGGATATACAGTGGACAAGGGACCTACTAGGTACTTAAACCAAGAGTGCTGTAGGGTCATAGGGGGCCCGTCAGGGTTACAGAAGACACAGTAAGGTCATAAAGGGCTGCAGGCTGCAGCTGTAGAGTTCTGGAGGGCACATAGGATCCAGGGGCATGCTGGGGCCTGGAGTGGGGGGTCTGGAGAGTGTTGCTGGGGGAGGTCCTGTTTGTTGAGGGTTCTTGGGGTCTGGATTATAACATGAGATAGTAGCACTGTGGGGCTGTGGGAGCACTATAGGTGCAGGGTGTCTGCTGGGGTCCAGGGATGTAAGGGGTTCAGGATACTGCAGTAGGGCCCAGCTGGTATTGCGGGGTTTGGGGTGGTATGGTGAAGTCTGGGGGCACTCAGACCATGCTGCAGATATGCAGTGGGCTCCCTGGGACTCTGGCTCACCGAAGCTCATCTATCTCATCCTTCAGTGCCTGCGCCTCCTGGGCCAGGCTGGTCAGCGCCTGGTTCCGCTGCTGCAGCTCGGTGATCTCTCGCTCCAGCTCTGTGCACCGAAGCCTTTCATCCTCCCGGCTGCTCTCCAGCCTGGGGGTGGCAGGGGAAGGGCTCAAAAAGGGGCTGCTGCCTCCACCCTAATCTCCCAGCCCCCTGGCCCTGGTCCTCAGCTGCCACACCTGAAGTTCTCCTCTTGTAGCTGTTCCAGCTGGGACTGGAGCAACAGCAGTTTTTTGGCTGTGAGACCTGGGGTACCCTCAGCCTCTGGCCGGCCCACTCGCTCACGAAGCACTGCATTCTCTTGTGCCAGGCTCTGTTTCTCCTCGGACAGGAGTACCAGCTGCAGGCAGGGAGGCGAGTTAACTGGAGCCTGGATGGGGGTGCAGCTGACCCAAAGCCCCCCAGTGCCTCCCTACCTGCCGCTCAAGGTCCAGACAGTGCTGCTGGAGCTCATCCCCCTCCTCGGCCTCCTCACTCAGGAAGTAGTACCTGCGGGACTGAGCAGATGGAGGGGAGTGGTTGGGGGGCTAGGGAGCCAGGAGGACTTGGGGAGGAAGGCTGAGATCTCTAGGGGGACAGGGGAGCCCAGCCAAGGGACCCTAGGATCTAAGAGAGGAGTGGAGTCCCAAGTGACTGAGAGAAGGGTAATTCAGGAGCCCTGGGGACTTGGCAAGGAGAGAGGCCAGGACCCTGACTGAGGAGGGGTTGGTTTACAGGCCTCAGGAAGAGTCCCTCCACCTTGTGAAGCCCCATCTACAGGGTGGGGCCCATCAGCAAGGTTCTCCACCCTTACCTGCGTGTCAAAGTTGCCATATGTCTCTGGCGACAGGGAGTCAGGGGTGTCTTTGGTCATGAGCTGAGGGTGGGGGAGGCATTCTGATGAGCTGAGTGCTCTGATTTTTTTTTTTTAGTACCAGGAATCAAACTCAGGATCTCGGGCTTGGCAGGTAGGAGAGGTACCACTGAACTAAATCCCTGGCTGATTTTTGTTTTTGAGACAGGGTCTTCCTATGTAGTTCAGGCTGGCCTTGAACTCACTACATAGCCCCAGATGGCCTCAAAGTCATGGCAATCCTCCTGCCTCAGCCTCTCAAATCCTGGGATGATAGGTGTGCATCACCACACCTGGCTCTGAGCTGAGCTGTCTGAGGACAAGCCTTCAAGCCTTCTCCAATCCAGCCTAAGAAGGTGTCTACTCTCAGGTCCCCAGAGCCAGTTCTCCCCAATAACCTGAGCCCAGAGGCTGCCCCCTGCCTCTGACATCGAGGGAAGGTACCTGGAGGCTGCAGGATTGACTTAAAGCTGGCAGACATGAGACAGAGATGGCTGGCCAGGTGACCTCCAGGTAGAGACTAGATCTTACCAGGGCTTGTGCCAGTTACCTCTCTCAGCCCTGGAACCATTCCCTCCTGACACTCACACATCCATACCTACCTCCTGGATGGCTTCCATCACTACATGTTGAACTGACTCCTCCAGTGTCATGATTCTCTGGATGTGCTCTGGGGATCAAGGTGGGGTGACTGAGACCCAGGGGCAGCTCAAGGGAGGAATGAGGATTTTCTCAGGTCAACCCCTGGGGACCCCTGAGCTCTCCCTCTGGCCTTCCCCATACCCTGCTTTTTCTCGCAACTGATTGCACATCCCAGCACCAACTGTAGCAGCTTGCCCAGCTCCGACGGGTCTGAGAACTGGCCAAGCAGGCTCACATCCGGGAGGTGCGGTTCCAACACTGGATGCCCCAAGACCTGAGGACAAAGAGGTAGAGAGGGAAAATAGGCTTCACAGACCCAAGCCCTTCTCCCGAGCCCAACCAATCAACGGCCTGACAGTTACTCACATCCTGAGAGTACTCCAGCAGGCTCCGTAAGATCTTTTCCAGATTGCTGACCTGGGGAGGCGGAGGTGCTCTGTACACTGTACAGGGGCCCAGAGGCCCTGACCTCAATCTGCCTCCACTTCTTGTTGTCCCCCGCACCACACACATACTTCTCATTCCCTGCTTGGCCCTGCTTTCTGAAGGTACCTTCCCCAAGAGTGACCTCTCTGGCCATGCATCCTGTGTCCACCTTATCATATTTGCTCATGCACTCCCAGCACACAATTGCTAGCCAGGGGTGGTGGTGGTACATGCCTGTGACCCCCACAATTGGGAAACTGAGTCAGAAGAATCTCTGTGAGTTTGAGGCCAGCCTAGGCTACACAGTGAGTTCAAGGCCAGCCCGAACTACATAGTGAAACCCTGTCTCAAAAAAACTAAAACAGTGCTGGGGATTTAGCTCAGTGGTTCTGCCGCCTGCCTCGAAAGGGCAAGGTCCTGAGTTTGATCCCTGGTACCAAAAAAAAAACCAAAAAACAAAAACAAAATCAGAACGCAGTTGCTTTCACAACATGGTTCTAGTCACTGTCATCTCTCACCTGGAAGACTGCACCAACCACCTCCAATACTGCAATTTATTTTTCAGCTCTGGGGATGGAACCCAGGACCTGGTGCGTGCTAGGCAACCCTCTCCACTGAGCTGCACCCCCAGGCCCTCAACTTCCATTCTTGCCCACACTCCATTCCTCTCCAGCCAGCCAGGAGGAGCTTTTTCAAGGGCATGCCAGGTTGTATCTTTGCTCAGGTGAAATCCTTCCCTGACTTTCCACAGCACTTAAAATAGAATCCACACACCCTCTGAGTCCTGCCAGGCCCTTGATCACTTCATCTCCTACAATTCTTGCCCTCTTGCTCTCTCTTTTGACCTCCCCCCCACCATTCCTCAGTTATATCCAGCTCATTTCCAATGCAGGGGTTTTGCACTTGCTATTCCCTCTGCTGGAGAACTTTCTTTCTTTCTTTTCTTTCTTTCTTTCTTTCTTTCTTTCTTTCTTTCTTTCTTTCTTTCTTTCTCTCTCTCTCTCTCTTTCTTTCTTTCTTTCTTTCTTTCTTTCTTTGTACTGGGGATCGAACTCAGGACCTTGCACTTGCAAGGCAGGTGTGAGGCCACTGAGCTAAATCCCCGGCCCTGGAATACCAAATCTCCCCTGGAAATCAGCCCATCTTCAGGAAGCACCTCCCTCCCTTACCCTCTCTCATGATCCTACTTTTATTATGGTCATTGATCTATTACCATCAAAAGTTCATTTTTGTGGGTGTGGTAATGAGGATTGAACCTAGAGCTTCATTTACACTGATCTACATCACCAGACCTTTTTTTTTCTTTTGGGACAAGGTCTTGCAAAGTCACTAAGTTGGCCAGGCTGGGCTAAAACTCAAGATCCTTCCAGAGTACCTGGGATTACAAGTACATGCCACCATGCCCAACTAGAAGTTAAATTTTGTTTTTGTTTTTGAGATTAGGTCTCAATATGTAGTCGGGCTGACCTTGACTTCAAGGTGATCCTCCTGCCTCAGCCTCTTGGGTGCTGGGATCACAAGCATGAGCCACCACACCCAGCTTGGCTAGAAGTTAATTTTTATGTTTCTATATGTATTGTTTGTCCACATTACTGGAGTGGAAGCCACATGAAGGCAGGTTTTGGTCTGTTATTCCTTGCTCAGTCCCCAAGAAATAGGTGTTCAATAGATGTACTGAGGAACAAAATAGTTGTCTGGTCACATCTCTGTTCCTGGCCAGGTGTGTCTGTCCGTCTCTCTAGCTGCCCCACTGTGTGATCTCTTCACTATTGTGTCCTCCTAGTCATGAGTCCACCTGTCACCTTCAGCTTCCAGTTGGGACCTGGATCCTCTGAGATGCTCTGGAGCCATGCTTCGTTAAACCAGGAGGGGTCTCTGGGGGCAAGAAGATGCTATTAGCTGGCTGGGGCACCCTTTGGGGAATCTCCCCCTCAGCCCCACTCACATCTGGTTCAGCACGTGGGCAATGGCCAGGCCACTGCTCAGGTCCTGGGGGCTGGTGAAATGGGGTGGAACTTGGAATGTCTGCAACTGAGGAGAGAAGAGAAGGGCAATGGGGAAATTCAGGGCCTGGAACTCTTGAACCACTGCTCTTCTGCAGTCTTTTCCTGGCTAGCAGAAACCTCCCAGTTGGGCGGGCACAGGCCTGTTGCACTAGCAGCCAGCTTTACGGAAGGCGTGGCTTCTGCACACCTGAGACCGGAGGGGGCGTGGCCTTCTTTCACCTCTGCCCAGTAAACCAGGTCAAGGCGGCACCACGTGACCAGGCCAGCACACCTGTGCCACCTACCCTACGTGAGCCAGGCAGAGGGGCGGGGCCTCACCTGTCCTTTCCACGCAGACCTGCCACGTGACAGGGGCGGGTGCTCGGACCAAAGTCCAACGGCCAGCCAGGCCTACGACCCCCTCCACCTTTCAGCCCAGGACGGAGAGGCCGACTGGGGGCAGGGCCGGGATCGCGGGCGAGAGGAGCGAGTGGGCGCTCACCTGTCCCCAGACCCGCCCCCCGACCTACCCAGGTGAGCAGAGACCCGCATAGCTCGGCCTTGTCCACGCTCATGGCTCCCGATCCGATTCGACCCCGCCACGGACGCTTCAGGGTCCGCCACCAGCGAGAGCCAGCCGCCCCTACCTCCCGCTCCGCCTAGAGCGCCGCCCCTCCCGCCCCGCCTCCCGGGCCCATGCCCCGCCCCTTGCACGTGATTTCGCCCGACTCCCGCGCTTACCTCCAGCCCCGCCATCTTGGGTCCAGGCAGTGCCGGGAGCCCGCGCAGCCGCTAGGGGTCAGTCTGCCCCAGCCGGGCTCCTGGGCGGGCGGCCAACTCCCCTGCTCCGCGTCTCTTTTGGATTGGAAAAGTCCTCACGATCCTTCTAAGGAGGAGCTGCCCCGTCCTGCTGTGCAAGCAGGAGCATTCACGTCCTTTCCCTCCAGCTGAAAGACATTTAACTGCCTTGCGATCAAAGCCTTGATTTGTGGGGGAAGGCGCGAGCCGTAACACATCTCGTGGATTCGGTGTAGGCGATCCTAAAGGCATCACTGGTGCAGGTGACTCGGAGTCCTGCCCCACCCAAGGTGGGCCAGGGGACACGGGTGTGGGCCCAAGTAGAGGTCAGGAAGGATCGGCCAGCACTTGCCAGCACGGGTCAGTCCCACTCCGAGCTGCCCTGCGCCTTCTCTGTGCAGTTCACGAAAGCTCCTGACGCTCGAAGACCACCAGGGGGCGTACAGAGCGCGGCCTACTGGCCAGAGGGTGGCTCACCCCCAGACCCTCCGACGGCAATGAAGGGGGCTCAAAGGAAAGACGGAACGATCGAGGTTAACAATAACAACGCGTCAGGCGAGGTGGCGCACGCCTGTAATCCCCCTCTCGGAAGACTGAGGGAGTACGATCTCCGAGAGTTCGAGGTCAGCCTGGGCTACATAGCGAGACCCTGTTTCAAAAAAACCAAACAGTAACATCACCAAGTCACGTCTATGGAGTGCCCACTGTACGCACTCCCTGCGCTAGGGGATTTAAATACACGCACATTTGAATGCCCCGGACGACCTCAGTGGCAAGTCCTGTTTTAATTCTCAGTTTTACCGAGGAAGAAACCAGAGTATCCAGGTAGACCTCGACTCTGAGGGGGGGAAGTAAAGCCCTAGCCCTTTGACCCCAGGGTCCCCTTCCTAGTGGCCCCTCCCCCCAGGCGGGCGGGGTACTGTACTGTAATTGGAGGTTATTAGCTGTACCCGAGGCAGGGACAGGCTCTGCTCTGGGGGTGAGTCCAGGTCGGAGGGGAGGGGAGCTGACTGAGCAACCCTATGCCAGAGCGGGGGTGGGCAAGGTGACCGCAGCTGAGCATGCGGTCCCTTCATCCAGCCAACTGGTGCAGCCCACTCAGACACGCTGCCCGGCGCACCCGGAGCCTGGGAGCAGGGGCCACACGGCCACCACTCCGCCCGGCCCAGTCCCACCTCCAGCCTTAGGATCGGGTAGAGGGAGCAGAGGGGACAGGGACCGGAACCACCGGGCCTGGGGCTCCCAGGCTGGACTGCCTTCTGCTGGGCGTGGAAACAACTAATCCCTGGTCCCCCATCCCCCACTCCGGCTTACACGGGAAACGAAGCCACCCCATGCCCAAGTAGCAGTGGGAGGTGAGACTGGAATCCCGAGAATGGGGGGCTGGACATCCTGAGACCCTCAGATATTTGGGGTGGGGGTCGCGGGGATTTTGGTGTTTGGGGAGAGAAATCTAGGAATCCAAGTATTTGGGGAAATTTACTTAAGTTGCTCTAATATTGGCTGGTGTGATGTTATGGGCATTCCAGATGTTCAGGGAGCCAAGATTTAAGTAGAGATCCGCGGTCTCAGTTTGGGAAAGAGCCACAAGCCTCTGAGTCAAGGGAAGAGTCCCGCATTTGAGGGAAACAGGGGAGCTTCTGTGTTGGTGGGGAAGACCAGCAGCCCGCTTCACAACACAGGCAGCCGTGCTGTGGAGGCGGGATCTGGGGACCTTCAATTCTACAAAGGGGGCCACAAACTGCGTTTTTGACAGGGACCCCATATTTGAGGGAAGGATACAAACCCGTTTTAGGTTCAAGGAGCCCCAAAGTTTGGGGAGGGTAGTCGGGAGGGCTTCGTTTGTAGGGACTGAAAGCCTCCAAAGTGCAGGTCTGGACCAGAAGCCCCCAGCTGGTTTGAGGACCCCACCCCCTCCTATCTGTTTCCAGGAACAGCTGGGCCTGGGCTGGGTTGTACTGCTGGGAAGCCTGTGACTCAACCCCTCCCTGTGGCCAAGGCTGGACCCTGGCCGGCCCCCTCTAGCCTGCACATCTGGGCAGACACCCATTCATGAGGACTGGGATGGGAACCCAGGGTCCCACAACTGGAGCATAGCATCCTCCCACCTTCCTCCGAGCTGACCCAAACTCCTGAGTGGACCCCATGCACGGCTATCATGGGGAACCCTGACAGGGCCCCTATGCCCTAGATGCTGACATCCTGCCAGGCACTCCTATCCAGCCCCCTCTCCTGTGTCCCAGTCCACATAAAATGTGCTTGCATTTGTGTAGGTGTGAAGCCATGGGCCTTTGATTGTGTGTGCACAGGCCTGTGTGTCTACATCCACCTGTGCCTTGGATCCCTGGAGATTTTGTAACTGGGTGTCTGTGATTTGGTTTCTTTGTTGTTTTGCAATACTGAGCTACATTCCCATCCTTTTTGTTGTTGTTAAATAAATTTTATCTTATTTTATCCCATCCCCCTCCACATACAAAAGCTTTGTTTTCACCCATCCTTTTTTTTTGCTACCAGGGATCAAACTTGGAACCTTGAGCTTTCGAGGCAGGCAGCAGAACCACTGAGCTAAATCCTCAGCCCTTAGGTGGGACTTGAATGTTCCCTCTTCCTCCCTCAGTCTCCCTCAGGGTTGCAACTGCAGCTCTGTGCCACTGCACCCAGCTTGTCTATGTGATTTGATGGTGCAGGCGCTGTCGGGACTGGGGAGTGAGACTGTAACACATCCTTGTCCGTGTTTAACATCCAGGTTTCAGTCTCTATGCAGTCTTTTTGTTTTGTTTTTTAGTATGAGGGATCAAACTTGGGGAGCTTGTGCTTGCGTGGCAGGCGCAAGAACCACTGAGCTAAATCCCCAGCCCTCTATACAGAGTCTGGATGGCTGTCTCTGATTGTGCTGGTGTTGTGTGTCGGTCCCTACTACTGTTCCTGTGCATGACTTTGTTTTGGGAATCAGTCTCCATGTATTTTTTTGTTTTTTGTTTTGTTTTTTGAAACAGGGTCTCACTATGTAGCCCAGGTTAGTGTTGAACTATGTAGTCCACGCTGGCTGAGAAGTCCCTATGATCCTCCTGCCTCAGCCTCCCGAGTGCTGGGATTGTAGATGTGCACCACCATGCCTAGCTTCTATGTCTTGTGTGGTGTGACAATCAGTGTCTGAACATGGGCTCAGGTTGTACGTTGTGATGGTGTCCTACTTTGTCTTCATCATGGGTCTCCCTGTGACAGTGTGACCTTGTTTCCCTGGTTTGTCTACACTCCTTTGCACAATGTGAGTATTCCTGTGTGTGGCCTTGTCTCTGCCTGTGCCCTACTTTGCGTGCCCTGTGATAAGTGTGGGGGCCTGAGTGTTGTGTCTGTCTCCACATTGTGTCTCTGCTGGCACAGTCTCCATGGGAGAGGGGGTGTGTGTGTGTGCCAGTCCAAGCCCCAGTGTCCAAGGCTCTGTGATCGGTTTTCCTCTTGGCCTGGATGGTGGGGCATTATCAGTGTCTGTAAATGCAATCGCTGTGGCTTGGCTGTGTCCCTATCACAAACCGCAGGTGACCGAGGTGCTGCGTGACTCTGCACACCCGTGGTGAGTAACCGTTTGTGTCCATATTCACTGCGCAGCTGGCTGGACGGAAAGGGTTTTGCTGCTTTGTGGCAGGTGTATCCTGTCTCTGTGTGACACTGAGGGTCAAGAGCAGTTATCCCGTCTGTGTGTGCGGAGGAAGGTGGTGTCACAGTCACCCCAGCCAGCGCTTAACCGGCTTAACCGTGGGAGGGGCGAGGTGCACAGGAGGTTTGCACCCCCTCAGCTCCTCCTTGCTCTGCGGGGGTGCGTGCGTCGTGCGTGACGTGAGACACAACGGAGGCCGCCGAGTGCGTGGAGCCGACGCGGTCGTGCGTGCGAGCGCGGGGTCGGAGGAGGGGCCGCTGCTGCGTGCGTGCGTGCATGCGTGCGCGCTGGGGGCTGGGCTCACTGGAAGGCCGAGGTGAGGGGTGAAACTCAAGAGGGGGAGGGGGCTGCTGTTAACCCCTTCCTGCCTGACCCGAAACTCGGTGGCCCAGGCCTAGCGCACGGGGCTTCCCCAGCCCGCGAGGGGGCAGCCCCTGCGAGGAGCGGACCCCCCCCAACCCGCAGAAGCCGGGACCCTCCTGTTGCCATGGAAACCAAGCTTCCCGCGCAGTGCTGAGCTGCTTCCTTCTCCTCCTCCAGTTCCATAGTTCGCACACCCCGCGTTTTCCCCTCCTGTTCCCTCTACCCCAGCGAGGACGGGGTCCGGGGTGACTCAGGCCAGCCCAGGGGTCCCCTAGCCGCCGGCCTCGCCCCCTTTCTCCGCTTCCGTGACTCAGCCTCGCAGCTTTACCCCGCGGTGACTCAGGCCCCTGGGGAGGGGGCTTCGGGCTCCGGGACCCCCCTTCATCACCGCCCCCCCCGGGGGGGGAAGCTGACAACAGGTTCTGGAACCGCTGGCTCCAGGGCAAGGGACCCCCTCCAGCGCGAACGCGTCCCGCCTCCCCCTCCCGTGGCTGACCCTCACGGAGGTCCCTGCGGCCTTTCCCAACCCCGCAGGGCAGAGCCTCCCCACCGCATCCCTGCCTCCGGGAACCCGCCCTTCCCCCAGCGCAGCCACAGGAAGCTTTGGCAGTCTGTCGCGGCGATGAAACGGTTAAAGCCGTTTCTTATTCATTTCATCCAGGGGCCCCTTTTGACTCAGAGCAAGCGGGTCCCCCCAGGACCGGGCCTCCCGGGGGCCTGGGTTCCTACTCCACCCCATAAGCACCGTTTTGGCTGGTGAGCGGGGGCGGGGGGGGGGGTCCTGGAGCATCAGCATGCAGAAATGGGTTCACATCCTGTTTCTGCCCTCATCGCTGTCTGGGCCTCAGTTTCCCCGTATGAAAAGGGAATAATTATGTCTAGCTCTTTGAGTTGTTGTGGGAATTAGATGAATGACATTAACTCTTTGCATTCAGAGCTGGACACAGGGGCAGAGATCGCCTCCTGTCTCTTGGGCCTGAGTGTCCTGGTACCCGGCAGAGGCTAGTGCTTCGTGCCCCACCCAGGCTTTCTGAGGCCATGGGGTTCACTCTGTCTACCCCCTACCCAGGGCGAGCACCCAGGAAGTGAGAGGTGGGGCAGGAATGAGGCGGAACCTGTTGGGCCCGTCACTTCCCCAGCCCCCACCCTCATTCCCGCGCCCTGACAAGGACCCCCCCCCCCGCGAGGCCTCCCAACCCCCGCTGCCCTGGACGCCTGGGTCCTGACCTATGGGTGGCCAGAGGGAGGGGATGTCTGATGGAGACGCCGTCTCGGGAACATCCTGTGGACGGCTGGCTGGACAGACGGGAGGGTCAGCCCCTCCCAGGGCAGGGCCAACATTGGCTGGGGGCAGAGTAAACATGGCCCAGGGTGGCCAGACTGGGGGGGGGGGGGCTGCAGGAATGTCCACACACAGTCACCCCAGCGAGCCAGGCCAGACGCACAAACTCCTGTCACCCTAGCCACACTGAGCCAGCCAGGGAAACACAGATGGGGTCAGACTACAGCTGAGTGGGAGGACCCAGCCCTGGCTGACACAGACGCAGTGACAGCCGACTTGAAAACAAGACAGAGGGCTCCAGGTGTAGCTTGGTGGTAGTATGTGCTTGGCATACAGTGTGAGGGTCCAGTTGCCAGGGCCACATGTGTGCACGTGCGCACATGCACACTCAAGACGGAAGGAGGAAGAGACACACTGTCCAACATAGAAAACCATCAACAGTGCAAAACTGCAGGCAGGGTGTGTGAAACAGATAAATCTGATGGGCACAGGGGAGAGACAGAACTGTGCCCCAGACACAAGTGGCCAACACATGCCTGTGACAAGTTCAGAAAGAAGGTACCATCACCTTTAGCACAGGCACCCTGAGAGCCACACAAAAGGTGTGTAGACATACACCGGCAGGTCCTGATACAGAAGAGAAAGACACACACACACAAGTGAAGGTGTCCAGAGGCCAGAGAGACACACATACCCCTGTGGTCAGATGGACAGAGAGACATCATCTACACACCAGGACAGCTGCAGGCACCCACCACAGGTCACCACCACCACAGCTGTGGGGTACAGACTTGGAGATGAGGCCTTACACACATGGGACCCACCGGCAGACTGTGAAGTCATAGACAGACTGACAGTCCCAGCCAGGTCTGGCTGGAGGGTCCTAACCACCACACAGAGGCAGGGACGGGCCACAGAGGTCATTCATAAACACTCGGGCATAGCCTCGGCCAGCATACACACCCAGCACACACTGCGAAGAAACCACAAACACAGACGCATGCACACACAGACCACACACATATACACAGATCAACCAGGTATTGTCTCTCGCTCACACACACACACACACACACACTAGTAACAAATCACATACAGATCAGCCAGGTGTCTCTCTTACACACATATAGGCCAATCACATCTCACACACACACACAACACCTCAACCAGAGAACAAACCCACACAAACCAGTCATAGACTTCTGTCTCTGTCTCTCACAGACACACCGTCCACAGACCACACATAAAAACACAGAGACCACACACACCAACATACCAGACACAAATAAGTTGGCCATAGAACTCCAAAACAGCCTGCACACCCATGCATATAGGCCAGCCACACATAGCCATTCCCTATAGAGTACACACACACACTCCTCCCCCAGTCCACAACAAACAAAAGAGACAGACCCCACAGAGACAGATCCCACACTCCCTGCAGGGCTGGGCCAGCCAAGCCTGGAGCTATCCTCCAGCCGCGGGTACTGCACTCTTACACGCCCGACGGGCAGACTGACAGCTGCTGGGCCACCCGTAGACCCCCAGCTTTGCTGAGGTTCTATGGGACTTTGGGCTCTGACCCCCAAAGTCCCAATGCTTCCTGTCCTCAAACATCACCCCTGTCCTTCCCTCCCACCTGTTCTCCACTTCCCCTGGGAGGCCCAGCTCAGCAGCCATGGCTCCGGCTGTGGGCTGTTTTCTCATCACATCCTCATAAAGAGGGCACCTGGGAAATGAGTGATACCCAAGCCCCCCAAGACCTCAGCAGCAGCTTTGTGGGAAACTCCCCCTGGGCCTAGTTGAGTCAGCATGAAGAAAGAGACTGCTTCCAAGAACCCCCAACAGCTTCCTCTCCAGGAGAGGGGCAAGGGACCCCCAAAATCACAGGGGTGGAGGAGGGGTGGCTGGCAGGCCAGGGGTTCCTGGGAAGGCCCTCTGGAATCAGTCCTTAGTTTCTTCCACCCAGCCGCCTGTCCACACCCAGGGGCAGGGACGCGGGCAGCTGGGTGCTTTGACTTGTGGGTTCCTGCCCTGGCCTGCCCACTGGCTGACTCATGGGCAGCCCCCAGCCCAGTTTCCTGGTGAGAGTCCTGTAGCCAGCTGGTCAGCGAGGCCAGAGAGGAGGAGGGTCAGTGGAGCTGGTCAGCGAGGCCAGAGAGGAGGAGGGTCAGTGGACTATTTATAAGAAGGAGAAGTCCCTGGTGCCAGGGCCAAAAGCCCCAGAGACCAGTGGGTGGGGGTGGGTGAACTTCCTCCTTATCCTGTCCCCTGAGCCTAGGGACAGGGTTGTCGGGAGGGCCTGGTCACAGGTGCTGGTTTGGAGCCCAGGAGTAGGCAGTACCCAGTGGCCAGTGTGGGTGTCCAGGCCAGATGGAGGAGGGGGCTATCACATCCTCCTCCCCAGGCAGGCCTGGCGCCAACAGGGCGGCATGAGGGGGCGGCACCTAGGCCACAAGGGTGAGACTGGCAGGGGCCTGAAACCTGCTGTACCAGCTTGGCCAGGCCCCCACCCTCCATGGCTAGCCTTTTCCCCACCCCCTGCTCAAACACCCATACAGAATCCATAGGGCTGGGACCCCACTCCAAAATGCTGGTCTGCCCGTAAACACCACTGCACTCAATGTGCCAACTCTTTCAACCACTGGGTAAAGACCCTTTGCAAAAGGGCAGCATGTATTTGGTATTGCATCAGTATCCATCTCATTGCATAGCATGCACAAAATTCTGGGTTCAATCTCAGTACTGCAAAAATAAAATAGCCGGGTGTGGTGGCGCATGCCTGTGATCCCAGCACTCAGGAGGCTGAGGCAGAAGGATAGCCACGAGTTCGAGGACAGCCTGGGCTACACAGAGAACTCAAGGCCACCCTGAACTATACAGCAAGACCCTGTCTCAATAATAATAATGATAATGATAATTATAATAATCATTGGGGCTGGGGATGTAGCTTAGTGGCACTGTTCCTGCCTGGCAAGCACAAGGTCCTGAGTTCAATTCCTGGTATTGGGGAGAAAAAAATCACTCCTCGGCCTTTTGGCTAAGGTCAAGTGTAAAAATAATAATAGGGGCCAGGGATTTAGCTTAGTGGCACCGTGCCTGCTTCCCAAGCACAAGGTCCTGAGTTCAATCCCCAGTACTGCCAAAAAAAAAAAAAAATAATAATAATAAATAAAATAAAAACTAAATGCCCGTCCGGTTGCAGTTATCCACAGTACCTCACAGATTACCTAATGCTCTGGAGACAGGCAGCTTGGGTTATATCCCAACTCTAGCACTTGTAGCTATGGGACATAAGGCAAGCTCTTTAATTTCCTGTGCCTCATTTTCTTGTCTATTCAGTGGTGAAACAAATAGCACACATTGGCTGGATGGCTGGAAGCAGCCAATAACTTATTTTGTGCAACCCACTTAGAATGGTGTCGGGCCCCTGCTAAGAGCCATGTAAGTGTTAGCTATTAAAATAATAATTACTATTTCTCAGTGTGTCTGTATGTCTCCTAGTCTCCCCGTCTGTCTGCATGACACCAACCCTACCTCTTCCTGTCCCTTGGGCCATCTCTCCTTCCCCTGACCCCTGTGCTCCCTCCACCCACTCTTGCTCCTTAGGCTCAGGTCATGCCTCTATGCCACTGCAATGGCCTGGTCTCGATCCAGGGCTCCCCCCAGCATGGCCAGCCTCAGCTCTGGCCACAAGTGACTCACTGTGGTCTCCTGCCCCATGGGACCTGCAAGTTGGCTTCCCAAGATTCTGCCCCACCCAGCCCCCCAATGCTGCCCGCCCCACCCCCCCGAGCCAGGCCAGATGTCAGCTGCAGCTATTAGCATGGGCAGGAGACACAGGCCTGGCAGAGTGCCTGCTAGACTCAGCGGCCTCTGGAATCTCCCTGAGCCTGAGGTGGGGGAAGGGAGTTATTCAAGCAAGGGGCCAAGAGGAGGGGTCGCCCAGGGGTCCTGCAAAGACTGGGATGCCCCCAACCGCTTCTGGGATCTTCCAAAGCCCCTGCTGTGCTGGACTTCCCCTGCCCCTCAGCTCAGTTTCTCTTAACCTCTTTCATTTTCTTTCTCTCTCCCACACTTGGTAAGTCTGAGGCTGCCCCAAAGGCCAGGGTGCCCTTGACCCTCAGCATCCCTCTACCTTAAGCAGCTTCTTCCATCTTCCCACAGATGGGGCCCTGGGAAGCTGAGAAAGAGGGAGAGACTGGGCCTCTCACTTCTTGTGGTAGTGGCTCCAACACTCACTGCTTGAAAGTCCCACCTTGAGTCTAACTAGAAGCCTAAACCTCCATCCGGCTCTTCCTGAGGAAGGGGCAGCGGGTTCCTTCACTTCCCCTTGTATTTTCTGGCTGCTCTGGGCCAAGATGGGAGTGGATCCCCAGCCCAGAGGGGCGTGGGGGAAGGGAAAGGCACCCTGCCCGGGGTTGGGCAGCCGCGGTGCCAGCCCGCCCAGGCGCCGCAGAGGCCTCGAGGCATCAGCCCGCCCCCTCTGCTCCCCGTCGGGCCAGGGGCGAAGTCCGACCCAGGCCCTAGGGCAGGCGGGGACCTGCCGGCCTGGGTTGGGCTTGGCAGGGCTCAGCCCCAGAGCGGCAGGGCGAGGCGGGGCGGGCCGCCGTGGGGGCTTTGGGGGTGGCGGCCGGGGCTGGTCGAGACTAGCCGTCCGGGGGCCCGGGCGCGCCCTGGGATCTGGCAGCTACCCGGGACTCGAGTTTCTGGCTCCGGCCCGGGACAGCGCTAGTCCCGCCCCTTCCTGTGCCCTAATATGGGCGTCAGGGAGAAACTCTAGGGGTCGCTCCGCCCCTAGTCCTGCCCGCCAACTCCGGCCCGTTGCCATGGCGAACAGGACCCGCTCCGCAGCTGCATCCCCCTCCCACGGGCCGATGGAACCTCCCCGCGCTGGCGCCAGCGGGAGCTGCAGGAGGAACCATTCCGGGGCTGGGGGTGCAATGGTGACCTAGGTGGCTGGGCGGGTCTGCTTCCCGAGGCCTCCCCGGGGGGGGTCGTACGCCCGGGTTCCTCTTCCCAGGCGCGGAAAGCAGCCGGACCCAGGGCGGGGCGCAGTCTCGTAGGATCCGAGTGACGGAGACAGGGCCCGGCTCCTTCCCCCCGGGGCTGTTGCTACACTTCCTGCCTCGGCGCTCTTTCCCCAGCCTGTTTCTAAGGAAGGGAGTGGGGTTGGGCGACCGCACCCCGGCTGCCCCGCTGGGTCCAGGCTCCAGGAGCTGACAGGCTGTCGGGCAAGCCCAGGGTGACCAGCGGAGGAATTTAGAATCCATACAGAGTGTACAGGTGCCTACATCTCACCCATGAGGGAGAATGACCGTCACAGTGGACAGTGCAGTACCTGACGCCAGGGTCCCCAAAGCCCCTCCTCTGATAGGTCCTGATTGGGTACCTTCCTGTCACCTTCCTCTTAGCTCCTAGTGTGCCCGACCCTTCTACCTCTCCTTTCTTAGGTTTCACAGATGGGCGAATCTCTGCTCGACACATCCCCACCTTCTACCCCGTATGTTTTAAGTGACTCAGGGTACCCGGGTACCCTTGCTCACTTTCTGCACACCTAGATTTCCCCCATTCCTTCTCCTTCCCACTTATGGGAGGTACCCACCAACTCTCGCAAGGACTCCCCGAACCTCGACTCATTTCTTGTATATTGGGTGCTGCGGGTCTGCTCTTTGACTTTTTGGATCGCTTCCCTCCTCCTTTCTGTGAAAATTCCAGTACCTCAACCCCTCTGTTGTACCTGAGACCTCCAGTTCATTCCTGGGTCTGGCGTCTCCGGCCTCTTCTCGATTGATTTATTCTGTTTAACCCTCTCTTCCTTCTCCCCGGGGTCTCTCTGTTTTGTCAGTCCTCCCCACCTACCCCCGCCACACCGGGTCCCTTAGACCTTCCCAATACATCCGGGACCCCCCCTCCACTTGCTTTGTACTAGGTCTGCATATGCGTCCACCACTATACCCTCCCAAAAAGTCCTCCCCCGTGTGCCTCAGGCAGTCAACATCCTCCTTCCTCCGCACACCGGGTTCCCTCGAGCCCCTCCCCCTGCAGCCGTGCCGAGCCACCCGGCCCGTGGCCGCTGTTTACAAGGACACGCGCTTCCTGACAGTGACGCGAGCCGCCTCCTCCCCTTCCCCACGCTTCAGGAGGGGGCGCGAGGGCCCGGCTCCGGGGACGGCCAATCGGAGCGCACTTCCGTGGCTGACTCGTGTGCTATAAAGGCGCGTGGCTTCTGCTGAGCGGCTGGGACCTTGAGGGAGGCCAGGCCAGCAGCGCAGCCGGCAGGGAACGGGGAGCAAAGGGGAAGCGCCACCGAGCAAACGAGCGCGCCACAGAGGGCGAGAGGGCTCTAGAAGCCGGACAGACCTGTGCGAACCACTACCCCGACCGCTACCAGCCCCCGAGAGCACGCGATCATACGCCCGGTCCCTCCACCACCGCGGACAGTGCGCCACTCGCGCGGCGAGGCCCGGGGCGGCTCCGCGGGGACCCTGCCCAGATCGCCTGGGCCGCCCGGATGTGCACTAAAATGGAACAGCCCTTCTACCACGACGACTCGTACGCAGCGACGGGATACGGGCGGGCCCCCGGCGGCCTCTCTTTGCACGAATACAAACTCCTGAAGCCCAGCCTGGCGCTCAACCTGGCGGACCCCTACCGGGGACTCAAGGCGCCTGGGGCGCGCGGCCCCGGGCCGGAAGGCAGCGGCGCCGGCAGTTATTTCTCCGGTCAGGGCTCAGACACAGGGGCTTCTCTGAAACTCGCCTCCTCAGAGCTGGAGCGCCTGATCGTACCTAACAGCAACGGCGTGATCACGACGACGCCCACGCCCCCGGGACAGTACTTTTACCCCCGCGGGGGCGGCAGCAGCGGAGGTGCGGGGGGCGGCGTCACCGAGGAGCAGGAGGGCTTCGCCGACGGCTTCGTCAAAGCCCTGGACGACCTGCACAAGATGAACCACGTGACGCCCCCCAACGTGTCCCTGGGTGCCGGCGGGGGCCCCCCGGCCGGGCCTGGGGGAGTCTACGCCGGCCCAGAGCCTCCTCCGGTCTACACCAACCTCAGCAGCTACTCCCCGGCCTCTGCGCCCTCCGGGGCCACCGGGGCGGCAGTTGGGACAGGGAGCTCCTACCCGACGGCCACCATCAGCTACCTCCCCCACGCACCGCCCTTCGCCGGCGGCCACCCAGCGCAGCTGGGCTTGGGTCGCGGCGCCTCCGCCTTCAAGGAGGAACCACAGACCGTGCCCGAGGCGCGCAGCCGCGACGCCACGCCGCCGGTGTCCCCCATCAACATGGAAGACCAGGAGCGCATCAAAGTGGAGCGCAAGCGGCTGCGGAACCGGCTGGCGGCCACCAAGTGCCGGAAGCGGAAGCTGGAGCGCATCGCGCGCCTGGAGGACAAGGTGAAGACCCTGAAAGCCGAGAACGCGGGGTTGTCCAGCACCGCCGGGCTGCTCCGGGAGCAAGTGGCCCAGCTCAAACAGAAGGTCATGACCCACGTGAGCAACGGCTGCCAGCTGCTCTTGGGGGTCAAGGGACACGCCTTCTGAGCGCCCCCCTACGGAGACTCCGGCCTGGACTGCTGGGCGCGCGCCTCCTTGGGCGAGGGGCCGGCGGTGGGCACCGCCAGCCGGGGGCGCCATCTACACTGGACTCGGCCCACGCCCCGCGCCCAGCCCTCACCTCGACGTTTACAGTCCCCCACTTACATGCTTTTTTTTTTTTTTGTATTTTTTTTCTTTTGGAAATGGACTCGATTCATATTGAATATAATATATTTGTGTATTTAACAGGGAGGGGGAGAAGGGGGCGATTGCGGCGGAGCTGGCCCCGCCGCCCGGTACTCGAGCCCGCGGGGACACTGGGGAGGGGGTCCCCGCCCCCTGCCCTCCCCCCTCTGCACCGTACTGTGGGCAGAAACACGCACTTGATATCTAAAGAGTTTATTTTAAGATGTGTTTGTGTGTGTGCGCGTATGTTTTTATTGAATCTATTTAAGTAAAAAACTGATTCTTTATTAAATTGTTGTCTTTATTTCCAAGCCGGGCGGGTGGAGGGAGGCGGGTACTAGGTGCCCCCACCCAATTGCTGATTTTGTCTAGCTCCTATTGTACCTGTGGCCCCTGCCAGCGTTGCCTGGGTCTCCCTTGATCCCAGCTCAGGCCTCCGGTTCTCCCAGGGAAGGCAGATCTGGGTAGGAAGGTCCGAGGGCAGGGCTGGGTCCCACAGCTCAGCACTGGGGGGGTCAGCCACATCGGGCCAGACTCGCAAAGTGCAGGCGCGGCCCCGCCCTCCTACCGCGCCGGGGCTTTCCCCTCTGACGCAGCGGAAGTTTAGTCCATATATGGTCAGATTCTGCGCAGTGACGCTCCCGCGGTCTCCGGGCAGATTCCGGGAATCCCCTCCCCCGCTTTGCCGGGCAGGGCTGCGGCGCCGGGAAGGGGGCCGGGATTTTCCCGGGCAGGCGGCTGTCTGGGCCCGGAAAGCCCCAGGCCTGCGTCCAGAGCGCCCACGGTGGGCGGACTGGGCACTCCTGGCTCTTGGGAGCTGCCCTCGAACCTCCCCGAAAAGCTGGGGCCTGGACCCCGCAGCGCCCACGCCCCTCTGATCGTCTGGGCCAGGGATGCTGCAGCCTCCGCGCTCGGCCGGCACCGCCCCCCAGCACGCCAACACCGTCCCCCCAGCCCGCCAGGAAGGACGGCACCGCCCACCAGCTTCCCTTCCCCGTGCCAGGCCCGGAGCGGGGTGGTTGCCAGGTCTGGTCCTGCCAGGGCGGTGCTGCTGGGGCAGATGGGCGCCGCCACCGCCCTCAAAGTTGGAACACTGGACGGGGTGGGAGCCGCTAGCTGCCCAACGGGGTCTGGCCAGCCTTGGAACTGGAGGACTCCATAGCAGAGGAAGCTACCCCAAGCCACCGTGGTTTGGTGGGTGGAACAGACACGTGCATCAATTCTTGTATAAAATACGGGGGGGGGGGGTCATTTGAATGCTGGAGTTTGGAACCAGCCTGGCAACAATGAGACGAAATGACTGAAACAATCAGGTTGCTGCGGAGACCTGGCCTGGACCGTGGCAGACAGTCAACAACCATGATTTTGATATGGTGATAAGGGCTAAGACAGGAAAAGCAGGCCAAGGCAATAGTGAAGGGATGGGGAGGCAAGCTGCTCTGCACAAAGTATCAGAAACGTGTGGACTTTTCAGCAGATTAGAATAGGGGTCCTGAGGGGCCGGGAATTTAGCTCAGTGGTTTCGTCGACTGCTGCGCAAGTGCAAGCACAAGCACAAGGACCTGAGTTCGATCCCTGGTACAAAAAAAAAAAATAGGGGTCCTGAGAAAACAGAGGCCCACTGAGGGAACAGTGCACACACAGTTCCTGTGGCCCGGACAAGATGTGCCTGTGAAAGAACAGCCAGAAGACAATTGTGCCTGCAGTGGAATGAGCCTGCAGCAGGTAGATGAGAACAAGGGAGGCCTGGCAGGGGATTGGGAGTTGGGTGGGTGGTAGGGTGTTGCTCTTGAACTCAAAGCACAGAAAATTTCAATGGAAGATCACTGACTCTTGTAGAGTATTAGCTGGTGAGCAGTATTAATGGTGGGTGGGTCTATCACAGAGCCTATCAGCTCTGTTCTGGGGAAAGAAACCCGGGCTCAGTGAACATCGGCCAAGGCACCCCTGGGAACCCTGCGTATCTCCTGATACCTGCCTTAGCCTGCCCTGCCCGTTCCACTGCAGGGGCTGATAGGCCACCTCCCCAGGGACTGGGCGTGTAGCTCAGGCTCCAGGTGTTGGGTTTTCCCAGCCTCTTCTCCCATAACCGGACTTAACTGGGCCCCTTCCAAGCCTAGGGGACCATCCTAGTAACTTTGGTTTTTGTACTGGGGATTGAACCCATGGCCTTAGCACTGAGCTACATTCCCAGTCTTTTTTTCATTTTTTTTTTTTTTTAATCTTTTTTTGGTACCGGGGATCGAATTCAGGTCCTTGTGCTTGCACAGCAGACAGTGAAACCACTGAGCTAAATCCCCAGCCCTCATTTTTTATTTTGAGAAAGGGTCTCCTTAAATTGCTCAGGCTGGGGTTGAATTTGTGATCCTCCTACCTCAGCCTCACAGGGTGCTGGAATTACAGATGTGTTGCCACACCCAGCCCATGCTTCACATACTTTAAACTTGCATAAACAACCAGGGAAGATCACAGCTGCTAAACAGCGTTTGAACCAGGGTGCCTGATGGCGAGATGAGGGTGCTGACCCTCATGGGCAGCTTTCAGGATGTGGCGGGTCCTGGTATACTGTTTGTTTCTTCCGGGGGGAATGACAGTCCTCCAGTCTTGGAAGCCTCTCTCAGGCCAAGGGGGAAAAGGCAGGAGTATGGAGTGCATGAGGCCAGGCCGCCACCTCGTGGTAAAAGTCAGTAACTACGGAGTCAGTTTCCCAGCCAGGTCTTGGAGGAGATGGGGACCTGGGAAAGGGGAGGGGGACAGAGAGAATGCCAGACAGAACAAAAGGACAGACTCTTATCTGTCACTAATACTTTATTGGTCACCTACAGACCTGTGCCAGTGGGGTGGTCTCCAGGGAAGGGTCATTTGTTACCAGATAGCAGTGGGGGACCAGAAAGCCTTGGCCAAGTCCTCCAGCCTTCACCCAGGCCATGGAGTGTGGAGGGGTAGGTCCACCCTTCCTGGGCCAGCATGGACATCAAGGTAGAGACACAGGTGGGATCCAAGAGACAAGCTTACTCCCTATTTGCCAGCCTAGTTGTGTTTGGAGAAGTATTCCTTGCTGTCGTCCACAGTGGGCTTGATTGTATCGCTGCCGGGCTTCCAGCCAGCGGGACAGACTGTGGAAAGAGGATGTGTATGTGAGGATCACAGTAAAGCTCAGGGGATGGAGGCAAAGCCAGAGCCTATGTTACAGAGAAAAAAAAAATGCTGGAGCTGGGCATGGTGGGCACACCTGTGATCCCAGGACTCTGGGAGGCTGAGGCAGGAAGATCACAAGTTTGAGGCCAGCCTGGGCAATTCAGCTACTTAGTGAGACCCTGTCTCAAAATAAAAAAGTGTAAGGGCCAGGGATTTAGCTCAGTGGCACCGTGCCTGTCTTGCAAGCGCAAGGTCCTGAGTTCAATCCCCCGCACCAAAAAGAAAAAGAAAAAAGAAAAGAAAGAAAAATCTGGAAGCAGTGGTCAAAACCCAAGCTATAGGGCTGGGGATTTAGGTCAGTGGTGCTGCCACCTGCCTCGAAAGTGCAAGGTCCTGAGTTCAATCCTCAGTACCAAAAAACCCCAAGCTATAGGCCCAACCACAGCATTTTCTGGTTGTTTTGAGACAGGATCTAGCTATGTAGTCCAGGCTGGCCTTGAATTTATTACATAGCTCAGACTGGCCTCGAACTTGCAGCAATCCTGCCTTAGCCTCCCAAGTTCTAGGATTACAGGTGAGTGCTAGGATTACAGGCTTGCCCTGACATTCCCTGAAACATTTTCCTGTTGGAGTCTTCAATTTCTTTTGCTCCCTAGCACAGCTCCCTTTTCATACTGGGGATGGAACCCAGGGCCTTCACATTGAATGTTTTTTTAAATTTTGAGGCAGATCTTGAAAACTGACTACGTTTAACAGGCTGTGGTTGAACTTTCACTCCTCCTGCCTCAGCCTCCCAGAGTGCTGAGATTATGGGGTATGCCACCACATTCAGCTTTTGCCCCTTTCAATACCTTCATTCTTCCTTAGCCCTAGTTCTAATGGGCTTTTGAGTGCCTGTAGGTTGTTTCTTGGAAATGAGAAGGTAGTCTGAGCAGGTTGGGAAGGTAGTTCAGTGCCTAGCATATGTGGGAGGCCCTGGGTTCCATCCCCAGCACCACATTAAAAAAAAAGAAAGAAAGAAAAAGAAAGTTTGATTCAACTTCCATTATTCAAGCATGGCTTGGGAAATACCTTCTCAAATACCTTCTATAGCTCTCTACACCTCCCAATCTCCATCCACACAATTACTGGGTATTGAGCCTTCACAATGAGCTACATTCCAAAGCCAGTTTTTTATTTTGAGACATGCTCTCAAGAATTTGCTAAATTGCCCAGGCTGGACTTGAGCTGATGATCCTCCTGCCTCAGCCTCCCAAAGTGCTGGGATTATAGGCATGTGCCTCCATGCCTAGCTGAGCTCCCTGCTCTTGTACTGAGGTACTTCCTGTAGATAAGGACCTGAAATGAATCTTCTTGGGGCTCTAACCTCCATTCTACCCAGATGCTGGGCTGGGCAGTGCATGTCTGCATGACACAGAGGAGCCTAGGAGGCAGCTGTGAGGACTCACATGCATACATCCTGCTCACCTTCCCCATGTTTATCTGTGTACTGGAAGGCCTGGACCAGCCGCAGAGTCTCGTCCACAGAGCGTCCCACAGGCAAATCATTCACAGTGATCTGTCGAAGGACACCCTTTCCATCGATGATGAAGAGGCCCCTGGAGATATATGGTTTCCAAGTGAAGAGCTGGAAGCTCCCACTTCCAAGGCCAGGGAAGGGAGCCCCACCCCAAGGCTAGCCACCAAGGTCCAGTCATCCTGGGGACAGGAGCTTGCTGAGCTGGGCTGAGGGTTCCCACCATACCTGTAGGCGATGCCCTCATCACTTTTCAGCACTCCATATTTATCAGACAAGCTTCTGGTCAAGTCAGCAAGCAGGGGGATATTCAGGGGGCCCAAGCCTCCCTCCTTTCGGGGGGTGTTGATCCTGGAGATAGCAGAGACAGGGTTGGGGCCTCGAGGTGCCTGGCATAGGGTTCTCCCCTGTGGGCCTGGATGTGATAAGGGCTGAAGTATGGGTGCTGAAGGCAAGAGATAAAGGAGGTAGAACAGGGTCCAGGAGCCTCACCCACCACGCCCTGGGGGGCTGTGCAGGGCCCAGAATTCCATATCCTGGCCAACCCAGGGCTAAAACTGTCTGGCCAAGTGGCTTTCCATGTGCTTGTGGGCTCCATATCACGCAGTAGAATCAAAGTCCCCATCCTCCTAGCTGGGATCCTTGGCCTAGCCCTTTACTGCTGAACTAGTTTCCATCTCTGTAAATAGGGTGTCTCAGCCTGTCTCTGATAACTAAGGGAGACAAAGCATCTGCAACTTCACGTCCCAGGCCAAGAACTAGCTGCCAAAAGCTAATTACTGTCATCAACATTAAGGAATGGGGTGTCTTTTTTTCCATTCTTTCAAGGTGGGGAAAGAAGGCTACAGTGCACGGCCCTGTGGTATGGGCTTTGCAGTGCTATCCCGCCCTTACCAAGCCAGGTGGGTGAACTGGGAGTCCACGGACACCCCTAGCACCTCACAGTCCAGCTTTCGGAAGTCCTCAGCGTGCTCGCTGAACGCGATGATCTCTGTGGGGCACACGAAAGTGAAGTCCAGCGGGTAGAAGAAGAGGACCACGTACTTCCCTGCAGACAAGACAGAAGGAGTCAGGCCAGCCCCTCTGCAGCAAAGCAGCCCCTAAGCGCTGGCTCCCTGCTATCACCTCACCTCTAAAGTCCGAGAGCTTGACCTCCTTGAAGGCGCCGTCCACCACAGCAGTGGCCGTGAAGTCCGGGGCGGGCTTCCCGATGTGCGCGCTGCCGGCCGCCATGGCTGGAGGCCGAGACCCCGCGCTCAGTGCCCGCCCGGGGACCCTTTGTCCTAGCTCCCCAAGGTCAGGCGCGAGGAGGCCAGGGGCTGAGTCCGAGGGGCGGAGCAGCAGCGTCCCAGCCCCCGCCCTACCCCTCCTTCCTGGGCTCGAGTCTGCAAGGCCCTCCCGGACACCTGCCTCCCTACCCAGGGCGCAGAGACCCCATCAGCGGCCCACCCGGGGTCCCCTGCCCGAAGCAGACAACGAAACCCCAAGAGCAAGGCGGGGGTGCTCGGCAATCGCGCCTTAGTTGCAAGCAAGACTGGCCTCGGTTTCCCCCACAAGGACAAAGACGGCCACCACGGCGGATGGAGAACAAAGAAGGCTAGGGGTGAGGTCTGGATAGGGCCAAGACTTCACCGAGAAGGCTCCCCCTACTCGGGTGCACTCGGCGTGGCTGTACCTGAGTGGGTGAGAGCCGGACCCGGGAACAAGCAGAAGCAGAGACTGAAATTCGTAACTCCCAGAGCGCCCCAGGCCGCGGAGCCTTTTTATACTTGGACCAAACAAGGCGCGTGGGGCCGCGGGGGGCGTGGCCTGGACGGGCGGGCCCACTGCATCTCAAAGGGGGAGCTGCGCACCCGGCTTGGACCACCTAACCTGTGCGGGGAGGCGCGCCCTCGGTGCCTGGATGCGCCTGGGCGCGCTGGGACGGTTGGAGTCCCGCATGGCCCAATTCTTGCTGAACTTCTGTCTGAACAGGCCCGCACTCCTGCTGCCATTTCTGATACTCCTGGTGCCGGAGACCCCTGCCCAGATCTACACTGACTACCAGTACTTCGGCCAGCAAGGTGAAGGTGACACCTGGGAGCTGCTGCGGCTTCAACATGAAAAGGGTAATGGCAGGCTTGCCCAGGGCTGCACTGGCTGCAAACAGACCCTGCTATAGGCATTTCCAGTCTCGTCCCCTGGGGCTGGTGACTGCTGCAAGGCTGTTTTCTGCTCTGTAAATGGAAATAGACGTTGCCTGTGAGCAACAACCGGTGTCAGGGGACATGGTAGGCGTTAACCAAGGAAGAGACACAGCCAGAAACCCAAGGATGGTGCTAGGAAGACCAGACCAACAAGGAGGCCGGGAGCTGGGAAAGCCAGAAAAAGCTTGGATGGTGCCATGTGGACTGGGTAACAAGCCGAAACCCACAGTGCAGAGTTGGGGAGTGTCCTGGGCAGAGGACACCAAATGCCTAGGCCAAAAGACAGAGGAATGGGAAGAGGTGTGGCAGAGACCTGGCAAGAGTTAGAACTGTAGGTGGCTGGGTCATGTGAGCCATGACTCTGGGATCAGGCCTGTGTCATAGGAACAGAGGAAGAATTGGTACTGAGCATCTTAACAAGTTGTAGTTGGGGGCAAGGGTCCTCAGGAGTGTCCCTGCCTAGCAGTGGAGGACCTGGGCTCCATCTCCAGCACTGTGCAAAAAACAAAAAGCTAACAAGAAAAACAAAGTTATAGCTGCTTTCAACATGATCATAATAATTACTTTGGTTTTATGTGTTAGCACAGCACCAGGGATTTTAAGTACCAGCAATTATGTCAATTATGCCATTTAATTTACCACCTGTCAGCCCTGCTGGTCAGGTGGCACTGTGCCAGCTTGATAGGCCCAGGATTAATCCCCTAGTGATGATTGTCTTTTTTTTTTTTTTTTTTTTTTTGGTACCAGGGATTGAACTCAGGACCTTGCACTTGTGAGGCGGGTGGCGGAACCACTGAGCTAAATCCCGGGCCCTGGTTGTCATTTTTGAATGGCAAGGTCTCAGTTTCCTTACCTGGGACTAATGAGAACACTAAATATCACAGAAACAGAGTCTAGCAAATATGAGCTGATATGTTTGGGGTTTATTTTTGTTTTTGTTTTTTTCTTCCTGGTACTGGGGATTGAACCCAGGGCTTTGGCACTGATCTACATACCCAGACCTTCCTTTCTCTCTCTCTTTCTCTCTCTCTCTCTCTCTCTCTCTCTCTCTCTCTCTCTCGCTTTCTAGACAGGGTCTTGCTAAGTTATCCAGGCTGGGCTTGGACTTGGGATCCACTTGTTTCAGCCTCCCAGAGTGGTGGGATGCCAGACATGCACAACCAATCCTGGCTAATTGTTAATGTTACCTTTGCCCCTCCCTGGAGGGGTGGTTGAGGGGTAAGTCCCCCTACCTGGGTCTTTATCTCCCCCTTCCATCTCTAGTTGAGGAGGACTCTATCCTTGGCCCATGGGGAAAGTGGCACTGTCTCTGCGACCTAGGCAAGCAGGAGCGCAGCTGAAAGGTGCAGGGCACAGCATCAGGCCCAGTGTTCATGGACCTTGAGAACCTCGTACAGACAAAGCCTTGCCGGCAGCAGGACTGTGCATCTTGCCGGCCGATGGACTGCGACTGGAGGGTCTGAGCCTGGTGAGCCCTGCGTAGAGGAGGCAGGGTGGATGGGGCTGGCTAGGCCTAGAGCCCCTTGGGGAGGACTGGAGCCAGAAAGGACTAGAGGGCAGGTCCAGGCTAGGAAGGGAAGGAGAATTGGGTTTTGAGGCTGGTGATGGAGTACAGGGAGTCAGAGCAAGGAAGTTAGGGTACAGAAGGCCCTGTGATATCCAGGGAGAAAGCAAAAAAGATGGTGGGGGCAAGGAGGGGTAGCTAGATGCAGAAGAAATGGAACCCTAAAGGAAGGCAGAGGACATGCACCCCACTTGGTCCAGGGAAGAGGAGTGGGGCAGTGGAATGGCAGAAGGACCTGGGAGGGAGAGCTCAGCTAAGATAGGAGATGGGGCCCAGGTAGGAACCTGAATGCTGAGTTTGTTTGTTTTTGGTACTGGGGATCGAACTCGGGACCTTGTGCTTGTGAGGCAGGTGCCGGAACAACTGAGCTAAATCCCCGGCCCCTGAGTGCTGAGTTGAGAGAAAGGAGCCCAAGTAGTGCATGGAGACCCTGAGCAGGAATCTGTGAGGGTCTGGGATCTCCATTATGGGTAGGGGAGGCTTGGCTTGAGCCCTCTCTTTTCTTCCTAGTACTGGGGATTGAACCCAGAGTCTTCACACTGAGTTACATTCCCAGCCATTTGTTGGTTTGTTTGTTTATTGTTTATTGAGACAGGGTCTTGCTATGTAGTCCAGGTTGGCCTCGAACTCACTCTGTAGCCCAGGATGGCCTCAAATGGTGGTGATCCTCTTGCCTCAAACTCCTGAGTGTTAAGCAGACAGGCATGTGCCACCATGCCTGGCTTTTTTATTTTGAGACCAGGTTTTGGCTGATTTGCTGTTGCCCAGGCTGGGCTGGAACTTGCCCTCCTCCTGCCTCAGCCTCCCAGAGTGTGAGAGGCTTGGATTGAGTGAGAGAGACAGTAGGAAGTAGGGGTCCTGAGTGTAAGGAAGATCCGAGTGGGCAACCAAGGAAGAGTTTGGGAACCCCAAGGCAGGAGACGAGTTCAGTGGAAGTGGAGACCCCAAGTACAGGAGGCAGATGCCCTGTGTGGAGGGGCGAGGGAATACTGGGATCTGAGTGCAAGAGACTCGTGCTTTGGAAGTACAGTGATATATGACCTTCTAAGCTCAAAAAGAGTCTGAGATGTGCCTCAGTTTCCTTTATTTCCTGTCTTCTCACTAGCCTCTCCAGTCGGAGCCCAGGCGGCCCCAGGGCGGAGCTTGGGAAGTGACTCCGCCCACACTGTACTGCAAACCACACCCCCTGGGGGGCTTGTGAACTACAATTCCCAGAAGGCCATAGGGCAGCGTCGACTGCATCTGTTGCGCAAGTGTAAAGGCCTGCCGGGACGTCGGGGCTCTCCTGTGTCCCAATTGGTCAGAATCTAGTGCCCCTCTGAGGTCTGCGGAAAACGCGCGCAGAGACCAGAAACCACCGAGTTGGTTACCGCAGGCGGTGTCGGTGGCGGCAGCATGGATCTCAGCGAACTGGAGAAGGACAATACGGGCCGCAGTCGCCTGAGCTCGCCTGTGCCTGCCGTGTGCCGCGAGGAGCCCTGCGTTCTGGGCGTGGATGAAGCGGGCCGGGGTCCTGTGCTGGGTGGGCCCCCAGGGCCAGGGATGGGAAAGGCGTGGTATGGGGATGCTTGTTGCGTGGGTCTGGGTCGGGGCAGTGATCATGGGAAAAGTACAGACACCAGAGAAAGCTAGGATGATGGAACAGGAGTTGCAGCTTTTGTGGGCTCTCTGGTTGCACCTTGCTGTCCTATACCTGACCTCCCTCTTCCCCAGGCCCCATGGTCTACGCCATTTGTTATTGCCCCGAGTCCCGCCTGGCAGATCTGGAGGCCCTGAAAGTGGCAGGTGAGCCTGAGGTGTACAACTGGGGATGGGTTGGTAATTGGGCAGGTGCAGGGGGCAGGTGGGAAATGGAGCGGGAGAACAGGAATTGAGAGAACCGGCTCCCCCTGCCCCCACCTTTTGGCTACCCCTCTTTTATCCAATCTCCTCCCAGACTCAAAGACCCTGTCAGAGAGCGAGAGGGACAGGCTGTTTGCGAAAATGGAGGAGGACCAGGACTTGGTGGGCTGGGCCCTGGACGTGCTGTCTCCAAACCTCATCTCCACCAGCATGCTTGGGCGGTGAGGGTCCCTGACAGGTCGGCGTGGAGGGACAGGCAGCGTGGACTGGTTTGGCCTTGTGGCTGGAATGAGGTCACTGAGCTCTCTCTCCTGCTGCAGGGTCAAATACAACCTGAACTCCCTGTCCCATGACACAGCCACAGGCCTGATTCAGTATGCATTGGACCAGGGTGTGAAGGTCACCCAGGTGAGCCAATTTTTTGGGTTCCATTTGATTACCTTTGGATAAAATGGAAGGGTTAAAAAAAAGTGAAAAGTGCAGTGAATGTTAAGAGTGTAGCTCAGTGGTAGAGCCTGTGCTTAACATATGTAAGGTCCTGGGTCCTCTCCACCCCCTCCCCCCAGTAAGAAGGAAAATAAAACTTACTTCAAGGAAAAAAATGCAGGGGACAGATTAGTATCAGATGTATTATGAATGTATTATTTTTGCCCTAAATGTGTGGAACACCTGTCTACTCTGAATCCCTTTCCTAACGGCCCTAAAGGTGTGGAACAAATTCCACATTCATCCACCTTCCCACAGCATCTGTCCTAGATCAGGGTGCCCCCTACACACACACCTGGAAGCCTGCTCAGCTCCCTCCCTGGCCCCCACCTCCAGCCCCCTCCTCTTCAGTCTGCTTCCCACGAAGCAGACCAGCATCTTTGTGAAATGTAAATCTTGACATTTACTTTTATGATCACAGTGGAAATTAAATTGGAAAAATTACATCAAGTGGGGGAGAATGAGACTAAATTACCAGGGAAAAACATCCATTGGCATAACATTGATTTCTGTGAGTGAAGAATAGGCCATTTTGAGAGAATGATGGGGAAATGCACCTGACATAGGGGATGTAGTAGTGTGCAGGTTGTGCTGAGGAGGGGGCTGAGGCCAGGCCCCTTGTGCAAAGCTGGAGATGCTGGACTGGAGCAGGTGACAAAGGCCCTGCCCTTGGTCAGCTGTACACAGATAAATAGTGATTCCTGAGAACTGGCATGGCTGTGAAGGTGCCACATACCTTCATCAGTTTGTTGACCTGTGTTCCGGGCTTGGGGCCAGCCTACTGCTTCTGAGCATTCCCCCCACACTTCCAATCCAAGACCTTTGTACTAGCTATTCTCATCTCCTGAAGCATCTCCAAGATCCTCACGTGTCTTAGTTCTTCTCCTCCTTCAAACCTTTATTCAATAGGCACCTCCTTGGACCTTCCCTGAACTGTATTCATCACTGTTTAAAATTATAACCAGGGGCTGGGGATTTAGCTCAGTGGTTCTACCTCCTGCCTCGCAAGGGAAAGGTCCCAAGTTTGACCCCTGGTACCAAAAAAAAAAAAAATTTATAACCAGGGGCTGGGGATTTAGCTCAGTGGCACTGCACCTGCCTCAAAAGTGCAAGGTCCTGAGTTTGATCCCTGGTGCTGAAAAAAAAAAAATTATAACCATTAGGTGTGGTCCCACGTACTTGTGATCCCAGCACTTGGGAGGCTGAGGCAGGAGCAGGCAGGAGGGCTCTAGTGAGTTCAAGCCCAGCTTGAACTACATAGCAAAACCCTGTCTCAAAACAAAACAACAACAGGCTGGGGATTTAGCTCAGTGGTTTTGCTGCTTGCTATGCAAGCACAAGGACCCAAGTTCGATCCCCGGTACAAAAACAAAAACAAAAAAAATTATAACCTCTTTTAGCTCTTTGGTGCACTTTATTACTTATGCTGGGGTGTTTTGTTTTGTTTTGGTACTGGGGATCAAACTCAGGACCTTGCGCTTTCGAGGCAGGTGCCAGAACCACTGAGCTAAATCCCCGGCCCTGTTTTGTTTTTGAGACAGGGTCTTGCTATGTAGTTCAGGCTGGCCTTGAACTCACTCGGATTCTCCTGCCTCAGCCTCCTGAGTCCTAGAATTACAGGTGCGCACTATCAGGCCTGGCTTGGTTTTTTTATTTTTTTAAATTTATTTGTCCTTGGGCCGGGGAATTAGCTCAGTGGTTCCACCGCCTGCCTTGCAAGCGCAAGGACTGGAATTTGATCCCCGGTACCAAAAAAAAAAAAAATTTATTTATCCTCCAACTGGGAATTGAACTCAGGACCTTGTGCTTACCAAGCAGGCGTGGCACCACTGAGCTACATCCTCAGCCCTTTGTTTTAAATATAAAATATATTTTATCAGGCCCAAGGGTATAGCTCAATGTTTGCCTAGCCTAAGTGACACCCTGGCTTCAATCCACAGCACCACAAAAAAAGAAAGGAAAAATATTTTGAGCAGTGGAAACAGCAAGTGAAAGGCTGAGAGAATGCATCATTTTCCTAATTGTTTCTTCAGCTGTTTGTTGAATGAATACATTTCTGTCACCATGGCAGGTATTTGTGGACACTGTGGGACTGCCAGAGATGTACCAGAAGCGGCTGCAGCAGCGCTTTCCTGAGATCACAGTGACGGTCAAAGCCAAAGCAGACGCCCTCTACCCTGTGGTCAGCGCCGCCAGCATCTGTGCCAAGGTTAGCACCCACTGGCCGCAGCCAGTTCCCAGCATCCCATTGGGCATGGGACAGGCAGGGCTGCAGAGGTGGAGGGATAGTCCCAGCACCTGTCCTCTGTCCTGCCCAAAGGTGGCTCGAGACCAGGCTGTGAAGAGCTGGCAGTTTGTGGAGAAACTGCAGGACCTGGATGCTGACTACGGCTCAGGCTACCCCAATGGTGAGGGGTGGGGTGTTCCACCTGCCCTGCTGCTACCCCAACACACTGGCTGTGCCAGTGATGCTGACATGACCAGAGCTGGGTGTGCTGAGTTGTGCTGGTCACCTGCTCCGAGGCAGAAAAGGCCAAGTCCCAGGCAGGAACACAGCTGATGGTGGGCACATGACCAATGAGTGCCAGCCTGCTTGTACCCCGCAGGCCCCCTCCTATCTTCTCTTCTTACTTTTTTTTTTTGGTACTGGGGATCAAACTCAGGTCCTTGTGGTTGCAAGGCAGGCGGCAGAACCACTGAGCTAAATCCCTGGCCCTCCTCTTCTTACTTTTTTATTTGTTCATTTTGTTTTGTTTTGGTACCAGGGATCGAACTCAGGACCTTGCACTTTTGAGGCAGGCAGCAGCACCACTGAGCTAAATCCCCAGCCCCTATTTGTTTGATTTTTAAGACACAGTCTCAGTATGTAGTCCAGGCTGGCCTTAAACTCGCTTTGTACCCCAGGCTGGCCTCAAACTCCCAGCGATTCTTCTGCCTCCGCCTCCTCGGTGCTGAGATAACATGGGTGTGCCACCACTATCAGGCTTCTTTTTCCCACTCATCTTTCTGGCACCCCAGACAGTGGGTCCCAAGGTCAATGTGTGTCTGTCAAGAGGAAGACGGCAGGAATTTGGGGTGGTGGCTCACATCTGGCGCCTTGGCCTCAGTCCATCACTTTCTCCCCACTGTTGCACCCAGTCTCCTCGTTTAGGACATGAACATGGTCAAGCACCTCCCCCAAGACTGCCAGTGTGAATACAGGGCAAGTGGAGCCCTGTGAAGGCAGAGCAGTGGGTGGGCCACCACTTAGTGGTACAGGTGCCTGTGTGAGACTGGCTTTCATCCCCAGCAACAAAGAAAAAGATAAAGTGAGGAAGCAGCAGCTGGGTTCAAAGGATCTTCTGGTCCTGGAGTTCAGGAAGTGGCTGGCAGCTGGGGGAGGGGGGCAGAGTGAGCCTGTGGGGTAGAACTCAGGTGCAGCTAAAACCAGCTTGGAATCAGTTGTGGTGGCACTCACCTGTCATCCCAGCACTCTGGGAGGCTGAGGCAGGAGGATTGAACGTTCCAGGCCAGGTGAAGTGGCACATGTCTGTAGTCCCAGCACTCAGAAGGCCAAGGCAGGAGGATTGCTGGGAGTTCAAGGGCACCCTGAACTGCATAGCCAGACCCTGTGTCAAAAACACCGAAAAACAAGTGGGGCATGGTGGCACTCACCTGTAATCCCAGCACTCAGGAGGGTGAGGCAGGAGGACTGCTGTGAGTTCGAGGCCAGCCTGGACTACGTAGTGAGTATCAGCCCAGCCCGAACTACATAGTGAGACCCTGCCTCAAAAAAAATAAAAAATAAAAAAGAAAGAAAAGAAAAAAAAAACAAACCAGGGATCCAGCTCAGTGTGAAGGCCCTGGTTCAATCCCTGCTATGTCCCCCAACAAAAGAAAAGAAAAAGACAAATCCCCTCAAATGCTGGTTTCTTTTTGGTTCTCAGCACTGAGATTGAACACAAGCCCTTTGCCCTGACCTACATTGCTACACCTTTTTAAAAAATTTGTTTCAAGATGATCTTGCTGAACTCTCAATGCTGGGCTCAAACTTGCAATCCTCCTCACTCAGCCTCCTACAGTGCTGACATGGCACCTTGAGTACAGTCAGGCCAGGCACCTTGTGGGAGGTCGGGGCTTAGCTGTCTGTGCAAAGGGTTGAGGCAGGAAAGTGCCAGAAACAGCAGCCTCAGGGATTTGGGAGGAATCGAGTATGTGTGGTAAGGAGCTCAGCATTGTCACCATCACTGTTCCCTCAGACCCCAAGACCAAAGCCTGGCTGAGGAGGCATGTGGAACCCGTGTTTGGCTTCCCGCAGCTTGTCCGGTTCAGCTGGCGTACAGCCCAGGCCATCCTGGAGAAGGAAGCGGAAGGTGTCACATGGTGGGTGTCACCTGGGTGCCCTGGGCAGCAGGGAGGGAGCCCAGGGCTCAGCTGGAAGTGGTCAGTGCCACCCCTCTCCCCCAGGGAGGACTCGGCGACTGAGGAGCAGGAGGGGCACAGGAGGATCACATCCTACTTCCAAAGCGAAGGCCCCCGAGCCCGTGCCCCACACCGGTACTTCCAGGAGCGTGGCCTGGAGTCCGCTACTGCACTCTAGGACCCAGCCCGACGCCCTCTGCCAGGCTCCACTGCCTCTAGGATTAAAGTTGTCTGAGGACGAACGAATCCATGAGTCCAGGGGGAGTATTTGGGGCAAGGGCAGCTTGGGAGGGTGCTCACCAGGGAGACACAGCTGCTGCCTTTTGGGACCTAAACAGAATGGGCATTATGTGATTGACTATTTGATTTTTGGGGTGGGAGGGGAGGTTGAGACAAGGTCTCATTATGTAGTTCAGGGTGGCCTTGAACTCAGGACCATCCTCCTGCCTCAGCCTCAGCCTCCTGGGTGCTGGGATGACAGGTGCACACCACCGTGTAATTGATAAGTCTTTTTTGGGGGGTACAGGGATCAACCCCGGGACCTTGCGGTTGCAAGGCAGGTGCTGGAACTACTGAGCTAAATCCCTGGCTGATAAGTCTTGATTTGTTATCCAGTGCTCCTTCCCACTCCTGGTTCCAGTGCCCGATTCTCCTGTGGGAAAGACATCCCTCAGCCCCTGTGAGTCCTTAGGCACCATCGTAACCCAGATCAGGCCAGCCAGGGCATGGTGTCCCCTGGGCACAGTGATTGCTTTGGCAGTGAGCTAATGATGAAACGGGATCAATGTCAGCCAGCCCCAGAAAGTGGCTAGTGCTCCCAACCAGGCTGAGTCACACAATACCTGGATCATGTCACTGGCCCATGTTTGATACTATGAGATCCTGTCCGAATTATACTAAGAAAAAATACACAGAGACTGAGTGTGTGTGTGCGATACTGGTGATTGAACCCGGGGCCTTCACACTGAGGTACATCCCAGCCCTTTTTTATTTTGACACAGTCTCCCTTGATGGCTCAAGCTGTGCTCTAACTTGGAATCCTCCTGCCTCAGCCTGCCAGACTGCTTCAATTATAGGCATGCACCACCACGCCCAGCTACATTGTAGATTTCTAACATCACTTAAACCCCTAGATCCAGCCATTCCTGAAGCTTCTGTTTTGGCTGAAGTGTACTTTTTGGTGAGTGGGTTTCACAGCTGAATAAACTCCATCCACTCCTTCTCAGGGGGGCATTTTCAATCCTGCTCCACTCTCTGTGGGCGGAGAAAGGGTGATTGGTCCATCTCCGTATCACCTGGCACACAGCAGACATCATTAGCCTTGCTCCAGTGACTAGGCCTAAGGAGACATTGCCCCTTCTCCTCCCCTCACCATTTCTTTTTTCCGTTTTTGGAATTTTGGGGGGTTTTTTGTTTGTTTGTTTCTTTGGTACTGGGGATTGAACTCAGGACCTTGGGCTTATGAATCAGACGGTGGAACCACTGAGCTAAATCCCCATTTTTTTGGGGGGGGGGTTGAGACAGGGTCTCACTATTGTACCCCAGGCTGGCCTCAAACTTGTGGCAGTCCTCCTGGCTCAGCCTCCCAAGTGCTGGGTTTATGGACCAGAGAATTAGCTCAGTGGTTCCGCTGCCTGCTCTGCAAGTGCAAGGACCCGAGTTCGATCCCTGGTACCAAAAAAAAAAAGAAGCTGAGTGCTGGGTTTACAGGTGTGCACCACCACACCTGGCTGAACCTTTATAGGTGGAGAAATTGAGACTCTCCTTAGGGCTCTGGTAGGAAGAGAATTAGGCCTATGAAGTGAGACCCCTCACTTTCTGGCAGTTCTTCCCCCAAGGAGCAGCTACACCAAGTGCTCTGGCTGAGACTTTATTCAGAGGGAGAGAAGACAACGCCCGGAGTTTGGGTTGCTGCTGGAAGTATCTGCTACAGGCCACTGCCACTGCCGCTGCCGCTGCCACTGCCACTGCCACTTCCACTTCCACTGCCTGCGGTGTCCTGGGCGGAGAGGCTAGTTTCCCTGGCGCACCAGCTGGGTCAACAACACGGGGACATCGATGTGGGGAGATTGAGGGAATGGCAGGAGCCAGGAGCTGCCACTGGCAGGGCGTCACCCAGGGCCAGGCGACAGAGGTCCACCCCATTGGCAAAGGTCTGGGCAGGATAAAGGGCGGGGTTAGAGCTCCAGTGGGTGGAGTCTAGATGCACAGTAGGCAGGGCATAGAGGACAGTCCGCCAGTTCCTTCCCAAGTGAGGTTGGGAGGTTGGGCAGGGGATTGGGGAGAATGACTGTGTCCCCAAGTCCTCTAGAGAGGATTTTTTGTTTTGTTTTTTTAGATGAGGTCTCGCTGTGCAACTCAGGCTGGCTTTGAACTCACCATGTAGCTCAGGCTGGCCTTTAACTTGAGGATATCCTCCTGCCTCAGCCTCCCAAGTGCTGGGATGACAAGCCTGCACCAGCCATCCCAAACCTAGAAAGGACTTGGACAGGCCCAGAGCAGAGATGGTCCCTGGGAAGGGCACTGTGGACTCAGGGGCCCCTTGAGGAACTATGGGCACATCCCAGCATTCATGTGAGCCTGGAACGATGGGAACAATGGCATTGGCAGTGTCAACCAGACTCCAGGGCCTAGGAACATCAAGGCAAGACATCAGCCTTCTCAAGTCTCCCTCTGCCCTGAACTCACCTGCCCATAGGTGGGGCAGTTGGGCGCACAACCCCTGTCTTCTGAGATTGGCAGCCAAGTAGGGCCACAGGTGACATCAGCTTTGCAGGTGGTGAACGTAGGAATAATGTGTGGAGAGAGAGGAGTCAGGGCTTCAAAGCCACATCTAGCACTATTCCTACTCTCCGAGTCTCCACCCACTGGTGCCGGGCCTTCTGATCTTACCCTTGTCCTTTCTTTCTCTCATTTGCTTGAGACAAGGTTTTCCTATGTAGTTCATTCTGTCCTTGAACTCACTGTGAAGCCCAGGCTGTCCTCAGGCTTCATGTAATCTTGTCTTAGCCTCCTGAGTTCTGGGATTACAGCATCCACTGCCAGAGCTGGCTTCTTTCCTTTAAATAATAGACTTATTTATTTCTGAGGTGCTTGCAATTGAACTTAGGGCCTTCCACTTGCTAAGAAAGTGCTCTGCCCCTGAGCCATCCCCCCAGTGCATCAGACCCATAGATAGTCTCAGCTCCTGCTTCGTCCCAGGTGGTGTCACAAAGGCCTCACCTCTGCAGACACCAGACGTTGGTTCTGGGTTAGCCCCTTACATGCCATACCCTTTACTTTTTCTTTTCAGTCAAGAGGCTCTGCTTTAAAAAACTCCACACCTCCCAGGCATGGTGGTCCAGGCCTGTAATCACACCACTCTGGGAAGCCAAGGCAGGAGAAATGAAAATTCCAGTCCAGACTGGGCAATTTAGAGACTCTGTCAAAAATATTTTTAAAAAGTGAAAAGCTCTGGGGAATATATTTCAATGTGAAGGCCCTAGGTTCAATCCCCAGTGCCAAAAAAATTAAAAATAAAAATAAGAGGCAGAAGTGGGCATAGTGGCACATGCCTGTGATCCCAGTACTCTGGAGGCTGAGGGAAGAGAATTGCCTAGACTACATAGTGAGTTCAGGATCACCCTGAATTACGTATCAAGATCCTCAAAACAAAACAGGGCCGAGGATTTAGCTCAGTTGCATCACACCTGCCTGGCGAGTACCAGGTACTGAGTTGCAGCCCCAGTACCAAAAAACAAAAAAGAGCCAAGTGTGGTGATCCATCCTGAAATCCCAGCACTCAGGAGGCTGAAGCAGGAGGATTGCCATGAGTTTGAGGCCAGCCTGGGCTACCTCGTGAATTCAAGGCCAGCTTGGAATACATAGTGAGTCTGTCTCAAAAAAAAAAAAAAAAACAGGCAGGGATTTAGCTCAGTGGCACAGCGAGCCTGCCTGACAAGCACAAGATCCTGAGTTCAGTTCTCCGGTACCAAAAAAAACGCTCAAACTTCCAGGCTCATAAGAGGCCACGCCCCCAATAGCCAGCTTCAAAGCCAGGGGCCCACATGCTTCCCCCCCTTTCTGCTCTGAATGCTAGGCCTCATTCTTAGACATAATTCCTTTGAGGGTTACAGGCAGGCCAGGTCCTTTCCCTCCCAAGGCCCCGTCCTAGGCCCCACCCCTGGGCCTGCACTCTGACCTTACCAGGCCTGTCAGAGCTCCATGCAAAGCGGCAGGGACTGGCGCAGCCCCAGCAGCAGCAGGTGGAAATGACGGTGGAGCGCACGCTGCAGGTGTCCCAGGAAGGACTCGCACCTGGACCTCAAGGACAGGGCCGATGATCAGGACCCAGGGAAGGGTGTAGGGTCCTGATCCTAGGCCAGGGCCATGCTAAGGGGCACTATACTCACCCGGGGCTCAGTGCACCATAGTGTTCAGGGTCAGCTCCAGGGCCCCTTGCCCTGGGTCTGTCCACCTCTGAGGGACAAGGTGCTGGTGACAGGGCCACCTGTGAGCCAGGGACTTGGATCATCAGGTAAGGTTGAGGAAATGAGGCTGGCGGGTCCCCTGAACAAAGGATGCTACAGTTACATCAGTCCTCTCAGAAAACTCGCCAGGCTTAGTGCCACACACCTATCATCCCACCAGTGGGGAGGCTGAGGCAGGAGGATGCCTTGAGTTTGAGGCCAGCCTGCAGTACAAAGAAGTACTATCTCAAAAAAAAAAGAAAAGAAAAGAAAAAGAAAAAGCAGAGGGTCACCAAGATTAGTTACTTTCCAATAATGATGATAATTTAATAATGACCTAATAGAGAAATGTCAAAGGGGAAAATGGGCCAATACCAAACTACAAAAATTCAGACTTTGACCCAGGAAACTTAAGTAAAAATCCTTCTCTGGCTGCAGGTGTACTTCAAACAGGAATGACTATCACTTGTAATCAGCTTAGATTTGTCTTGTGCCTGGAAATGGTATAAGTGCTCCTATGCTTAATCTTTCAGGACACCTCTCTGATGGCTCTGTTATTTCTCTCCTATTTTTAGTGGCCCAAGGAGGCATAGGTATGAAATAGCAGATCTGGGACTTGGATTGGAAACCAAGCAGTCCAACATCGAGTTTGTTTGCTTTTGTTGTTAGATTATTTATTTTGAGACAGGGTCTTGCTATGTTTCTCAAACTCAAAATCCAGCCTCAGCCTTCCGAGTGCTGTATTACAGGTGTGTGCTACCAGGCCCGGCAGGGTCTGTGCTCTGATCCATCATTTTTGGCCAGCCTGAGCCTCTGAAAGGACATCCTGGTATTGCTCTGGTGGAGTGGGGGTTCATTGGGGTCTGAGTACTCACTTTCCAGGTGCAGCTGTCCTGTGCCCGGTTCAGCTGCCAGCCCATGGCAGCCCTGAGACCTGGCTTGAGGCAGGTGACTCCCACCACAGGCCCCTAGTAGTATCCAAGCCAGGGTTGGTGGCAGGGCCCAGGCCAAGCCCCTGGGCCAAGTGTTGCTTTTCCAGGCCATGTCTTCCTTGGATAAGGGCAGCTGGGATGGAGGCGTGGGTGTGGCTGTCCCTTCCTGGATTCAGGGTGGCACCCTTGTATCACAACTACAGCCGGCACTAGGGCTGGGTTACCAGTGAGGCCTTCACTTCCAGGGCCTGGAGCAGTCAGGGCTGACTTTGACTCTGGTTCCCCTCCCATCAGACCCATGTCCCTTCCACCCCTCCAGGACCAGATGCCAACCCCAGCTGGAACCAGCCCTCCAACAGACCTCCCATCACCCTGTCATCATCCTCAGCCTCTCCCGCTGTCCTCAGGGCCAAGAGGGCAACCCTGGCACTTCCAATCCCCCCCTCCCCCAGCTGTAATTCCTCCCTCTCTTTGTCCACCCCCTTCCCTCCCTCGCGCCAGCTTAGCTCACGGTCACCTCTCAGCTTACAATTGGCTTAGGGACTACTACCAGCGCTGTGCAAGCTTGCGACCCAGATTGGCTGTGCCAGAGCGGGGAGGTGACTCATGGTGGGATCTGGAAGCTCCAGGCAGGGGGGACTTCCTGTGTGTGGAGCCCAGTGGAGCCTCTTCCCACCTCCCAGCCCTGGCCCCTCACCTGTGTGCTGGACTAGGGTCTGGTGGCTGCTGGGACAGCACAGGACCAATCCAGGACGCAAAAAGGGCAAGAGAAAGGGGTGTGGATTGATATGTGGGTGGGGCTTTCCATAGTCCCGCCCCTGGCCCACCTGTAAAAGCCGGTGGATTTGGGGCTTGTGTGTATACCTATGTGCTCATCCTTATATTGAGCTTTTATCTTAAGCTCTGTACATGTTTGGGGAGTGTGTGTGTGTGTGTGTGTGTGTCTATTCAGAATCTCGGTATGTGTCCCGTGTCAAGTGTGTGCAGTTGAAGATATGAATCAAAATAAATGTGGGGAAGTTGGGGGAGGTGGCATACTCCTGTAATCCCAGCACTTGGGAGACTGAGGCAGGAGGATCGCCTCGAGTTAAAGGCCAGCCTGGATTACATACCCAGACCCTGTCTCAGAAAACCAAAATGATGATGATGATGTGAAAGGGAGGGTGTAGGATCAGGGTAGGTATCCTTTTGAAGGTGCTCTAGGTGACTCAGTGGAGAAAGATTGCTGACCATGAGTTAACAAAGGAACATTGTCATGCATGTTGTGTGTCTGTGTCTGAAACATGCATGTTTTGTGTCCATCTACAGCTTCTGTATGTCTCTGTGGACATCCCCTCAGTTCACCCATTTATTCAGCCAACACCTGTTGAGCACCACTGTGTGCCAGCTCTGGAAGGCAGTAGTGAACACGACATGACAATCTCAGCTGACATGCTGATGGCAGGGTTGGGTGGGAAAACAGCCCTGCAGCAGACATTGTGTTGGGAGAGTAATGTGTCTGTGTGTCAGGTGAGGATTTGTGTGCAACTGGGCACCCTTTGATGTAGGAATTCTGTGGCTGAACTTCTGTCTTTTTTTTTTTTTTGAACTTCTGTCTCTTGAGCATCCATATGTTATTGCATTTGATGAGTGCATGTATCTGTGTTGCCTGAGTGTGTACTTGTATGTTCTCAAAGTATGGGTTTGTGTGTGTGTTTTTGTATGTTTGTGTGTGAGTCTGTGTTTGTAGAGTATATGTTTGGATGTGTGTATTTGCAGAATATGTATGTCTGGCTGGATGTAGTGGCACATACCTGTGATCTCAACACTCAGGAGGCTGAGGCAGGAGGATGGCCAGGAGTTTGACACCAGCCTGGACTACACAGTAACACCCTGTCTCAAACAAACAAGCAACATAGAAGAATGTGTGGGTCTGTGTAGTGCACGTGTGTGGGGTGTAGGTGTGAATGTGCTTTTGTGTGTCTGCATTTCATAAGTATATGTTTATAAGTGTGTATATGTTTGCAGAAGGTATTTAAGTGTGTTGTATTTGTTGAGTGTATGATTGCAAAGTGTGTGCATATATATGTGGGGGACCTGTGTTTGCTGAACATGTGTGTTTGTGTTCACTTTCATGTGCATATGTATGGAATGTATGTCTGCCTGTGCTTGCAGGATGTGCATGGGGTTTTTTGTGTGTGGTACCAGGGATTGAACTCAGAACCTTGTGCTTGCTAGGCAGGCACAGCACCACTGAGCTAAATCCCCAGCCCATTCATGTGTGTGTTTGTGAACAGTGTCCACCACCATGAATCGTCTTGCCTCCATTTCTGCCTGTCTCTCTTTTTTTTGTTTGCTATTGGGTTTGGTTTTGTTTTATTTTTTGAAACAGTCTGTCTGTGTAGTCCAGGCTGGCCTTGAACTCCTGGCCATCCTCCTGCCTTAGCCTCCTGAGTGGATTACCTGTGTGTGCCATCTTGCTTAGCTCTGTTTTATCTTTGCTGTACTTTCAGAACCTACAGCACTTTACTCCACATAGTAGGTGCTCACTAAGTGTTGAGTAAGGAGTAAGTCAGTAGACACTGTCTCTGAGTCTCCAATAGACACCTAGTGATGTTCTCAGGATTCGGCAAACAACACCTACAGGACCCAGCCTTCCCCTGGTCTGTCTTGAGCTGGGTGCTTGCGGGACAGATCTCCCTCATCCATGGGCTGTGTCTTCTGCCAGAATCTCCGCAGCTCTCCTCCCTGTTCTCGACCTCCGAGCCTGAGCTGTGATTTCAGCACCGAGGATAGGAGTGCGAGGGACCAGGACCACGGAGAGCTCCCGAGGCCGAGGAGGCGCTCGGAGCCCAGGCCTTGGGCAGAGAGGATCTCAACTAGACAACCCAGAAGTGCGACAGAAGGGCACAGACCCAGCACAAGCAAGGGCGCAGAGACGGAATAAGCTCCCGGGAAACGCCAGGCCGACCTAGACTCCACTGTCGCCCGCGTGGTCGGCAGGGGTCGCTGTCGCCGGGTGACCTGGCCCTGCAGCCCCAGGGCCCGCTCCAGGATAGACCCTGGGGAAGCCCATCCTGCCCTGTCCCCAGGGGCCAGCGCTTGGAGCGCGCAGGGACCAAACTCCAGCCCCCCAACTCTGAAACGCATAATTAGCTTGGGCTCCGCCGTGTGGACAAGGGGCGGGGTTGAAAATCGCTTCAGCTCCCTCACCCCACTAACTACCAGCTAATCGCTCTTATAAATATAGCCCAACTTGGCCTGGCTCTATAATCCTGAGCGCAAAGGAACAGTCGCTGGAGGGGCTGCAGGTTCCCTGGGGGGAGAGGAGGGGTGTGTGTGTATGCATGGGAATTTTTTTTAAGTTTTACTAGTGCATACTGATACATACTGATTACATTCCTGGGGGGAGCTGGTGCACGTACACACGTCTGCATTCTTTTCCTTCCCCTTCCCCCCCTGCCGTGACTATCTTTCTGAGGGGCACTTCCCGAGGGGCCTCCCTCTATAAGGATGTCCCTCTTGGGTCCCCAGGGTCTTGTGGATGTGGGCCATTTCCCACAGACCATGTAGCTTATTGGAGTCTCTCCTGAGGGACGCCCTCCCCCAGGTCCCACATGGTGTCACCCATGGGGTATTTCCCTGCGGAAATGCCTCTGTGTGCAGGGCGGGTGGTTTTGAGATGAAACATGCCCTCTCAGACACCATCTATCAGGAATGATTTTGAGGGTGGGAAACAATTATTTTTATTAACATTTTAATTTTTATTACTACACGTTTGCAGTGCATACTGATTACATTCATCGTGAGGAGCTGGTGCATGTGCATAGCACATCTTAATTTTTCCGTCCCTTCCTGAGGGGCGGTTATGTATTGGAGAGGGCATCTGTGGAGAAACTCTGTCTCCAGGGAGAGGTGTCTCCCTGAGGGTCTCCAGAGGGTCCCCATAGGAACTGTTTCAGTGGATTGTCTCCCTTACGGAGCACCTTGGCTTAGGGTCTACCCATGGGGATGAATGGCTCTCTGAAGGGTCTCTGGGTTCCACGGCTCCCTTGGGGAGCACCTGGAATCTCCACCCCTCTGCCCTCCTGCCTCCCCCAGCGCGAGCGGCGGTGGCCGAGGCCAGGCTGGGCGCCCAGACGCAGTGACGGCGCCGGGCCCGCCCCGCTTTGCTCCGCCCCTGCCCCCCCACCCCTGCCGCCGCCGCCGCCGCCTGGTCCCTGCGGCTTCTCCCTCCTCCTCCTCCTCCTCCTCCTCCTCCTCCTCCTCCTCCTCCTCCTCCTCCTCCTCCTCCTCCTCCTCCGCTGCCGCCGCCTCCTCCGCCTCCTTCACCTCCCTCCCCCGGGCCGAGCCGCCGCCGCCATGGACGATTCAGGCCTGATCCGCCGCCGGAGGCTGCAGGTGCGCGCAGCCCGGCGGGGCGCGGGGCGGAGATGGGGTCAGCGCCGAGGCGGGTCGCGGGGGGTCGGGGGGAGTAGCAACGGGGTCCGCGGGCCGCCACTTCCCCAGCCTCGGGTGCCCCCTGTGGGCACCGCGGTGGCCACGCCAGGGACCCCGCCCCTCGGAGCTGCATGGGTTCGGCGCCGCGGGATGGAGGAGCTGGGGTGTGCGTCCGCCGAGGAGACGTAGGGGCGCGGGCCATAGCCCTCCCTTGTCCGGTGCATCGCCAGTTGGCGGTGACCGGGGTCGAGCAAAAAGTTGCGGCCCCAGGGCTCGGGTCCCTGGGGGCCGGCGGCGCGGTAAACACGCTTGCGCTGCAGCCTCGCCCGCAGCCACCCCGGGAGCGCTTTCCCTAGCAGGGACCCCTGTGCGCCCTCTGCTCTCCTGGGCGGCCCCCAGGACTCTTCTTGCTGTCCTCATTGGCCGAGCATCCAGACAGCGCCGCACCCTTCATTCGACCCCCTCCACTACAACCCCCACCCCCGCGATCCTCAGGTCCATCCCAGCTTGTAGGTGGGCGGGAGCGATTTTTAGCTTCTTGTAGCCTGGAAGATCCTGGTCTTCAGGCCACCCCTGAGCAGGACGCGCGGGTCCACTGCTCGGAATGGGATACTGAGGGTTTGGTGGAGGGAAGGGAAGGTGAGGACGAATCCGCACGTCAAGATCTCCCACCTCCAGCTATGTGGGGATTCTGTGGCTGGGAAGCGTACCCTGCTCCCGACTTGGGCAGCGCCTCTGAGGGATTGTGCATCCTATGCTAACTTCAGAGAGGGGGCCATCAAGGCTTCGCCCCCAAACCTGCCTGGGGCCGGCCCTGGAGAACCTCCTTGGAGATGAGCTCTACGCTTGCTGCTCTGGAGTTGAGATGAAGCCCCGTGTGCGCCCACACTCAAGCTACACCTTCAGCTTACCTGGGGTCCATCTCCGGGGTTCCCTAATTCACCATTCCGGAAGTCAGAGACCAGGGAGAGCTGATTAGCTAGTGCAGCTGGAGAAACGAAGATCAGACGGTAGGAAGGACTTCCCAGGCATTCCGATGATGCTAAAACTAGACGTGGGTTAAAGCTCATTTGCTATCATATAGAGCCCACAAAGTTAGACCAAGCCCTGCAGCAGCAAACCCTGGTTTGGTCCGTGCCGTCGGGTCCCCCACACCTACCCAGAGCGGGGGTGGGGGTGGGTGGGGTGGGTGGGGTGGGGTGGGTTGGAGGTGTCTTCGCCCTCCCAGCTGGCGCCGGAACCCATCCATTGGCTCATCGCCACGCGGGACGTCCGTCTCCCGCGCAGGACCCTGCCTCCAGCCCAGCAACCACCACCATCACCACCACACACCCAATCTGGTAGTCCTCTTGGCCTGGCGACCCTCGCCCAGGGCTGCCCCCACCTCTTCCCTTCTGGCAGAGTTAACTCGTCCGGTGCTTGCACATATCCCACGCCCTGGCTCCCCTCTTAGGAAAGGTCGCCAGAGAGTCCCATGTGTGCGTTTCCCACCATGTATGCACACAGCGTCCCGAGCTTGAAAGCCCAGTCCGCTGAGCCATCCATCTGCTAATCCCAGGAGAAGCGGAGCTGGCTCTGCAGCTAGGGTTGGAGGTAGTGTCTGTCTGCATGGGCGCCAAGAATCTGAACATCTGCTGCTCCTCTTTGCCCCTCTCTTCGATTCTAGAGTGCTCTGATGCGCCAGCAGCAGATGCTGTGTCCGAGGGCTTCTTGGGTGGTAGAGACCCCCACAGGTTTACCTTCCAAGGTCCACTTAACTTGAGTCTGGAGCCCTGGGCTCCTTGGCCAGAAAATCCAGGTCCTGATTTCGTCTGGGCTCTTAAGGGGTTGATAGGAGCCTAGTCCGGGTTCCAGTGGCCACTCCTTCAGGCAATCCTGCAAAGACCGAGGGAAAACCTGGTGTGGATTGCTGGTCACTCCTGGCTCAGGAGGCCTGGACTGACCTTTGACACCCCCCCCCCCCCGCCAAAACGTCTGTGCTTTGTACACAGGAGTGGGGGAACCCTTTGGCCATCCTCTGTCATGCTGCATGGCTACCCATTGTCACTCTTGTTCTGACGATTTAGTATTTATTTATTCATTTATTTATTTATTTTTGAGACAAGGTCTCACCATGTAGTCCAGGCTGGCCAGGAACTCACTATGTAGCCCAGACTGGCTTTGAACATGCCGCCTCCCAAGTGCTGGGATGATGGGTGTGTATTACCACACCTAGCTTGCCTCATACTTTGGATGGAACTGGCTGGAAAGTTGTGTCCCCTTCCCCCATTGCTCTCCTTGAAAATGGCTGAGGGCCGGGGATTTAGCTCAGTGGTTTCACTGCCTGCCTCATAAGCACAAGGACCCGAGTTCAATCCCCAGTACCAAGAAAAAAAGAAAATGGCTGAGACCCTGTAACTCCTGATCTCTGTTAACTTTTTGGGGGGGGATACTGGGAATCAAACTCTGGGCCTCCAGCTTGCCACAGGCAGGCGCCGTGCCATTAGTAGCTACGTTCCTAGCTCTCTGCTGACTTTCTGAGCACTCCAGCAACACAAGACTTTCTTCGAATGTGGAGACCTACATTCAAGGGCCAGCAATTATTACATTGTTATTATTAGACAAAGACCACTTGGCTCTACCAGTATCCCGCTTCATATCTGTTCTGAGCCACCCTAACTACATGGTCCCCAACTCTGCAAATCTAGCTGAGCATGGGGTGGATCTGGCAGGCTATAAAAGAGTTGTTCATGCATGCATGCATTTATTCAAGCTTCCATACCAGAGCATGATAAGCCCATTCATGCTTCCAGGACTTTGGCCTTCAACTCCCTTTACCTGAAAAGTTCCCTCCACACTGTGGCTGGCTCTTGTCCTCCAGCAGCCACCTTAGAGCCATCCCCCAGAGATACCACTCTCTGTTCCCTCCCAGACATCACAGCATGCCGATTTGTTTTTCTTCATAGCACTCATGTTTAACATTATCTCCTTCACTTTCACATTAATTCTATTTAGTTCCTGTTTGCCTCCTCTAAATGCTCACCGCCAAAGCAGCCATTTTTATTTCCCTTATTCACGGTTTAGGTTCTAGTTCACAGGACAGAGTGTGGCATACAGTAGTTGCTCGGGAATTGTATTTTCAAATAAAGACTCCTGGTTGGCTGCGCTTGGTGGTGCACTCCTGAGGCTGAGGCAGGAGGATTGCCATGAGTTCAAAGACAGCCTGGGCTACATAGTGAGTTCAAGGTCAGTCAGGGCTGTATAGCATGACCCTGTCTCAATAAACAAATAATTCCTGGATCATTTGCACAACTATGTGAGGATGCCAACTCCTCAGCCCTCCGTGGGCTCCTTCAGGGTACTAGAGTTTGTGTTGGTCCCTGGGGATCAACGCATGGCCAAAGGTGAAGGTGACCCTGCTGATCTCGAACCGTCGCCCGTTGCTTCTGCTCCTCGGTGGAGCGGAGTGGCTTTGTGGGAAGGGGTCACAGGTCCACTCTGATCTTTGTCCTTCTCTCCATTTTCCTTCCAGAAGGATTTGCCCCTGCCCCGGAAAAGCAGCAGGTGAGCTCTGGGGACAGCCACGCGGCGGGCTCCGGGTGGAGAGGGCGGGACAGGCGTTAAGGCGCAGCAGCGCCCCCTCCCGGCCGCCGCACCGCAGGGCGCACACTCCCCTCCTCCTCCCTTCCCCTTCCTCCGTCCCCCTCCCTCCCTGGCCGATGCGGCTGCAGCCTCCGCCCCGCGCTCGCTCCCCGCGTCGCCGCTGCCGCACCTGCCACCATGTCGCCGCCACCGGGTCATGTCTGACTCGCTCTGGACCACGCTTTCCAATTTCTCGATGCCCTCCTTCCCCGGTGGCAGCATGTTCCGTCGCACCAAGAGGTAGAACCCGACCCCGACCCCAGCCCCGGCCTCTGCCCCCACCCCGGGTGCTGCAGCAGGGCGGTGCCGGGATGCTGCCCGCGGTCGGGGGATGCGTGTCGCCTCCCACTAGGGACCCGGGCCCTGGGGGGTGCGCATGGGAAGAGGCGCCGCGTGGGGGCCGCGGGTGCTGGGCGGGGCTGCGGCGCCTTTGTCTGGGGCGCTGCGGGTTCGGCGGCCTGGAGGGGTGGCGGCTGGGCACCCGCGGAACAATGGCCGCAGCCCCCACGCCGCGTGCTCGGGGCGCGGATCTGCTCCGTCACTGCGGCCCGGGAAGGGAAGGGGCTGCAGGGCTGGTGGCTCCGCTTCAGGAATTGGGATCCTGTGAGTCAGAGGAAAATGGGGGTCTTATTTCACAGCACCGATCCCCCCCCCCATGAACACAGCCTCACAATGAAAATAGTGACACACAGCGTCACTCGGGACATGATGTCACACACATACACACAACAGCCCTAGTGGCCCAGATTCGCTGGCAGGCGCCACGCACACCTAGCGCTGCAGCCCGCCGTGCAGCAGCCACAGGTCACAGCCTTGTAGCCTTGCACACCCAGACTCAGAGCCAGCATTGCGTGATACAGTCGTGCCATCCCGGTGCACACGGACAGTGTCGTGACACAGATGTGATACTTATGCATTTCACCTGCCGTGTCGCACGGATACCAGAATAAACAGGCAAAGTCACACCTGATCACACACCCGGGGAATCAGACATGGCTGCAGCTCGGACCTGCCCAGGGTCACGGGGTGTTGATGTCACCCACAGACATGAGACCAGGTCTCACACACACTCAGGGTACTGCACCGTGACACAGACTCTCGGAACAAAAATCACGCGTCACGCACATGCCACAGCACATGTGGTCAGAGACAAATCTCACTTTACACCGTGTCATACGGACACGAGAGTTGTGTTGCACACAGCCAGTGTCAGCGTCACACGGTAGATGTCACACGTGGATAAACACTTTGCAGGTCAGCCTCAGACCCAAGGACACAGACTCTCTGTGTTCCTATGATGACATCAAATTGACCCTGCTCCACCCGGACACACATCGTCTGCACTGGGGGTGTCTCACACAGGTTGCATGTGTGCCCTTCCATACACAGCATGATGAGGCCTCCTCCTCCACGCCGCCCTCGTGAGGCGCCTCCCGGCACCCGTGGGTGGGAGAGAACGAGGATCTGAGAAGGGTGGCTGCATAGGCCCAGGAACTCACTGGGCCGCGGCCTGTCATGGCCCACCTGCCTTGCCTTCCCTCCAGCTGCCGCACCAGTAACCGGAAAAGCCTCATCCTGACCAGTACTTCACCCACGCTGCCCAGACCCCACTCACCACTGCCGGGCCACTTGGGTGAGACAGTTGGGGGCGGGGGGGGGGGGTAGACCAGGTTTGGGGGCGTGGTCAAGGCTAGGGGTGTGGCCATAGAGCTGGAAGGGGGTGAACCTGGATTGGACAGGGGCTATGCCACCCACGTGTGGGTGTGGTCAGTCCACAGCGAAGGGCATTGGTGGGTAGAGGCTCAGGGGATCTAGATTGGATGGGGGCAGGGCAGGAAGGAGGAGCCATAGGTGAAGGGCAGGGCCAGAGCCAAAGGGGCGTGGCCTACCCAAACGCAGAAGGGACCAAAGTAGACCACGACTTTTGCCACCCACTTTGGGGATCGGAGGCCTGATATGATTGCCTTCCACCCTAGGCCTAAAGTACTTCCTCTTTCCACTACAGGTAGCAGTCCTCTGGACAGCCCTCGAAACTTCTCCCCCAATACCCCTGCCCACTTCTCCTTTGCCTCTTCCCGAAGGTGAGTCTTTTCCCGAGTGCCCCAGAGCCCTGTCTGGACCTCCCCACCCACCGTCTGGGCCGCCATCTGTTCTCCTCCTAATTGCACCCGAGCTGGGACCTGAGGGGACAGAGGAGTGGCCCCTGGGTCCCTGCGGGGAAGAGCGCCCAGACTTCGGGGCGGGGCCTATAGCAAAGCGGGGCCAATCTCTTGTATGGAATAGGGAAAGGGGCGGGGCCTCCTTTGCAACCGTGAAAGCGCCGGCGCTCTGGGCCTGGGGTCTCTCCGGAGTCTTGAACGCCTGGCTGGGCGTTTCCATAGCAACAGGACAAGGTAGCGGAGAGGAGATGCGCAAGCGCAGACCGCAGAAGCCCATCAAGGGACAGTCCCTGAGGTGGGGGAGGGTGGTCAGGGTTATTTCTCAAGGTCCCAAGAGGAGGAATCTCAGGTTTCCCTGGAGGTTCTCCAAAGGCTTCTGAAATACCCTTCCATGAATTTTCAGGGGAGACTTTGATGAAATTGGAAGTAAAGAGGTTCTCTAATGGTTTTTTTAAGAAACTTTCTGGGCTTATGCTGGTGGTGAGCTGGTCTTTTGAACTCCATTCATTCTAAAAACGGTGTCTATAAAAACCTGCTATGTCGTAAGAGCTGGACATTCGGAGTGTCACCACGTTTCTACCTGCTGCGTGGGGTGGAAGAGGCAGCGCAGAGAATGGGACCACTGCAAAAACTGAAGAGGGCTGTGGGCATCATGGGGTGGAGGGGACAGAGGACAGTTCCCGAGGGGAGCGAGTGAAGCTCCTTGCAAGCCTGGCATTTAGCTGAGGGCAAAGGGACCCGGAACCTGGCTCTAGGGTTTGTCTTAGTGTTTTCCTGTGCGGGGGGAAAAAGGTCTGAGCCTGGACAAGCTGGGCAGGAGGCAATAAGGGCGTGTGTCTGCGTGATTGCCGTCCGTGAGCCAGCAAGAATGTGTAAGTGTGTGACACTGTGTGTCCCTGGGCGTGTGCATCAGTGTGTGTAAACTCGTATGTGTCTGCAGGTTTGTAAAAGTGTGACTGAGACACACCCCCTATGTGTCTCCAGGGATGTAGGCGTCTTTGTGTTTGAGTGGCTGAGTGTGTGGCTGCGTGGGAGTTTGAATGTGTGACAGCAAGCAAGAGTCTGAATGTGTGTCTTCGTGAAGGTGAAGATGTGGGGCACATGTGAGCTGGTGTGTGGGGGTATGTGTGTGCATGTGAGCCTTGGGTCCCTGTAACTGTGCATCTATGGGTAACTTTCTGCAAGGGTGATTATGTGTGCATATGTGAGTGTGACATTTGCATCTATGTATGTGAGTGTCCCTGCTGAGAAGTCATCTCTGTGTGTTAGATGTACATGAAGTGTGGAAATGTGTGACTCTCAGTCTGTGGATCTGACCACACTGTTCCCACTCACACCAGTGGTGCACACCAGTGTGTACAGAGTGTGTGGACACAGCAGAGAGTGGCAGAGGGTGCATCTTATAGGAGGGGTCTTTCTTCTCTGAGAAAATCCAAGTGTTCCCTAGGGGTAGGATTCTGGGGCCCCTGAGGATGGCTTCCTTGGGTGGCTTCCTTGGGTGGCTTCTCCAGTCCCTCAGCTCTCCTTCTGGAGGGCTTATATGATGTGAGGAGGAGCATAGGAGCCCGATCCCTCCTCCAAGACCCTTGTGCCAGGCTAAAAGGCGACCTTTTTCCTTCTGGAGTCACATAGTTCAAATGTAGCTCCCCACATCCTGCCCAAGCCATGGCTGGTGACTTATCTCATGCCCCAAGAAATGGTGGGACCAGCACGGCCCTGCAGGTCCTGAGTACTGGGCTGGATTCCAGGGCTGACGGACGCCGCTGGTCTTTGGCCTCACTCCCCTCATCTGGCTATGGCACCAACACACCCAGCTCCACCGTCTCGGTGAGTGTGGCGGATGGGGTGATGGTTGGGTAAGAGGGGCTGTGGGGGGCTGTCACCCAGGCCAGCTGCCCAGGATGGACTTGAGGAGAGGCTGGGTGCCTGCATGTCCCCAAAAGCCCTGACCTCTCCCCTCAACATGTCTTCTTGGGGGTCCTGTTCATTTCCAGCTTAACAAAGGGTGACATTATAGTCAGTGAGTTCAGCCACTTGCCCAAGTGTGTACAGCAGCCCAGGGCCAGGCTGTGGGCTTTGCCTGGAGGGCATTTCCTCATCCTGTGAACCAGTGACGACCTCTCCATCTGCCTCCTGCTCAGCCCTCCTCTCTGGTTCCCACTTCCTTGCAGCAGACAGGGGTCATGTGACTAGCACAGGGTGGGGTGATACAGAACTCAGCTGGGAGGGGTCATCGAGAAAGGCTTCCTGGAGGAGGTGGCATTGAAGCCAAGTCACAAGGTCAGCATGAGTTCAGCAGGTACAAGAGAAGGAAAAGGTACAAACCCTTGGAGGCTACAGAAGCCTTGCTGCATTTGAATTTGAAAGTTGCCTTGGTGGGGAATTTAGCTCAGTGGTTCCACTGCCTGCCTTGCAAGTGAAAGGTCCCGAATTTTCAATCCTTGGTACCAAAAAAAAAAAAGAAAAGTTGCCTTGTGTGGCTGGAGCTTCATGTTGGGGAAGAGATAGAGGTAACACTGGGACCTGTTGGCTGGACACAGAGGTGGATTTGATTTTATATCCAATGGAGGAACTACAGAACAACTAGACTTTGCTTGATTTTTGTCTTGGTTTTGGAGACAGGGTCTTGCTCTGTGGTCCAGGATGGCCTTGAACTCCCAGCAATCCTTCTGCCTCAGCCTCCTGAGTGCTTAGACTACTGGTATGCACCACTATGCTCTACTGCTTTATATTAAGTTATATTAAAATTTCAGTAATTCTGATTTTTATAGGGCAAAGATAATGTGCACTGAATTTTGTGTGAGCCAGTTGAAGTGGCACACATTTGTAATTCAAGCTGCTCTGGAGGTTGAGTCAGGAGGATTGCAAATTGAAGGCCAGCCTGGGAAACTTAATGAGACTCTGTCTCAAAAAATAAAATTAAAAAAAAAAGATGAGGCTGGAGCTCAGAGGTATGGCACTTGCCTAGTGTGTTCAAGGATCTGGATGCAACCCTCAGGAGAGAAAAAAAAGTGTGTGTATGTGTGTGTGTGCATGTGCATGTGTGTGCTGGGCATCGAACCCAAGGCCTCACACACATGTTAAGCATATTCTTCTTTCCCACTTAGCTACTCCAAGCCTCTAAATTTTTTAATAGAGGGCCAGGGATTTACCTCAGTGGTGCCATGCCTGCTTTGCAAGTGCAAGTTCAATCCCTGGTACCGGGGGAAAAAAAGCTGCTAAGTTTTTGTTTTTTAAAAAATAGAATTATACTTCTTCCATGTATTTTTATTATTATTATTATTATTATTATTATTATTATTGGTACCAGGGATTGAACTCATGTCCTTGTGCTTACTGCTAAGTTTTGTTTTTTGTTGTTTTTTTTTTGGTACCAGGGATCAAACTCGGGTCCTTGCACTTACTGCTAAGTTTTTTTAATAGATATAGGTGGGATGGGGAGTTTTAAGCAGGGGTGTGAGTGATGTTACATTTTAAAAGATCATTCTGGCTGGGCATGATGGTGCATGGCTGTAATCCCAGCCCTCTGGAGGCTGAGGCAGGAGGATTGCTATGAGTTCAAGGCCAGTCTGAAGTATATAATGAGACCCTGTCTCGAAAAATAAATACATAAAAAGATTATTTTGACTGCAGGCACCATCATGTGAATGTCATTGTGCTCACACTGGTGATGGTGGGTTTGTGCCTGTCCCAACTATGTGCCAGGCCTGGTCACCAGGGTCCAACCAGAGCCAAGTCCCTGTTCTTGAGAAGTAGACAGTAGCAAAGATGTAGGATATCAGGAGATGAAGCAGGAAGACTCAGTAAGATATAGGAGAGGAGCTGGGCACCATGGGGCAGGCTTATAACCCCAGTATCTTGTGAGGCTGAGGCAGGAGGATCACAAGTTTGAGGGGAGTCTGGACAGCTTAGCAAGACTCTGTCTCAAATTTTAAAAAAAAATCAAAAGAGGCTGGGTACCACTAGAAAAGGAGAGAAAAACAGAGGGAAGGAAAGAAGGAAGGAAGGAAGGAAGGAAGGAAGGAAGGAAGGGAGGGAGGGAGGGAGGCAAACAGGGAAGACTTGGAGAGGAAAAAGTGTGCTTCCCAGCAGGTATGATACAGACAGAGATGTAGCCAGTGCAAAGGCCCGGAGGCAGGAGGCTACCTTGCTCCAGGATTCACAAGGAGGCCAGTGTGGCAGAGCAATCCAGGCAGAGTGGAAGAAGGTGACAGCAGTATGACAGGGCCAGGAGCTGCAGAATCTTGTGGTCTAGGAGAGAGGACTTAGGTGTTTATCCAAGTAAGGTGGGAGCCATGGAGGGTTCTGTGCAGAGGGAGGACTACTTGACTTGTTTGACCAGGCTTCTCTGGTCATGTCCATGTCCATGCTGTGTCTGGCTCTATCTACCTGTCTGTGGCTGGGAGTCCCAGCCAGGCCCTTGGGATCCTTGGACCTTAAACCAGGAGCCCAGGATGCTGAGGCCTGGATGGTAGCCCTGCCTGGTAGCTCACCCTCTCCAGGCCCCACCCCAGGGTCCCCACCGGCCCGCGGTCGCTCTGACCCAGCCCACTTGCCCCCCAGTCCTCCTGCTCCTCCCAGGAGCGCCTGCACCAGCTGCCCTACCAGCCCACGGTGGACGAGCTGCACTTCCTGTCCAAGCACTTTGGCAGCACCGAGAGCATCACCGACGAGGATGGCGGGCGCCGCTCCCCAGCAGTGCGCCCGCGCTCCAGGAGCCTCAGGTGGGGCTGCACCCAGGGCCACGCTGAGAGGGAGGCTTATTTTGTTTGGTTTGGTTTGGTTTTTCGAGACAGGGTCTCACTGGGTAGCCCAAGCTGGTCTTGAACTCACTATGTCACTGTGTAGCCTGGCTAGCCTCATACTCGCAACCACCCTCTTGCCTCTGCCTCCCCAGTGTTGGGGTGAGAAGTGTGCACCAACACTCTTGGCTGAGGTCGGAGGATTGTGCATGGAGGGACCTAGAGGCGGGCTCGGAGGCAGGCGCTTGGACAAGACAGGGTTCTCTCTTTGCAGCCCCGGCCGCTCCCCCTCCTCCTATGACAATGAGATCGTGATGATGAACCACGTGTACAAGGAGCGGTTCCCTAAGGTGAGGACGGCGCCCCCTGGTGGCTGTGCCGCGCGATGCAGCCCCAAGGGCCCCCTGGTGGCGGAGGAGAGCGGCATTGCCTCTGGGCCCTACCAGGCTCAGCCACACCGCACTCCTGTCCTTCCCAGGCCACCGCCCAGATGGAGGAGAAGCTGCGTGATTTTGCCCGCGCCTACGAGCCTGACAGCGTGCTGCCGCTGGCCGACGGCGTCCTCAGCTTCATTCACCACCAGATCATCGAGCTGGCCCGGGACTGCCTGACCAAGTCTCGAGATGGGCTCATCACCACAGTGTACTTCTATGAGCTGCAGGAGAACTTGGAGAAACTGCTGCAGGACGTGAGTGCAGGGGACCCGCATCTCCACCCCAAATCAGGCCTGTGAAGTCGGGAGACTGGACTCCTGGGTGGAGCGTCAGGGTTCCTTTGTAATCCAGGAAGGTGCCCCTAAGGATCTGACGATGACACTGGGGCAATGATGACAAACAAGAGGTACTGTGCAGAGAGAGCTGAAGAGAATGCATGCTGAGAGGTGGGTGCACCATGTGCAAATGTCCTAAGGTAGGAAGAGAGCAAATCCTCAACAGCACAGGAGCCACATGTTGGCACTGTTGAGAGCATGTGGAGCTGGGAAACAGCACAGGAACCACTGTGGGGCTTTGAGCTCTGGGCCTAGCCCAGTCCTGAAGGGCAACAGGTTGATGTTGTTTTGAGCTTTGGTGTCAGTTCTAGGTTTCAGTCTAGATTCTGCTATAGGATTATAGGATATTCTTCTTAGGACTATAGGATTCAGAGCACAGACTCTAGATGGTCTAGGTTTATCATACTTCCGGTGCAGCCTTTGCCATGCTTCGGAACACCTCTGCTTGAGTTCTTTCAAAGTGGAACTATATGGTGGGCATGGTGGCAAATGCCTGTAATCCCAGCACTCAGTAGGCTGAGGCAGGAGAATCGTCACAATTTCAAGGTCAGCCCAGGATACATAGTGAGTTCCAGGGCAGCCTGTCTACATAGAGCCTACCTCAAAGCAAAACAAAACAAAACAAAACAAAACCAACAATAACAACAAAATGGGATTCTGCTGGGTGTGGTGGTGCACATCTCTCATCCCAGCCTCTGGAGGCTGAGGTAGGAGGATGGATTGCTGTGAGTTCAAGGCCACCTTGGATTACATGGCGAGAGCTCATCTCAAAGAAATAAAAACAAGGGCTGGGGATTTAGCTCAGTGGTTTTGCCACCTGCTGAGCAAGCTCAGGGACCTGAGTTCAATCCTGGTACCAAAAAAAAAAAGAAGAAACAAAAACAAAAACAAAAACAAGGGCGGGGGATTTAGCTCAGTGATGCTGCTGCCTGCCTCGCAAGCGCAAGGTCCCCAGTTCAATCCCTGGTACCAAAAAAAAAAGTGAAAAAAGACAAGAACAAAACAATTTAGGCCAGGTTGGCCTTGAAGTTACTTTAGTCCTCCTGCCTCAGCCTCCCCAGTGCTGGGATTACCAGTGTGCACCACGATGCCTGATGAGGGCTGTTTTTTTTTTTTTGTACTGGGGATTGAACTTGGGACCTTGCACTTGGAAGGCAGGCACTGGAACCACTGAGCTAAATCCCCAGCCCTTAGTGAGGGCTGTTTTGAGGATAAATTGAACTCATGACAGTTTTAGGACTGTGCTTGCTACAATCATTATTATTTATCATCCTTCTCATAATCACCATGATTATTCTTAGTGTGTGGCCTGGGTCTTGGGTGTCTCACCTTACAGTCGGACAGTACTACCAGTTCACACCCTGGGGGCTGGAATGGGGCCTGGCTGGAACTGGCAGCTATGGCCCCGTCCTTTGTGTCCCCACCCTAGGCCTACGAGCGGTCAGAGAGTTTGGAGGTGGCCTTCGTCACACAGCTGGTGAAAAAACTGCTCATCATCATCTCAAGACCTGCGAGGCTGCTTGAGTGCCTGGTGAGTCGGCTGGACCAGCCAGGGGTGGTGGGGCCACCCCAGGAGCCTGAGGCAAACACTCCCTGTCCTGCTCCAGGAATTCAACCCAGAGGAGTTCTACCACCTACTGGAGGCAGCCGAGGGCCATGCCAAGGAGGGCCACCTGGTCAAGACAGACATCCCGCGTTACATCATCCGCCAGCTGGGCCTCACCCGCGACCCCTTTCCAGGTGCACCTAGGGCTCCTGGGGATGTGGGGGAGCGGCCAGGCTCCTGGGATCATTGTCCCTTCCCCCTAGATGTGGCCCACCTGGAGGAGCAGGACAGTGGGGGCTCAAACACACCGGAGCAGGATGACCTCTCTGAGGTGAGGCTGGGCCGGGTCAGCACCCTGGGTCCTGGGTGGGCACTGGCTGCTGTCTGCCCTCCAACTGTGTGGAGCTCACTTTCCCATCAGTAAGGTGAAATTAATAATGGCTTATCCTAGCAGGAGATGGTGTAATCCCAGCACTCAGGAGGCTGAGGCAGGAGGATCACCAACAGTTCAAGGCCAGCCTGGGCAACCTACTGTATTTCCCTGAAAATAAGACTAGGTCTTATATTAATTTTTGCTCCAAAAGAGCCAATAGTGCCTATTTTCAGGCGATGTCTTACTTTTTCATGTACAACAATCTACTCTTTTTTGGTACCGGGGATCAAACTCAGGATTTTGTGCTTTTGAGGCAGGCACAGAGCCACTGAGCTAAATCCCCAGCCCTTTTCTTTCTTTTTTAAAACAATCTACTCTTATTCATGTACAGAAACATACATTTATTCAAATACGGTCATGTCATCTTCTTCTGGACCTTCGTCCTAACTCTCCGAACCCCGAATTCCAGCCTCAGTCTTGCAACTCCATTTCCTGTAGAACCATCGGCCCAGTCCCTCATGTCCAGCAGTAGAGCTCTCCTTAAATGAGCGCTTCTCGTCCATGTAGCCTGCTGGTAGCACATTGGCAACAGAGCTGTCGGTGATTTTATCCCATGAATTCTTCACCCAAGTCACGACCTACCTCCTACAGGCTGGCTTCACAAAGCTTCCATTAAATCAAGTGTTAATCGAAGACTCACGACACAGGAGTGGCGACAAAAATGATGACAGTTAAGAATGAAGGTCCACATGAAAGTGATGAAAAATTGCAGGCAGAGAATGTTTATTTCAGATGAGTGCATTGAGCAGGTCCATTACAATACATGACATACTGAACTATGAAGATTCGTATAAGACAAGCATGTCCATTCTTTATCAAGTGCACGTGTTACTCTTGCGTTGTGTCTGTGCTCTGATTGGTCATTTGGCAATAAGTCTGGAGTTCACCTGTCTTCATAGTGTTTACCTCTCCTCCGAAAGCACCCACTTGGATTATAATTTATGTTATCCTTTATTTTGAGTATTAATGTCAATAATATTATTTATTTATATATAACTACATATTATTTTATAATTCAATATGTCATCTGGCTGATGATCCTAATTGGGGCTTATTTTTGGAGTGGGGGCTATTTTTGGCATAGGGCTTATAATACAAATGCCCTGAAAAGTCATGCTAGGGCAAATTTTCCAGTTAGGTCTTATTTTCAGGGAAATATGGTAGTGAAATATGGTACTGTCTCAAAAAACCCAAACCAAACCAAAAGAAAAAACTAAAAGAAAGAAAATACTAGTTATTCATTCATGAGCTACTTTAAATTTTCTTTTTCCCTTTCCTTCCTCTTTTATTTTTTTTCTTTTTGCAGTTCTAGGATGGAACCTTGGCCTCATATGCGCTAAGCATGTGCTCAACCACTGGGCTGCACCCTCATGAGATTTTTTTTTCTGTCATGATAAACTACATATAACATACAATTATTTTTCTTTTCTTTTTCTTTTTTTTTTTTTGGTACCGGGGATAGAACTTGGGACCTTACGATTGCGAGGCAGGTGCCGGAACCACTGAGCTAAATCCCCAGCTCACAATTATTTTTCTTTTGAGACAAAGTCTCCCTATGTTGCTCAGGCTGATTTTGAACTGTTGGGCTCCAACCATACCCTTGGCTCAACTTCCCAAGTAGCAGGGACTGTAGACATGAACCGCTGTGCTCAGCAAAATTTCCCATTTTAACCATTTTATCTACTTGTCTGTCTGTCTATCTATCTATCCATCTATCTATCTACCATTTCTTTGGCAGTGCTGGGGATGGAACCCAAGGAGGGCCCCAGGCATGCTAGGCAAATGCTCACCACTGAGCTGGACCTCAGCTGTTTTTATTTTTATTTTTGGGTGGTGTTGAGGATTGAACCCAGGGCCTTGTGCATGCTAAGCACATGTTCTAGCACTGAGCTACATCTTTAGCTCCCCAAACCATTTGAAAATGAATAATTCCATGGCATTTAGTGCATTCTCAGTGCTGCACAACCACTGGGACTAGTTTGTTCCAGACCTTTTTTATGAACCCAGAAAGAATGCTCCCATCCAAAAGGCAGCCACATGCCACTGCTACCGCTGATCAGCTTTCTATCTCTGTGGATCTGGCTTTCTGGTATTTCCTGAGAATGGAATTATTCATTCCATGGCCTTTCTGTCTGGCTTGTTTCACTTAGCTCAGTGTCTGGGGACTTGGTTTTTTAAGTGGTGACAAAGTTTATTAGAAAAAGTAAGTGAAGAGTGAGGGAGAAACTGGCTCTGCATAGCAAGCTTGGGCCCAGTAAAAGAGGAAAAAGTAAGATAAAAATATACCCTGGAGGATGTAGGGAAGGCTATCCAAGGAAAGCCACAATAGCTGGGGGCTTTTTAATTAACTTATTTATTTTTGTTTTTTGAGACAGGGTCTTGCTGTGTAGCCCAGGCTAGCCTTGAACTTTCGACGATCCTCTTACCTCAGCTTCCCGAGTGAGGGGATCACAGCCATCCTCATCATGCTCGGGTCTCATTCTTTTTTCTTTTTCTTTTCTTTTTCTGACTCTCATTCTTTCACTGACATTCCATTGTGGGGCAATGCTCCATTCCGTTTATCCATTCATCCACTGATGTTGTATTAGAAGAAACAAACCTCCTGTTTTTTCCCCTCTCTTATACCACAGTCAATGCATATGGTTTCTGTGACCCAAAAAACTGTGAGGACCAATCCTCATTAGCAAGCAAGCAGGTCTGCCACTGCCCCTGTCAGTCTCAGGACCGGACAGATCCCACAGTCACAGGCCCAGTCCCAAGACTGTCCCCTGCCCTGCCCCACCACAGCCACCAGTCATCACCACAGAAGGTTTCCCTGTGCTTCTGAGCCACCAGCTATAAACCAAAGTCCCCACAACCACCTCCTCCAATGTGATTGATTAATCTGCATAAGCAATTCACAGACCTCAGGGAAACAGTGATGTTAACCAGCTTATGATAAAGGACATCACAAAGGATGCCTGGCATAGTGGCACATGGCTGTCATCCCAGCACTCTGAGGCTGAGGCAGGAGGATCACAAGTTCCAGCCCATCCTGGGCAATTTAGCAACTTAGTGAGATCCTATCTTGAAATAAATAAAAAAGACTGAGGACATAGCTCAGTGCAAAGCTCCTAGGTTCCACCCCCTATATTCCAAAACAAAACAAAGCAAGACCAAAAAAGCACATAGAATGAAGTATGTGGAGCCCGGTGTGATGGCACCCACCTGTAGCCCCAGCAAATGAGAGTGTAAGGTGGGAGAATCACCATGAGTTTGAGGTCAGCCTGGACTACATAGAGAGACCCTGTCTAAAAAAAAAAAAAAGAAGTAGGCGAGGGATTTAGCTCAGTGGCACCGTGCCTGCCTCGAAAGTGCAAGGTCCTGAGTTGGATCTCCAGTACAGGGAAAAAAGAAGTATATGGGAAGAAGGATGGAGCTTCCACGCCCTCTCCAGGTGCCCCCACCTCCACCCATGTATGGTATCCAGAAGCTCCTGCACTTCTACTTTGGGTTTCTGGGATGTCACTGCATAAGAAGGGTTGTTCATAGGTGAGTGTAAGACCAGGGAAGCTGTCTGCTCAGATCCTTCTTTTTTTTCTTATTTTAAGTGGGGGTCTTGGTACATACTCCATACTGACCTTGAACTCACTATGAAGCCCAGGCTGGCCTTAAACTAGAAGCCATCCTCCTGCCTCAGCCTCCTGAGTGCTGGGATCACAGGTGTGCGCCACCACACCCAGCTATTTTCAGGTCTTGGGCTGGAAATGTAGCTCATGGCAGGCTCTTGTCTAGCACAGGTGAGGCCCTGGGTTCCATCCCTAGCTCCGAAAAAAAAAAGGCCTATGCTCTTTTCTCTTCTCCTTCTTATTCTTTTTGGAGGTGCTGGGGATGGAACCCAGGGCCTCCCACAAACTAGGCAAGTGCTTGCCACTGAGCCATCCTCCCTGCCCTTCCTGGGCTCCTGAGTGGGATGCTGGCTCCCTGTGGTAATAGTGGCTTTGCCTGAAAATTGCCCAAATCCCCTTCTAGTTCAACCACACTTTGACAAACTTTCCAGATGTCTACTGGAGACTGCTGCCTTCATGGCCACACCATGTTTTCAAAATCTGGACTTGGAGCTAGGTGTGGTGGTGCACACCTGTGATCCCAGTACTCAAGAAGCTGAGGCAGGAGGATTGCATGAGTTTGAGGCCAGCCTGGGGTACATAGGGAGACCCTGTCTCAAAAAACCAAAAAGTAAAAAAATGAAGTCACCTGAGTTAGCTTTGTTTCATTGTTTTCTGCACATTCGTACATATGCACACACATCTTTCCTTCATACATATTTAAAACAATCTCACTCTGCCGCCCATTTATATAACATTTTGAATCGGTAATAAAATGACATCACTTAAATTCTTAAACCCTACAAAGGTATTTATCTGTAATTGTTCTTTGTGAGATTCGGCATAATTCCACTCAAGGAGACTTGTTAATTGAGTGATTCAAACCTTCCATTTCCCCTTTTTTTTTTCTGCCTGATTGATCTGCTACTTCCTGTTAAATCCTTGTTTTGAGCAATTTCTCCTTGTAATTCTACCAATTTTTGTGTCAGACATTTTTAGCATACATCATTAGGAGCATACAAGTTCAACATTTTTATATCTCACAGATCTTTTTGCAGAATACCTCTATAATATTTTAGTTCTTCTTCTTTTTTTTTTGGTACCAGAGATCTAACTCGGGACCTTGCACTTGCGAGGCAGGCATCGGAATCACTGAGCTAAATCCCGGGCCAAGTTCTTGTTTTTTGAGACAGAGTTTGGCTACATAGTTCCAGCTGGGTTTTTGATGCTGGCCCCAGAATTCACAGTGATCCTTCTGCCTCAACCTCCTAAATGCTGGGATTACAAGTGTGCACCACCATGCCTGGCTGTAATTCTTATCTTTGTCCCTAAGAAAAAACAAAACAGTTTTCTTTTTTTTGTTTGTTTTGTTTTTTCTGGTACCGGGGATCAAACTCCGGTCCTTGCGCTTGCGCAGCAGGCGGCGAAACCACTGAGCTAAATCCCTGGCCCTACAAAACAGTTTTCAAAAATGATATACAATGAAATCAGGGCATGGTGGTTTATACTTGTAAGTCAGGCACTCAGGAGGATGAGGCAGGAGAATCACAAGTTCAAAGCCAGCCTGGACTATATAGCAAGACCCTGACTCAAAAACCTTAAAAACAAAATGATATACAGTAAAAAATGTTACTCCCACCTTTGACTCCAATTACTCTGTATCCTCCAAATATGGTGACATAGTTATATTTTGCTTCTTTTTCTCTTTTGGGAGGATAGTACTGTGGCTAGAATCCAAGTGGTTTACCTCTAAGCTATATCCTCAGTCCTTTTTCAAAATTTTATTTTGAGATTGGGCCTTGCTGAGTTCCTCAGGCTGGCTTCAAACTTGCCATTCTCCTGCCTCAGCCTCCTGAGTCTTTGGAATTGCAGGCATGTGTTACCATGCCTGGTTTAAAAAATGGGCCTCCAGGGCCGAGGATTTAGCTTAGTGGCACCATACCTGCCTCGCACGCTGAGCTAAATCCCTGGCCCTCCTTCCATCTCTTTGATACCTTTCCCCTTTAAGAAAGACCTATCTCCTTACTTTTTTTTTTTTTTGGTATCAGGGATCGAACTCGGGTCCTGGCGAAACCACTGAGCTAAATCCCCGGCCCTGTCTCCTTACTTTCTATTGTCTTTTGTTTTGCCCTTTACTTATAATTAAGGCTTCTCATGTAAGAGAAACCTCATAATGTTTAAGCTTGTGTGTCTGATTTATTTCATTTAACATTATGGTCTCGAGGCACATTCATTTTCCTACAAATGACTCATTTGTCTTTCTTAATGGCAGAGTATGAATACCATTGTGTGTAAATACCACATTTTCAGTGTCTCCCTTTAATTCTTTTTTTTTTTTTTGGTACCAGGGATCGAACTCAGGTCCTTGCGCTTGTGAGACAGGCGGCAGAACCACTGAGCTAAATCCCCAGCCCCTACTTTTTTGTTTTTTGAGACAAGGTCTCCCTATGTAGTTCAGGCTGGCCTGAAACCCATTATGTAGCCCAGGCTGGCCTTGAACATTTGTTGATCCTCCTGTCTCAGCCTCCCAAATTCTGGGATTACAGGCGTGTGCCACCACACCTGGATTGGCTTTTGTTTTAGCAGTGTTGGAGATTGAACCCAATGGCATTATGTGTGTTAGGCTACAGCTCTACCACTGGGCTATGCACTCAGCCCTTTTTATTTTATTTTGAGACAAGGTCTCACTAAGTTAAACAGGCTGGCCTCAAACTTCAATCCTCCTGCCTCAGCCTCCCAAGTAGCTGGGATTACAGTCCATTCTTTGTAACAGTGACATAATATTCCTTTATATGAATGGCCCTTAAGTATTTATTGAACCAGTTTCCTATAGATGGAAACAGGCTTGCAATAAGCAAGATAGTATATGTACACACATATCTGCAGCCCACATTCAAAATTAAAGTTGCTGGGTCAAAGGGAACACACATTTTATATCTGACCTATACCAGAATGGCTTTCATGGGAGATGTACTTTTTTGTTGTTGTTGCAGTACTAGTGATTGAATGTAGGGCTGTTGCACTGAGCTATATCACCATTCTTTTTTATTTTTTTATTTTGAGGCAAAAACTCACTAAATCACTAAATTCCCCAGGCTGGAGTCAAACTTGTGATCCTCCTGCCTCAGCCTCACAAGTACTGGGATTCTGGGCAGATGCCACCATGCCTAGTGAGATCTTGTGTTTATGAACTCAGACTTGGCCCCCTCTTTTTCTCTTCAGTTTTTAGGTTTCTTTCTTTTTTTTTTTGGTTTTTTTTTTTGGTACTGGGGGTCAAACTTGAGTCCTTGAGCTTGCACAGCAGGCGACAAAACCACTGAGCTAAATCCCCAGCCCAAACCTTGGAAGTTTTCTTTCTTTCTTTCTTTCTTTCTGTCTTTCTTTCTTTCTTTCTTTCTTTCTTTTGGTACAGGGATCGAACTCGGGTCCTTGCACTTGCGAGGCAGGCAGCAGAACCACTGAGCTAAATCCAGGCCCTAGGTTTCTTGTTATTGGTTTCTGAGAACTTTTTATGTACGTACACATTAGACTGATTATCCATGTTGCAAGGGTTTTTTTTGTTTGTTTGTTTGTTTGTTTGAGGCAAGGTCTCATTATGTAGTTCAGGCTGGCTGTGAATTCACTATGCAGCCCAGGTTGGCCTCAAGCTGGTGGTGATCCTCCTGCTTCAGCCTCCGGAGTGCTAGGATAACAGCCCTGTGCCGCCACACCTAGCTCTTAAAATCCTGTCATTTCCTCACTGTGGCACTTGAAGGACCCACTCACTCTCTGTGCCTCAGTTTCGCTATGTGTAAAATGGAGTAACAGAAGTCCTTCCCATGATGGTAGCGGGACTCTCTGTATTTCCTGCAGGGTCGTGGCAGTACCTCCAAGGCCAAGAAGCCCCCTGGGGAGAACGACTTTGACACCATCAAGCTCATCAGCAATGGGGCCTATGGGTGAGCCACCTGGGGCTCTGGCAGGCGGGCAGGGCAGTGTCCCAGAGCTAACACTGGTCCTGTCTCCCCCGCAGGGCTGTCTACCTAGTGCGGCACCGTGACACGCGGCAGCGCTTTGCCATGAAGAAAATCAACAAGCAGAACCTGATACTCCGGAACCAAATCCAGCAGGCCTTTGTGGAGCGTGACATCCTCACCTTCGCTGAGAACCCCTTCGTAGTTGGCATGTTCTGCTCCTTTGAGACGCGGCGCCACCTTTGCATGGTCATGGAGTATGTAGAAGGTGTGTGCCTGTCAAACTGCAGACAGCAGCTGCACATCGACTGGCTGGCTTATTCTTGGAGACAGGGTCTCATCATATAGATCAGGCTGGCCTTGAACTCAAGGTGATCCTCCAGCTTCAGCCTCCTGAAATCTGGGATTATGGGACTGGGCCAGTATGCCCAGCCTTTTTTGTCTGTCTCCCCCAACCTTTTTTTGTTTTGTTTTGTTTGTTTGATTTTTTTTTGGTACCAGGGATCAAACTCAGGACCTTGTGCTCATGAGGCTGGCAGCAGCACCACTGAGCTAAAATCCCTGGTCCTGTTTTTTTTTTGTACCAGGGATCAAACTCGGGTCCTTGCACTTGCGCAGTAGGCGGTGAAACCACTGAGCTAAATCCCTGGGCCTGTTTGTTGGATTTTTGAGGCAGGGTCTTGTGTTTGTAGTCCAGGCTGGCCTTGAACTCACTATATACACCAGGCTGGTTTTTTTTCTGTACCAGGGATCAGGGGATCATACTCGGGACCTTGTGCTTTCGAGGCAGGCCGTGGAACCACTGAGCTAAATCCTCAGCCCAGGGTAGTTTTGAACTTGTGGTGATCCTCCTGCCTCTGCCTCCCAAGTGCTGAGATTACAAGCATACACCACCACAACCATTTTGTCTTCCCTTTTTACACTTCCAGCCATGGACCTGTTCATCTGTCACCCCTATTTATTTGTACCTATCTGGTTTTCATTTCATTCAATATAGATCCACTCACCCGGTGATTAGTTTTCCCACCAGCCAGCCAGCCTCCTTCCAGTTCCAGCTATAGTTACTTATCCAGCCCTACATCCATGCACCTGTTTTTTAATTAATTAAATTAATTATTAATTAACTTTTTTTCTTTGGTACCAGGGATCAGACTCAGGCCCTTGTACTTTTGAGGCAGGCAGAGGCACCACTGAGCTAAATCCCCAGCCCTACTACTTTCTTGTTTTTTTGCAGTACTAGGATTTGAAGCCAGGCCCTCACTGGTGTTAGGCAAGGGCTCTACCACTGAGCTATAACCTCAGCCCTTTAAAAATTTTATTTATGGGGCCGGGGATTTAGCTCAGTGGTTCTGGCACCTGCCTTGCAAGCGCAAGGACCTGAGTACGATCCCCAGTACCTAAATAAATAAATAAATAAATAAATAAATAAAATTTTATTTTATTTATTTATTTTTATTTTTTTGAGACAAGGTTTGCTATATAGTTCAGGATGGCTTTGAACCCACTGTTTAGCTCAGGTTGGCCTTGAACTCTGGATGATGCCCCTGCCTCAGGCTCCTGAGTGCTGGGATTACAGAGGTGCACCACCGCCCCTGACTTTAAATTGTTTTTTGAGATAGGGTCTCACTAAGTTGTCCAGGCTGAGCTTGGACCCAGGATCCTTCTGTCTCCATTTTCCCAGTAGCTGGGATCTTAGGCCTGTACCGCTGTGCTCAGTTACTACCCATATTTTTCTTTATTCATTTAAACTTATATTTTAATATCCATCTCATTCATCTATTTATCTCTCTACTATATTATCTATCATCTATCCCTCTGTCTCTCTCTCTCTCTCTCTCTCTCTCAATCTGTCTCTCTCTCTGTAATGGGGATTGAACCCAGGACCTTCACACTGAGCTACATCCCCTGACCTTTTTAGTTACTTTTTATTTTGAGACCAGTCTCAGTAAGTCACTAAATTGCCCAAGCTGGGCTCAAAGTTTCAATTGTCCTACCTCAGCCTTGTAGAGTTGTGGGAAGACAGTTGTGCACCAATATGCCTGGCTTCTATCTCTATATTGTGCTATTATCTATCATCCATCTCTCTATTATATCTATTTATCATCTATCTTTCTGTTACACTGTCACCTGCCTTTGTTATAAATGATCCCTCTCATATATTTATACCATTTACTTTTATTTATTTATTTATTTATTTGGTTGGTTGGGGTTTTTTTGGTACCGGGATTGAACTCGGGTCCTTGCACTTGCACAGCAGGTGGCCAGACCACTGAGCTAAATCCCCAGCCCCTTTTTACTTCTACTTATCATCTATTCATCTCTCTATCATAGCTAATTAGCTCCCTCCATGAACCCATCGATCCATTTATCCTTCCACCTTGGCAGCAACCTGTCCACCCCATCACACATGCCCTGTGTTTACCTGAACAGTTGTGTGACATTGTAGGGCACATCTGTGCCACCTCCAAGCTTTAGCCAACCTTCCAGTCACTCAGCAAGTGTCCCTGTGGTCTCCCTCATGCCACCTTCTGCTCTGGGCACTGTTTAAATTCTGCTCCTTATGAGAGGAGAGCAAGACCAGGAGGCTGAAGGAGGAGGTGGTGAGGTGGCTGGCAGGGTCTTCTGTGAGGCCTATGTTATACCAGGGAAGATGACTCTGGAATGTGGTGGGGTTTGTTTTTGGTGTTTTGGGGGGGGGGGTTGAGACAAGGTCTCACTATGTAGCCCAGGCCAGCCTCAAACTCACATCAGTCCTCCTCCCTCAGCCTCCCAAGTACTGGGATTATAGGTGTGTGCCGCCACACCTGGTTGGAATATGGATTTGGAGGAATAGCAAGGAGCCAGTAGATCTGGAGCCTAGTTAAAGAGGGGAAGAGGAGGGAGAGAGAGTGAGCTGAGCATGCAGGCCTTTCCCAGCCTGGATGGCTCTGGATCTTACTCCAAATACGGCAGAAGCCACTGGAAAGTTTTGGGCCAGGGATTTAGCTCAGTGGTTCCGCCGTCTGAGACCCTGTCTCAGAAGAAAATTTTACTTCCTTTTTTTTTTTTTTTTTTGGTACCACTGAGCTACATCCCCAGTCCTCTCAGAAGAAAATTTTAAAAGGGCTGGGGGTGTATCTCAGTGGTAGAGCATTTGCCTAGTATGTGTGAGGCCCTGGGTTTTATCCCCAGCGTTACCACCAAAAACCAGAAATCCATTTGTCTGCTTTAGTGGGGCAGAAGCAGGGAGACCAGGCCATGGAGATTATTGCAATCCCAGTGATGAGTGGGTGGGACTGAGAGATCTCTTTGGTGAGTGACACACTCTGCAGTGCTGTCCTCAGGGCCTCCTGGGCATGGGCTGGGCCTGAGGTGTCATTCATGCACAAGTCACCCTAGCTGGGTGTGGTGGTTCATACCTGTAATACCAGCACTTGGGAGGCTAAGGCAGGAGGATCACTGTGAGTTCGAGGCCAGCCTGGGCTACATAGTGAGTTGAAGATTAGCCTGAACTACATAGCAAAATCCTGCCTCAAAAAATAAAAATAAAGGCCCGGGGATTTAGCTCAGTGGTTCCAGCGCCTGCCTCGCAAGCGCAAGGTCCCAAGTTCGATCTCCGGCACAAAAAAATAAAATAAAATTAAATTAAATTAAAATTAAAATAAATGGGCCAGGGATTTAGCTCAGTGGTTCCACCGCCTACCTTGCAAGCTAAGGACCCGAGTTCGATCCCCAGTACCAAAAAAAAATAAAATAAAATAAATAACCCAAGTCACCACAGCTGGGTTCTCAGCATAAATTGTATGTCAGAATTACTTGGGGTTGTGGCTAAATGCAGATTCCTACACTTTGCCCTCAGAGTCTAAAGCCACCTAAATCTAGCTCAAGGAAAAAGAAGGAAGAAAGGAAACAAAGAAATGTATTGATTCATGGAATCAAAAAATTGGTATCGCCTTCAGGAATGGCTGTATCCAGGTGCTCTAACCACCCCATCAGGAATCTGTTAGCTCCTGGCACTTCTCTCCCATGTGTGGGTTTTCTCAGACAACTCCTGATTAGGCTGGCTGCCACCCAGCAGATCCCAGATTCCATCTATGAGTTCAGCTATCTTTGTGATGAAAGTACAAAAATTCTAAGGGCTACTCCCTGGAACAACCTGCCTTGCTGACCCAAGTACTAAGCCTGGCAGGAAATCTAGCCCTTGGAAGGAAAGGGAGGAATAGATATTGGGGAAACTACAATATCAGTGTTGGAACCGGCATGGTAGCTTGGTGGTAGAGTGCTTGTCTAGCATGCAAAAGGCCCTAAATTCAATTCCTAGCACTGCAGAAATAAAACAAGCTGGGTATGGTGGTCTGGTGGTGCACATCTCTAATTTCAGCACTGTGGGAGGATGAGGCTGGAGAATTGCAAGTTCAAGCCCATCCTGCTGGGCAGCTCTATAACTTAGCAAGACCCTGTCTCAGAGAGAGAGAGAGAGAGAGAGAGAGAGAGAGAGAGAGAGAGGAGGAAGAAAAGAGAAGCCCGGAAAAGGGCAACTCCCTGCACAACTGAGGAAGAGAGAGGCCTCTCTCTGTGCCTCTTTTTTCCATATCTGCAAAATGAGTGCAATGGAATGTGATTGTTGGTGCTATGGTTCATGTCCTGTGGTCAGCTCTGGCCCCAGATTCTTCCCTTGTCACATGGCCCTGTCACCTGCCCTGCAGGCGGTGACTGTGCCACCCTCCTGAAGAATATTGGGGCGCTGCCTGTGGAGATGGCCCGCATGTACTTCGCTGAGACGGTGCTGGCGCTGGAGTACCTGCACAACTACGGCATTGTGCACCGCGACCTCAAGCCGGACAAGTGAGTTTGACCTTGCCCATCCCTTCCTCCTTGCCCCTGGGGCCAGGGCTGCATGGCCTTACCCCTGAGACCTGCCCATGTCTGCAGTCTGCTCATCACCTCCATGGGCCACATCAAACTCACTGACTTTGGCCTATCCAAAATGGGGCTCATGAGCCTGACCACCAACCTGTACGAAGGCCACATTGAGAAGGATGCCCGGGAGTTCCTGGACAAACAGGTGTGTTGCAGGCATGGGGGTCCTTAGGGTGGAGCTGCCCGGCAGGACCCAGGGACCCATGGCCTGGTGGGGGCCATGGTGTTGCTGGAGGCCCCCCTGTGACTGGGGCGTGGGCTGACCACCTGCCCCCAGGTGTGCGGGACCCCTGAGTACATCGCACCCGAGGTCATCCTGCGCCAGGGCTATGGGAAGCCGGTAGACTGGTGGGCCATGGGGATCATCCTCTACGAGTTCCTGGTGGGCTGCGTGCCCTTCTTCGGGGACACACCGGAAGAGCTCTTTGGACAGGTCATCAGTGGTACGTGCCTCCTGCTTGGCTGGCTGGGCCCCATAGCCGCCCAAGCCACCCTCAGCTCCATGGTGCCTTGCAGATGACATCCTGTGGCCTGAGGGGGATGAGGCACTGCCTGCAGACGCCCAGCTCCTGATATCCAGCCTCCTGCAGACCAACCCACTGGTCCGGCTAGGAGCAGGTCAGGCCTGTGTGTAGGGAGCAGGACACTGACCCTGGGCCAGCCCAATACACCGCCCTGGGGCGGAAGTCAGCGGGTGACAGGCAGTCATAGGCTTCCACCACATCCCTTCTCTCCCAGGCGGCGCTTTTGAGGTCAAGCAGCACAGCTTCTTCCGAGACCTGGACTGGACAGGACTGCTGAGGCAGAAGGCTGAGTTCATCCCCCAGCTGGAGTCAGAAGATGACACGAGCTACTTCGACAGTGAGTGGGGCCTAGGCAGGCCTGGTGCAGGCTGGGAAGGGAGCGGAGGACACCTGGATGAAGGGGGGGGGCCCCCCGCAGGGCAAATGGGGGCGTGGTCCAGCCTTGGGGCGAGGCTAAACTGAAACCTAAGCTAAAAACTAGGTAGGCGGGCCGGGGATTTAGCTCCGTGGCTCAGTGGTTCCGGCACCTGCCTCGAAAGCGCAAGATCCCGAGTTTGATCCCCAGTACCAAAAACAAAAAACAAAAAACTAGGTAGGAGCAGGGAGTGTGGCACACACCTATCATCCCCGCACTCTGGGAGGTTGAGGCAGAAAGATTGAAAGTTTGAACCTAGCTTGGGTAACTTACCGACTTAGTGAGACCCTGTCTCAAAATAGAGAATTTTTAAAAAGGTTGGAGTTGTAGTTCAGTGCGCATGCAGGCCCTAGAATCAATCTACACACACACACACACACACACACACGTGCACGCGCATGCACACACACACATGAACCAGGTAAGAACTGAGGTAAGGGTGCAACCTGGACAGGTCAAGGTCAGGCCTGGACCTGACCTTCCAAGAGAAAGAGGAGCCAGGGCTTGGAGCGCTGTGGGTGGGATCTGGGGGCGTGGTCTCTCTGGGGCGGAGCTAGACAAAGGGGCTGGGACCTGGGCTGGGGCGGAGCCTGGACTCAGCTTTGGCCTGAGCTGCAGGCCTGGCTGAACTGGATCCTGCTTGGAGGTGTGAACTGTTGTTGCCCGAAGTCACGGCCTGCACTCCTCCCCAGCCCGCTCTGACAGGTATCACCACGTGAACTCCTATGACGAAGATGACACGACAGAAGAGGAGCCCGTGGAGATCCGCCAGTTCTCCTCTTGCTCCCCGCGTTTTAGCAAGGTGGGGCCAGGCTGGGCTTGGGGTGGGCGGGGCTCAAGTGGGCGAGGTTGTGGGGAGCAGATGGAGGTGACAGCCCAGCCCTAGGACCCGCGGTCTTATACTGGACCGTTACTGGGGAAGGGGACCCAGGAATGATGATGCCTGGGGGAGACAGCATGAGGGTTTGAGGTACAGGTCCTCGGCATTGAGAGGAGTAACGGGAACTTGGAGAGTCATGTAGAGGAGGCCTCCTGGCATGAAGTTAGGTCTTTTTGTTGTTGTTGTTGTTGTTGTTGTTGTTGTTGTTGTTGTTTTTGGTACCGGGGATCGAACTCGGGTCCTTGAGCTTGCGAAGCAGGTGACGGAACCACTGGGCTAAATCCCCGGCCCTGAAGTTAGGTCTTGACCTGGTAGAGCCAGGGGATATTCCAGCACTTAGGGAGGGCGAGGGTAATTTAGTGACTTAGCAAAACTCTGATTCAAAATAAAAAACATCTAAAATTAAGGGCTGGGGAGGTAGCTCAGGGCGAAGGCTCTGGGTTCCATCCCAGTACTGGAAGAAAAAAAGAACGGCGGGTTGGGATACGGGGAGCGGACGGGGCCGATTGAGGAGCATTGAAGAGGGACAAGGCCCAGCCAGGGTGAGGGGACACGTGCATTGGTTAGGGGCCTGGGAAGTTAAGTGGGGCTAGATTGATGGGAGTGGGGCCTAACTTATAGGCAGCGCTTGAATCGACTTGGGTGGAGCTTGGTTTTGGCAGGTCCAGGGGTAGGAAGCTGATTGGCTCTCGAGCAAAGGCATGACCCACCCCCTTGCAGGTGTACAGCAGCATGGAGCAGCTGTCACAGCACGAGCCCAGGACCCCAGTAGCGGCAGCAGGGGGCACCAAGCGGGAACCGAGCAGCAAGGGTCCAGAGGAGAAGGTGGCCGGCAAGCGGGAGGGGCTGGGCGGCCTGACCCTGCGCGAGAAGACCTGGAGAGGGGGCTCCCCCGAGATGTGAGCAGGACAGGGTGGGGATGGGGGCGGGGAAGCCAGGAGGCGTGTCTCCGCTGACCACGCCCCCTCCGCAGCAAGCGCTTCTCAGCCTCTGAGGCCAGCTTCCTGGAGGGCGAGGCCAGCCCCCCGCTGGGCGCGCATCGCAGGTTCTCAGCTCTGCTGGAGCCTAGCCGCTTCAACGCCCCGCAGGAGGACGAAGATGAGGCCCGTCTGCGCAGGCCGCCCCGGCCTGGCTCCGATCTCCCAGGCTCACTGGAGGCGCGGGCGCCCAAAGAGGGGGCTCCAGGGGAAGCCGCCTGCAGTGCCGGGGATTCCGAAGCCAGTAAGTCCTCCCTCCTGCTGCCCTTCCCAATTACCCAGCGGCGATATAATTCAGTGCATAATGAGGCTGATGCTGTTTATAAAATATCTCACATGCTATTCACACTCCAACCCAAGACTCCATTAATATTAGGAACACCCATGTACCACGCACGCAAAAGCTTGCCTCCCCCCCGCCCCGGTTTTTTTTTGGTAACGGGGATCGAACTCAGGACCTTGCGCTTGCCACGCAGGTGCCGTGCCACTGAGCTACATCCCTGGCCCAGTCCTTCCTCCTCTGTACCCGAGACTACGCTGAACGCTCTGCTCCAATGCAGCTCACAACCCAGCAGGGGAGGGGCATGGGAAGAGCACTTTGGGCAGAAGAACAGCATGCTCAAAGTCCCTGGCCGTAGATTGATCTCTAACCCACATACTCTCCTGCAGCTGACCGCCCACGCCCAGGTGACCTCTGCCCGCCCTCAAAGGAAGGGGACTCATCAGGCCCTAGGGCCACCAATGACCTGGTTCTGCGCAGGGCACGGCACCAGCAGCTGTCAGGGGACCCGGCAGTAGAAAAGCGGCCTTCTCGAACTGGGGGCAAAGTCATCAAGTCAGCCTCAGCCACTGCCCTGTCTGTCATGATTCCTGCAGGTAATGCCGGGCTGGAACCATCAGGAATGCCTGCGTTTTTTTTTTTTTTTAATTCTTTTATTGGTACATTTTAGGTATACAATACATTTACATTTCTCATTGGGAACTTGTACCTTTACATGATGAATCTTGGTTCTTATTTTTTTCCCCATTCCCAGCCCTCCCTTCACCCCCTCCACCCTTCCGTATTTACAAAGACTTTGTTTCCATTTCTCATAATTTTTCCTTTCCCTTCTTTCCTTTCCCCTGCCCCTTCCACTTCCCCTACCCCATTGGACCTTTTCTTCCTATTTCGCATTATCAAATATTCATTCTAATCATTGGTACATTTTAGGTTTACAATATAATGTCATTCATCATTGGAAATTTGCACCTTTACATAGTCTCTCTTGGTTCTTATTTTTCCCCTTCCCCTTCCCTCCCTTCAACCCCTCCATCCCTCCCTATTTACAAAGACTTTGTTTCCAATTTTCCATTTTCTCATATTAATTCCATTCCCTTCTTTCCTTTCCCCTTCCTCTCCCACTTCCCCTTCCCCTTTGCCCCTTTTCTTTCTATTTCACATTATCTATTTACCTTTTAGTCCTTATTTACACTTTCAGTTTCTCACACCAGAGAAACTATTCGGTATTTACACATGTGTGTCCTATTTATTTCACTTAAGAGTGTGGCCTCAATGTGCATCCATTTAGCTATAAATGTCTCTAATTTCTCATTTTTTATGGCTGAGTAGTACTCCATTTTATTTTTTTAAAAAACACACATTTTCTTTATCCAGTCTCCAAGGAATGCCTGCTTTTGAGCCAGGATAGACCAATGAAAATACATTTTCCCTGTCCATAGTGATTGATTCTAGGATGGACCAATGATTTCACAGGGGATGGGCAGTCAGTGAAAATACTGCATTTTCCCTGTCCACAGTGATTGATTCCAGGAGGGATCAATGAGAATCTGCTCTGGGACTTTCACTTGGGAGGAGGGAAGAGCAGATATTAGAGCACTATGTCTAGTTGGTCCTGACATTTGACCATGATTCTGTGTCTGCAGTGGACCCACATGGAAGTTCACCCCTTGCTAGTCCCATGTCCCCACGATCTCTCTCCTCCAATCCCTCCTCCCGGGACTCCTCACCCAGCCGGGACTACTCTCCAGCTGTCAGTGGACTCCGCTCCCCCATCACCATCCAACGATCAGGCAAGAAGTATGGCTTCACACTTCGAGCCATCCGCGTCTACATGGGTGACTCTGATGTCTACAGTGTCCACCACATTGTTTGGGTGAGTGCTTCTGGATGGGGCTTGAATCCAAGGGTGAGTAGACAAGTACCCAGGGATGAGGAAGAGTTCAAGTTCTGAAGCTACGCGGTCTGGGTGAAATTCTTTCGTGACTCCCTCTTTCACCTATCTCTCCGACCTTCAATTTCTTCATCTATAAAATGGGGAGAAAAGTGACTATTTCATAAAGTGTCATGAAAACTAGAATGCATCTAAACCACGTGTGTGGCACATAAGCTTATAACCAATCTCGCTACCCTTGTCCCCAGCATGTGGAGGAAGGGGGCCCTGCCCAAGAAGCAGGGCTCTGTGCCGGGGACCTCATCACTCACGTGAATGGGGAGCCTGTGCACGGCATGGTGCATCCTGAGGTTGTGGAGCTGATCCTTAAGGTAAGAGCAGGGAGGGCGCACTGGGTGGAGGTGGCCCGGTTCTGAGCAGCCACCTGAAAAGCATTCCTTCCCTTCTTCCCCTAGAGTGGCAACAAGGTGGCTGTGACCACCACACCTTTTGAAAATACTTCCATCCGTATTGGCCCTGCAAGGCGCAGCAGCTACAAAGCCAAAATGGCAAGGAGGAACAAGAGGCCCTCTGCCAAGGAAGGCCAGGAGAGGTAGGCAGGGCCCTAGTCAGTCCAGGTTCTAAGCAGTAAGTGGGGCCAAGGTGGCAGGGATCTAGGGGAGGACAACAGTAGGATGCTGCCACTGAGACCAATGAGTTAAGAGGAGCTGGAAAAGTGCAAGAAGTTGAGACAGGAAGCTATGTCCAACTTCTAAACCAAGCAGAAAGCATTGTGGGCCATAGATGTGGGGTTGTGGGAGGGGGGAGTCCAGTCACAAGTTGTGCCCTGTTAGATGTGTTTGGACAGCCTGGGAGGGGCTAGCCTAAGAGATCTTTATCAGGAATGAGTGTGCCAGGAAAGACTATGCCAACTGAAGTAGTCATGCTTGCTTAAGGACAGGATGCTTTCTGGTAAGTGTGCTGCTATATTTCCTGCTTGTTCGATCATAGAATGACCTTTTACACCTCAGAACTATGACTCCACTAGACGACACAGACATGGGGATATTGTGGTATTCGTGGTCTTCCTTGAGCTGTCTGTGCGCTGCATGGCTGTAATTTCTCTCCTTATTGATTGGAGGAGCTAGGAGAGGCAGATGCGACCTGAAGGGCTTTGGTTTTATATTTTGTTGTCCAGTACTAGGGGTGAAACCCATGGCCTCTTGCATGTGAGCCAAGCACTCAACCACTGAGCTACACCCCAGCTCTAGAGTGTTGTTTTGATCAGTGGATTTGGTCTGGACATCAAGTGGGGATCTGAATATGAGCCAGATAAGGCTGTCAAGTGAGTTAACCCTAAGAAGTGGGTTGCAGCGGAAGGAGGAGCTAAGGATGGGGGGGGCAGAGGGAGTTGGTTTTATTTGGATTGGTGCTTCTAGCCTGAACTGGGTGTGTCCAGAACGGATGGGAGGAGAAAAGCGGGACTGAGCCCAGGGAAGTTCTTTTTTTTTTTTTTTAAAGTTCTGTCTTGACTGAAAGATTGTGGCTAAATTGGGTGTGGTAGTGACACCTGTCATCCCAGCATTGGGGAAGCTGTGGCAGAAGGATCACCGTGAGTTTGAGCCAGCCTGAGCTACATAGTAAGACCCTGCCTCAGAAAGAAAAGAAGGAGGGAAGAGAAAGGAAGGAAGGAAGGAAGGAAGGAAGGAAGGAAGGAAGGAAGGAAGGAAGGAAGAAAGAAAGAAAGAAAGGGAAAGAAAGGAAGGGAAAGGGAGGGAGGGAGTCAGGGAGGGAGGGAGGGAGGGAGGGAGGCAAAGGTTGTAACTAAAAGGGGTGGGAGCTTACAGCGGCCATCTTGCCGCCCAGAAGTGGGAGGAGGCAGGAACTCTGGAGTCTGGCCGAGGGTAGGCGGCCATCTCCCTATCTCCCAGCAAGAAGCGTAGCTCCCTCTTCAGGAAGATCACGAAGCAGTCGAACCTGCTGCACACAAGCCGCTCGCTGTCGTCACTGAACCGCTCCTTGTCGTCCAGCGACAGCCTCCCAGGCTCCCCCACGCACGGTCTGCCCGCGCGCTCACCCACGCACAGTTACCGCTCCACGCCGGACTCCGCCTACCTAGGTAGCTCTGCATGGGGCCCTGCGTGGCGCGGGGTGGCGCTGCCGGAGGACCTCTCTGAGCCGTGCGCCCCCTCTGGCCCGCAGGTGCCTCATCTCAGAGCAGCTCGCCTGCCTCGAGCACGCCCAACTCGCCAGCGTCGTCTGCGTCGCACCACATCCGGCCCAGCACGCTGCATGGGCTATCGCCCAAACTGCACCGCCAGTACCGCTCTGCACGCTGCAAGTCGGCTGGCAACATCCCGCTGTCGCCTCTGGCACACACGCCGTCCCCTACGCAGGCGTCACCGCCTCCGCTGCCAGGCCACACCGTGGGCAGCTCGCACACCACGCAGAGCTTCCCAGCCAAGCTACACTCGTCGCCGCCGGTCGTGCGCCCCCGCCCCAAAAGCGCAGAGCCTCCGCGCTCTCCGCTGCTCAAGCGCGTGCAGTCAGCAGAGAAGCTGGGCGCCTCTCTGAGCGCCGACAAGAAGGGAGCGCTACGCAAACACAGCCTGGAGGTGGGCCACCCCGACTTCCGAAAGGATTTCCACGGAGAGCTGGCTCTGCACAGCCTCGCGGAGTCTGATGGCGAGACCCCGCCCACCGAGGGACCCGGCGCTGCGCGGCAAGTCGCCGTGCGCCGCCTGGGCCGCCAGGAGTCGCCCCTGAGTCTGGGCGCGGACCCGCTGCCGCCTGAGGGTACCCCTAGGCTGGGGACCTCGAGCAGGGACAGGGAGTCCCCTGGTGGTGGGGCCGAGGCCTGCACCCCGCCCCGCGCGATCACCCCGGGCGCCCGGACCCTGGAGCGGGACACGGGCGGCACGCGACATCAGGGCGTGCAGACAGAGGACGGCACGAGCACGGGCGGGATGGCCAGGGCTGTGGCTAAGGCGGCACTGAGCCCGGTGCAGGAACATGAGACTGGTCGGCGCAGCAGCTCGGGCGAAGCCAGCACACCTCCGGTGCCCATCGTCGTGGAGCCCGCGCGGCCTGGGGTCAAAACCCAGGCGCTTCAACCTCCAGGCATGGACCACCCCAAGGCACTGCAGGAACCTGCGGCCCAGGCAACTTTGCCACCTGAGGTCCCGCGGGGCCAGGAACGTTGGGTGCTGGAGGTGGTGGAGAACCGGACCATGCTGAGCGGGCCCCGTTCCAAGCCTGCTTCCCCCAAGCTCTCCCCAGACCCCCAGACCCCGACCCCAGCCCCCACGAAGAATGCCCCCAGCAGCAGCACAGGGTCTCCAGCCCCAACTGCTTCCCTCCTTGTCCCCAGCACCAAACCTGATGCAGGCCTGAGCTCTAGGGTCCCTGCTGAAGCTGTGTCTCCAGCAGGCTTGACCAAAAAAGGGGTGTCCAGCTGTGCACCCCCAGGCCCATAGCCAAGGAGGTCGTTGGTCCTTCTGTACAGCCACCTGTATACATTGTACACATATAAATAAAGTGTGTCCGTACTGCGCGAGCTTTTAGGGCTCACTTTCTTCCCTGGCAAGTCATCAAGTGCACCTGGGCCCTGGCCCCTGAACTGGTTGGGAGAGGAAACGTGTGTTCCTAGGGTCCTGAACCTCTGATTTCTCACCTTTGTACCTGCTGCCCCCAGGCCCTTAAGAACAATAAAGGAAGAGGGCCGGGGATTTACCTCAGTGGTTTCACCGCCTGCTGCACAAGCGCAAGGACCTGAGTTCGATCCCCGGTACCAAAAAAAAAAAAAAAAAATAAAGGAGGGCCAGGGATTTAGCCTAGTGATGACACCGCCTGGCTTGCATAAAAGAACAATAGAGGAGCTGGGTGTCCCTGGGAAGGCTGAGGAAGGAATATAGCCGTGAATTTGATGCCAGCCTAGGTTGGTTGCATATTGAGTTCAAGGCCAAGATGAACTACATAGTGAGAACCTGTCTTACAAAAAAAAAAAAAGAAGAACCATAGAGGAAGGCCAGTGTGGCTGTAATCCCAGCACTCTGGAAGGCTGAGCAAGAGGATCTCAAGTTTGAGCCCAGCCTGGGTAACAGTGATATAGTGAGAGCATGTTGGGGGATGGGGGGTGAGGGTGGGAATATAGTGCAGTGTGAAGGCACTGGGTTCAGTCTCCAGTGCAAATAAAACAAAACAACAAAAAGTAAAGATTGCAACACTGATCTGATCTGTGTCCCACGCCCACCTGAAGAAAGGTTAACAGCTTTATTCACCAATTTCCTTTTTTTCCTCAATGATCCTGAGTGGTACATGATATGATTTTCATTTTGCAGATGAACAGACAGTCACAGATAGGATAAGGTACATAAGGTCACACAAGGAGGGAGATGAACTGGGATTCAAACTTTAAGTCCAGGACTGGGTGCAGCTCAATGTAGAGCACATTCCTAGCACTGCAAAAAGAACAAACAGGCAAACTCAAGTCCAGACTGGTTCCTGAGTCTTTGTTCTTTGCTCTCCTGACTTCCTGACCCTGGGGTCTCCCTCACACGGATCGATGGCCTTCACCAGAGGCTGGAAGGCCTTCCAGAGGGCTAGCAGCTGGGTGCACAATGTGCCCCCACCCCGACGCTCCTCTCCATGGTTGCGATTCATGTCACCCACGCAAGCCCAGGACCCTCTTGGGGCCACACACCACTTGGAGTGGTCCTCTGAGGCACGGAAGGTTGGTCCAGCTGGCCCAGGAAAGCTTGTCTGATTCACATTCAGAACTTGCCAGGGACCGGAGCAGTTGGATGGCAGGGTACCTGGAGAGTTCGGCCAGAATTGAACCTGTAGGTCCATACCAAGAGCTTCTGCCAACCAGCCAGAGTACAGATCTGTGGAGGAGGGAAAAAGTATAGGGAGGGACAGGACAGGGCCCCTCTACAGATTCCCTAGGTCACTTCTCTGAGGTCAAGGGTCAGTTCTCAGCAACTCCCAGAATGGTGCGACGAGCCCTTACCAAATCCTTTATGAGCATTGCTTCATTCACAACAATTTTTTATGGTAGAATCCCCACTTTTTAGATAAGTAAACTGAGGCTCAGGTTAAATCATATACACTCACCCAGAAGCCAATATGTGGACCCAGCTGTGTCAGTTGGTTGCCTCTCATGATTATGGTTTCCAAAGAGACCTGGTCCCTGTCCCTGGCTTGCCCAAAGCCCCTGACCCACCAGACAGCCCCTCTGCAAAGGAAGAACTCATCATCCCTCAGCCAGCGGGCTCACCATCTCCAAACTTTCCAGCTTTGGCAAAGCTCTGGAAAGTAGTCCCTGCCTGTGACGTGAGCATTACACTGCTGTTCCAGGGTTCCTGGCGAATGTGTTGGCCTTTGACCACATCTACCAGGTCAGGGAATTTCTGAGCAAAGATGTCATCCAGCTTGTAGTTATAGACGAAGGGGAAGATGTAGGCCAGCTGCCTGCCTGGAGGACAAGGGGAAGAGGAAGCTCTGGACCAAGTCACTCCCAGTTCTCATCCACAGACCCAGGCATCACCCTGCCCCCCACCCACTTACCAATCTTTGTGAACTCAGTGAGGGGAAAAGACACACAGATTAGGGTCTGCCCATAGGTTTGGGCATTGTGAGGCCAGGTGTATGCACCAGAAGATGGAGGTGGTGGGAATCGTGGCACACTGTGGACCAGCCAGAAGCCTCCTTCTTGGTCCAGAAGCAGGATGCCTAAAGCAGAAGATGGGGGTTGGAGGTACTCAAGACCTTTCCCTCAAGCAAGCTCATCAGCAAACAAGAACACCTTCAGTTTGCAGGGGGCTTGGACAGGGTGCAGACAGAAAATATGTCCAGGTGGGCTGGATTTAGCTCAGTGGTTCCGCCACCTGCCTGACAAGTGCAAGGTCCCGAGTTTGATCCCCGGTACCAAAAAAAAAGAAAAGAAAAAAGAAAATATGTCCAGGCTTGTCAGATCCCAGGGCAGGTCCCCATACTTTATGCAAGTCAAAAGTTACCTTGGGAGTCAGGTGCAGTGGTGCATGCCTTTCATCCCAGCACCCTAGGAAGCTAAGACAGGAAGACAGAAAGTTCCAGCTCACTTAGTAACAGCTTAGCGAGACTTTTTTTTTTGCTTTTGAGACAGGGTCTCATTATGTAGTTCATGCTAGCATCAAACTCGCAGCAATCCTACTGAGATTAAAGGCATGCACCACCACGCCCAGCTTGAGTCTCTCTTTAAAAAGAGCTGAGGATGTACCTCAGTGCCAAAGTCCTGAATTCAGTCCCTGGGGCCTCCAAGTCCCAAATCCAAAATCAAGGCCTCACCCTTCGCGTGCCCATGGCTGGAAACATCCGGAGTCCAGGCCGGTTTGGGGGGCTGGTCATTGTACAGTAGGAAGGCGATCTAGGAGCAATGGAGGGGCATCGTGAAGGTCCACCCGTGGCGGGGGCGCCGAAGCCCCCTCCCGGGTGTAGCCTGGCCCCAACCTGGCTGGCGTTGCCCTGGTACAGCGGCTGCAGGCTGCGGCCCACGGCGCCCTTGGAGCTGTTGATGGGCCCGGCGCCTTCGCGCCAGCCCCCCGAGCTCGCGTCCAAGTAGCGGTAGCGCAGCCCCCTCCATGGCTCGTCCTCCAGGCCGCTCTGAGCCGGCAGCTTGTAGACCACGAACCTGCAGGGTGGGAAGGCACGGGAGGATGGAGAGGAGAAAGGATAGGCTCCCCGCCTGCCCGCCTGCGCTCACCAGTCCACGGGCTGCCCCGCGTCCCCACGGCAGCGCAGCGCCCCGCAGGGGACCCACAGCAGCGAGCCCAGCAGCAGTGCGCCCAGCGAGACCATGTGGCTGCGTGGAGAACGCTGTGTGTGTCGGGGTCACGGGACCCAGTCACAAGCCCCGGACGCACAGACTTCCTCAAACTTGCCCGGCAGCCCCGACCGGTGCAACCCGGGGTGGAGACTCGCCCCCGGACTGGGGCAGTGATTTCCACCACAGCCTCCGGCGCTGGGGGTGGGGCTTCCTTCCGTCCTGCAGGCCCCGCCCCTTCCAGGGCCTGAGCGAGCTGCAGCGAGCAAGCTCCACCCTTGAGAGGTTTCTCCCTTAGCCACGACCCTTCTGGCCTAGTCGGTCCTCTGGTCGGCCTCCTCGATCCCCAGCCCGGTTCCTCCCATCTATGGATAAGGTGGATCCTCCCTCTTGAATCAGGCATAAGTTTAGACTGTTTTCCTTTATTGCCTTAGAACCTGAGCCCAACTCTTGCTACCCTTGCCCTCTTAATGGACACTCCGGATCCTCTTCCTTTTCATTTCGCACATTTTCCTGTGTTCCTCTTGAACTAGCCAAGGGGTCACTTTGCATTGTGGTTGGGCAAAAGGTGATGGGGCTCTGGGGTTGGGCTGAGATTTTTGTTTTGCTTTGTTTGCGGTCCTGGGGATTGAACCCAAGAGTTTTGCACTTAGATCCCCAGTACTTTTTTTTTTTTTTTTTTGAGACAGGATATCACTCAGTTGCTGGGCTCAAACTTAAGATCCTTCTGCCTCAGCTTCCCAGAGTCCTGGGATTGCAAGCGTGGACCAGCATACCAGGCTCAGGCTCAGTGCTCTTTAATGGAGGGAGACTCGTGAATGACCCTGGAACCAGGGACCTGACGATTTGGGTGCGGTAGGGGTACGGTGAGGTTTGCAGTAAGAGGCAAGGGGGTGTAGCTGAGCTGTAGGAGATAAATGTGCATGTCCCCATGTTCCTTCTGCTGGTACAGTGTAGGGGACAGGGGAAGGGGACGTTACCAGAACCTCTGCAGTGAGTCCTGGTCTCCTGCGAGCCACGGCAGCACACGGCGAATTACAGGAAAGGTAGAAAAATGAGACCGAGAAGAAGCTGAGCTTTGGGTCTGATCAGTGCTGCTCTGGGCAGCAAAGACAAAAGACCCCTAGCTTGCAGCACCTTTTATTCAGTACATCGGAGAAACAGATGTAACAAGTGAAAAAGAGTTCAGTACTTTACATTGGGGTAAACAAGGTGTAACAGAAACCTGGGGGGCAGTGGAAATCTAAGAACAATGAGGAATTATGCAGATGAAGATTTGGTTCCTCTCTGGCGTCTCCTGCAGGTGTGGTCTTGTCCTGGAGATTGCAACATCCCCGGGGGGATCACTCAGGTCTCAGTTGTGACCAGAGGCCAAAATGCAGTTATGTCTGGAATGTCCTAGCTGGGCTGTAGGCAGGAGAACTAGGCCTACTCAAATGATTTTTCCTAGAATTATGTAGCACTGCTCCCAACAGTACAGCCTCCTCCAAAACCCAAAACCCAGAGTCAGGCCAATGCTGAAGCTTTATACGGGAAAGGGATTTAGGGGGACCCATAACCATTCATAGCTGATTTGGAGCCTTTGCAGACTCAGGGTCTGGGAACGCTCCCCCTCACCCAAGCAGGGCTGCCTGGGCGCTGGCTGGTCTGAGGGTCCAACCGAGCCTGCTGATCTGGGGGTCAGTGTAACTGTCAGTTTCCTGCGTGGCTGCAGACATGTGGGAGTTTCCACTGCAGGCCCCCAGCTCTGTCTCTGGGTCACTTCTGGGTCGTGCAGTGGAGGGGGCTAAGGGTTCGTCCTTAGGAATCAACACTGTACAGATCCCTTCTCACTCCGTCCTTGTCCCAGGCAGGATCCAGCCCTGGGGCAGGGTCACAGGTGGCGCTTCATGTGCAGAGCCAGGTGGTCAGATCGTGAGAAGGCCCTAGGGCAGAGCTTGCAGCGGAAGGGGCGCTGGCCTGTGTGCTTCCGATAGTGGCGAGTCAGCTCGTCAGAGCGCGCGAACCTCCAGCCACAGCCGTCCCAGGAGCAGGCATATGGCTTCTCCCCTGAGAAGCAAGGAGGCCATGAGTATCAGGGAGAGACCCACCGCAACCCCTGGGGCCCCTGCATGTGGGGGACCCCACTGCTCAGCCTGGGCCAGGACTAGGGGGAGGCAAGGGGGCATCTAAGGTGCACAATTTAAGAAGCCACTTCCTCTCAGGGCCGGGCCAACCCAGTGACCTGGGCTCTTCTTCCTTATACCCGCAGCTGAGGCACACTTTCTCCTTTCCTGGGCCAAGCGCGCCTCCTGCACCCCTGACTGTCCCACTTCCTACACCTAGTTCCCTGCCCTTTCATCCTTCTACTGCCCCACTCCTGGTCTCCGTCTAGCCCCGTTTCCAGCTCCTTTCTTAAACCAGGGGGCCCTCTAGCTGCTGCCAAATCTTGCCCCTGGCCTTGCTCTCAGAGCCCCCAAATCCTTTCCGGTTCCAGGACCTGGCTTCAGTTTTTTTTGTTTGTTTGTTTTGTTTTTTAATAGGGTCTCATTAAGTTGCTTGAACTTGAGCTCTTCTTACCTCGGACTCCCAGAGCACCTAGCTCATATGTCCTTTTGGCCAAGTCTTCCCTCTTTTTTTTTTTTTTTTTTTTTGCTGTACCGGGAATTGAACTCAGAACCTTGAGGGAACAGGGCCACTGAGCTAAATCCCCGGCCCCCAAGTCTTCCCTCTTATCCTCTAGTCCTGCATGGACGTATGGGTTTCATTCTCCCTAAGCCGCCCCAGAAACAAACACGGCCGCTGCTTGCCTCACTCGCAGGGCTTCAATCACGCCTTCTCCATGTCTGGCCCCACCTCCACGTCAAGAAACCGAGTCTGGGCATAATCCTTCCTGGCTATGGTTTCCACGCTTCTGGCATTCCAAACTTGCATCCTCTTCGAAGTCTCTACTCTAGCTCTGCCCCCTCCGCCACGCGTCCTGTTTTCTGCTCTTCGTTTGGCTCCGGTACAGAAACGCTCTCTCTGTCCCCATCCGCTTCCCGCGTCCCTGCCCCGGGTTCTGGAATTTCCGCTGAGTTTACAAGAACCTTCTCCGCTTACCTGGCCCGGCCCCTCGCTCCGTGAAGTTTGGCCCCGACCCCTGTGTCTGACTTTGCCCTTGGCTCCTCCCTTCTTGGACCTAGCTACCACCGCGCAGGCCCCGCCCCGTCACCTGTGTGCGTGCGCAGATGCGCCTTCAAGTGGGAACTCTTGGTGTAGCTCTTGCCGCAGCCCGGGTACGCGCACGTGTGCGCCGCCTGCCTCTTCCTCGCCCACGAGCGCCGGCTGCGCTTCTGCGGGACAACTTCGGCAATCACGCCTGGGTCTCTCGAAGTGCCCACGAGTCCGGCGCCTGCTGTCCCGGGCGCCAGACAGCCCAGAAAGGAGGGAGGCGCGGCGGGGCTGGACGAGGGTGCCCGGAGCCCGCGGAAGAGCTGGAAATGACCCTGGTACTGGGGCGCCGGATACAGCGGGGCATACCCTGACAGCAGCCCATAGGGGGCGCCTGGGGCCGCGGGCACTGCAAGCCCGGCTGGCGGGAAGAAGCCGCCGGAGGAGGCCGCCCCCGGCCCCGGGTACAAAGGCTGCAGCGCCAGCGCCTTGGGCTCGGGTCCGGGACCCGGGGCTGTGAAGGGGTCCGGGGCGCGCGCCCAGCCCGCCGGCTCCTCCGGGCCCAGCGGCCCCGACACTAGGCCCGGGCCGCCCGGGTAAGCGCCCAGGGTCTCGGAGGGCGGAACGTACTGCGCCCCAGGTGCCTCGCCGGTGTTCAGGGCGCAGGTCCGGGGCGCACCGCCCGGCTCTGGGGGCGGGAAGCTGCTGAGGAAGAGATCCAGGTCCCAGGCAGCATCTGCGTCTCTGTCGCCATCCTCGTCCTCCCCGGGCGCGTCCTCCGACTCCGGGCTCACGTGAAGGGGCGGCCCCATGGGGTCCGGGGGACCTGGACCCAGGTCCTGCGCCTCGTCCAGGCGCCACCACTGTAGGAGGGAGCGCAAGCCAGAGGCGTTCGAGAGTACTGGGGCGTCTTGCCCAGGACGGTGCCGTTCCGACACCCCGCGGGGCATTCTGGCCAGAGGCTTCCCAAAGGGGTCTGGTTCACCTGTCTCTCCCCACACTGCCCCCTCAGCCTCCCTCACCTCGAGACAGAGTTTGATCGGGTCTGCCAGCCAGACGGGAGATAAGACTTCCATTATCTGGACCCACATTCAGGATGGGGGCAGGGATGGCGGGGTGGTGGTGGGGAACCCAGTCTTAACTCAGTTTCCCCTCAGACCCTCTTTTTTTCCTATCTCCGTATAAAATTTATTCCTGAATCCTGGATTTCTCCCAGGCACCTTTACCATTTCCTTCTGATAACTGGGACATTGACCACCTGAGCCTACACCTATAGAGGGTTTAGCAGAGAGCTCAGTTTTCATTACAGAAAGGCAACAGCTAGATGATCAGACTTCTAGACTACCTGCCCCCTAGACCACACTCAGTCCCCTGACCTGGACGGATCGGGGACCCCAACTCCCAAGCTCGATGGGCAAAAACCCTGGCTCCCTGGCCCACCTGACCGCACCTTAAGAAAGTCCTCCTGGGTGTCCGGGCAGGGCCCCAGGGTGGTCAGCATGCTGATGGAGGGCAGGGCAGTCTCAGCCCTGGCCATGGCTGCTGAGTGCCTACCCGGGCTCAGGCCTCTGCACCCGTGGCTGCCTCGTGGGCTCTGAGGCTCAGCGGGCCCCTTGGAGGGCTCCTCTGCCCCCGGCTGATTGGCTGCAGCCCCTGATAAGGCCCAGGCAGGGCGGGGGGTTACCACTTCTGGGAACAGATCTCACCTCAGCCTGTTTAGAGCTGGGCTTTAAACACAAACCGTGTATCAAAGGCCAAGTCAAGATGTCAGGGGATGGTGAGGGGATGGTGGGTCCTGGGGGTGGGGGTCCAGGAGCCAGGTAAGCAGAGGCAAAGTCCCCAAGGAAGCACAGGTTTGGGGGCCTGCTCTCAGTTTACCTTCCTGGAGAAGGGGTGAAATGCAGAAACTATTCTGGGAAGGAGCTATGGGACCCAGTATCCCCTAAGTGAGGCTGTGCAATTCTACCCCTCCTCAAAAGACAGCAACAACTGCGCTGATGGCAGGACTTGGCACAAACTCCCTCCAGTGCATTATCAGTCGTGCCAGATGCTGGAAGCTGCTATCAAGTGGGGGCCCCAGAACAGCCAAAGCTCTGTCCCCTCGTGAGTGGGCGGGCTGGGGGTTAGGTCTGCACATTCCTGTGGCTTTAAATTGCCTGGGTTGTGAGCCCCCAAGGTCTGAGCCCCATGGTGGGAGGGAGCCCCTGCCAATCAGCCCGCTATTGCTACCACAGAGCTTCAGGGGGCACTGTGTGGGGATGAGGTTGGTGGCATTACAGCTGTTGCAGGTGATGGGGACAGAGTGACCATTGATCAAACCAAAGCAGCACCTGACCTGCCAGAGACCCATAGCTGGACCTAGCTGCTGCTGGATTTGTGCACCATGTGGGCGAGGACTTGAGGTTTTATAAGAGATGCCTCCACTCTGGTGGCCTGGGAGCCCAGGTACCAGATATGGACACATGTCATAGACACATAGCTCATAGCCACACACAGCCACAGAGTTAGATAGTGGCATAAGTTGCTGGTCCCTCAACCAGACAGGCCATATAGCCTCTACATATAGACAGCTGTCCCTTGGTACTCACAGGGGGTTGTATCAGGACCCCTACAGATACTAATAACTCTGTAAGTTCTTTGTATAAAATGGCACAGTATTTGTGTAGAACCCACATCCTCCTGTAGACTTTAAATCAACTCCAGATTGTGTGTGTGTGTGTACACGTGCACACATGTGTGCACACATGTATGGTGCTGGGGACTGAACCCAAGGCCTTCACACTGAGCTACATGCCCAGCCCTTCTTATTTCTTATTGTGAAACAGGGTCTCACTACATTGCCTAGGCACTCTTTCAACTTTCCATCTTCCTGCCTCTGCCTTCTGAGTAGTCGGGATTACACCACACCCAGGTCTCTAGAGTAATTATAAGATCTAATACACCCTAAATGCTATGTAAATAGTTGTTATACTGTATTGCTTAGCATAACAATATAATAGCCGTGAAATCCTGAGCACACAGATTTCATAATGAGAGAGTGCTAAAACAGTCACACAATCACATTGATACAGTTTAGCTACAAGGGGATTGTGTCTCTTACATCTCTCAGAATCTTACAATGGAGGCATCTCTTACAGAACCTCAAGTCCTTGCCCATGTAGGGCACAAACACAGCAGCATCCAGGCCCAGACACAAGGTGAATCCTTGATATGTATATGTCTGTCTCTGTCTCTGTCTCTCTCTTTCTCTCTCATATCAGAGATCTGCCAGGCAGGTATGGGTGGTATTGAGCTACATCCCTAGCCCCTGGATATGTTCTCTTATAACTTGTTGTTTTGAGACAGGGTTTTACTGTGTACTTCAGGCTGGCCTTGAACTCACAGCAATGCTGGGATTACAGGCATGTGCCACCACACCCAGCTGTTCTATAACTATTAAAGATGCACTCACAAAATCCCATCAAACACTGGGATAGCCTCAGACACAACAACATAAAATATGACCACATACTCATCCCAAATAGGTGTATATGATAATGTAGCTGTACATATAGCTGTACATCATAAAATCATAATTCCACACAGCACCATCCAAAACCTACTCATTACATTGTCACACCACCAGATGCCATCGCAGTTTGTAATTAAGGCACATAATTATGCAGATGCCATTGTCCACCCACAAGGAACACACCTATCAAGTTCAGGCAATCCCATTTAAAGACATCCTGACGGTCGAGGGCACACAGCTCCACTCAGGCCTGGGCACATCACCACAGACACAATCTGAATTAGTCTGCTACATATACATCACATAAAAAGACCAAAAAATGTGTACTGTGGGGAAAGGGAAGATAAGGGAAGGAAAAGTAGGATGAAAGCCAGCTTGATGCAGCCATCAGAATAACTACAATTTTTAAAATGAAAAAAAGAAATTTGGGATTGGGGCCTGAACCCAGGGCTATTGCATTGCTCTTTTCCCCCTAGCAATCTTAAAATTTTGAGACAGGGTCTTGCTAAATTGCCCAGGCTGAGGGCAAGGGATGTAGCTCAGTGGTGCCACACCTGCCTACCAAGTGCAAGGTGCTGAGTTTTATTCCTGGTACCAAGTAAATATCCCAGGCTGAGCTCAAACTTGCAATCTTCCTGCCTCAGCCTTCCACAGTGCTGGCATTTCAGGCTTGGGCCACCACACCTGGCTAAAAATAATTTTTGAGGGGGGGTACAGGGGAAAAATAAATTTAAAAAATAAAAAATGGAAAATAAGTATTGGGTAGGATGTGGAGAAACTGGAACCCTCATACACTACTGTTGGAAATTTTGTTGTTGTTGTTTGTTTGTACCAGGGATCGAACTTGGGACTGTGCACTTGTGAGGCAGGCGGCGGAACCACTGAGCTAAATTCGCGACGCATGTTGGGAATTTAAAATGATGTAGCCACTAGGGAAAACAGTTTATTCCTTCAAAAGTTAAAAATGACACTGCCATTCTACTCCTAGATATATACTCCCAAAATCAGTAAGTGTTCAAACAAATACTGTAACTCACAGAGCCAGTCCCACCTACAGATACACAGTTACTCAGGCACAAACAACGCAGACAATCACGCAAAATCACACTTACACACAGTCATACGTAGTGCACCTGCTTCCTGGGAAAGAGGAAGATAGGATGGCCTGCGCTCGTCCGCCCACTCGGACCCCCCCCCCCCCCCGACTCCTCAAGGCCTAGCGGCCGGGGTTCCTGGACTCTGCCTTATTAACCTTCTGGATCCTTAGGCACACACCCTTAGTCACTAACTAACCAGGACTGGCCCGAGCCCCTTTTAGGGCCAATCCGAGCAGAAATACATCCAGCCAATCGGGTTAACGAATTTGCTTGCCTCCCCTTTTCTGTTTCGCTTTTTAAAAAACGTGCCTTCGCCTCAGAGTGCGGAAGTGCGGAGGGAACCAATGAGAACCGCCATTCTCTCTTCGCCCCGCCCCGCCCACCTCCGGCTGAGGTCAACTCTTTCTTTTGTTGCCCTGTGGACTTTGAGTAGCGCTCCCGGCGCCAGGTAGGTAGCGCGTGGGAGTCAGGGCGCTCGGCGGGAGCTTTTCGGCCCTGATCCCCCCCTTCCTGCTCCTGTAGGTCACGGTGGTTGCAGCTCGCCCTCTGCCCGAATGGCCCTGAGAGGCGTCGCCGCGCGATTGTTGAGCCGCGGGGCCCACCTCCGCGTCCAGCATGCGTGGGGCTCGGCGGCCATGCACACAGGTCTGTGCGAGGCCCGAGGGAGTGGGAAGGAGGACTGCGGCCGGCGGGGGTGTCTTCCGGCGTGGCCTCGTACTGTTTGCAAACAAGGGTGTAAGGACCCGAGGTGACCCGGGAGGGGACCGGCCGTGCCCTGGTCGAGGGCGCCAAGGGGCGGGGCTGGAGAAGGGTCGCCTTCGTCGGTCCTGTGTGCGGGACGAGGGGTTCAGGGATGCTAGGTCTGGGAGAGGATGTGCAGTGTGGTTGGGGTGGTCAAGCCCCGCGCTCCGCTAGCCTCGCGTCCCAAGTTCGACTGGTGGGACCCGCTGGTGCTGGAGGAACAGCTGAAGGCAGACGAGATCCTCATCAGGGACACCTTCCGCAATTACTGCCACGAGCGACTCATGCCGCGCATCCTGATGGCCTACCGCAACGGAGGTGCGGGGCCAGAGGGCGGGCCGGGGCTCAAGTGGGCTGGGCCAGACCTGACAGTCTGCGTCCGCCCCTTCCTTCGCAGTTTTTAACCGGGAGATCGTCACTGAGATGGGGGAGTTGGGTGTGCTGGGACCCACTATCAAAGGTAGGGATTCATTCCCCTCTATGCGCTGCAGATGCCACCGGGTCCTGAAAAGCCCCTTCCTTTCCCAGAGCCAGGGTCCAAATCTGTAAAATGAGGTTGGTTATTCCTCCTTCCTGAAGTGGCTGCGGGGATTTGGTGAATAAACTTCCATCAGGGCAACTCTATGCCTACCTACTCGATGCCCTGTCCGGCTCTGCCTCTGTCCCCTCTCGGCTCCCACAGGGTATGGCTGTGCTGGGGTCTCCTCCGTGGCATATGGGCTTCTGGCACGGGAGCTGGAGCGGGTGGACAGCGGCTACAGGTCCATGATGAGCGTGCAGTCCTCCCTTGTTATGCATCCTATCTATGCCTATGGCAGTGAGGAGCAGCGGCAGAAGTACCTACCCCAGCTGGGTAAGCAGCTGTCCATAGTTTTTCTTTTTCTTTTTTTTGGTACCGGGGATTGAACTCGTGTTTTTATTTTTTGAGACAGCCTCACTATACAGTTCAGGCTGGCCTTGAACTCACTTTGTAGCCTAGGCTAACCCTGAACTCACTGCAATCCTCCTGCCTCAGCCTGGCATTATAGGCATGCACCACCACAGCCAGCTAAGCAACTGTCCATGGGCTGATCAGTTTTGAGGGGATGAGTGGGACCTGCAACCTGGTGACTGTCTTGTGCCTTCAGCCAAGGGGGAGCTCCTGGGCTGCTTTGGACTCACAGAGCCCAACCATGGGAGTGACCCCAGCAGGATGGAGACCAGGGCCCGCCACAACCCAGCAAGCAAGAGCTACACCCTCAGTGGGACCAAGACCTGGTAAGGAGCTGGGTGGTGGTGGGCCAACAGGGCCGAGGCTACAGCCAGAGCCCTTACTGACTGCCCACCCCCAGGATCACCAACTCCCCGGTGGCTGACCTGTTTGTAGTGTGGGCTCGGTGTGAAGACGCTCGCATTCGGGGCTTCCTGCTGGAGAAGGGGATGAGGGGCCTCTCGGCCCCCAAGATTGAAGGCAAGTTCTCCCTGAGGGCCTCAACCACAGGCATGATCATCATGGACAGTGTGGAGGTGCCAGAGGACAATGTACTGCCTAACGTGGCTGGCCTGGCGGTGAGTGTGGGGACTGGGGACTAGCATCATTCTCCTGCTGATTCACTTTCCCAGCCTGGATGATATGGTCAGGTCATTGAGGCTCTGCCTGCCTTCCTGCTGTGCCAGCCACCCCGTTTTGGTAACAGGCTCACACTGGCTCTGCCCAGGTTCCCTAGAGCCTAACCAGCTTCCAGCTTGACTCATGGGCATATTTCTGTCCTATGTATATCGACCTAGATCTGAGCACTGAATCCAGATCCCAGGCAGGGTAGGACTGTGTGCAAATCCAGAGGAAGCAGGCAGCAAGGTATAGTGATGTATCCCTATAATCCCAGCTACTGAGGAGGCTGAAGTAGGAGGATCACAAATTTTAGGCCAGCTTGGATAACAGAAAGATCCTGTCTCAAAATAAATTAAAAAGGCCTAGGATGTAGCTCAGTAGTAGAATGTCCCTGAGTTTGATCCCCAGTACCACAAAAATAGACAGACAGTAAGAAACAGGCAGCCCAACCTGGGCAATTTCGTAAGACCCTGTCTCAGAATAAATAGAACTGGAGGTATAGCTCAGTGCCAGAGCATTTCACCATGCCTTCCTAGCAAATGCAAGGTCCTGAGTTCAATCTCCAGTACCAAAAAAACACATGGCCATGGTTCCATCTCCAGCACTGCACTAAAAAGGGGGAGTGTTGGTTCTGCACAGGCCCTCTCATCGGCTCTTGGGGGAGACTGAGCCCCCCTCAACCCTACAGGGTGTCTTCAATTGCCTCAACAACGCCCGCTATGGCATCACGTGGGGTGTGCTGGGAGCTGCTGAGTTCTGCCTGCACACTGCCCGGCAGTACACCCTGGACAGGTGCGTGGGGGTCATTGCCCCCAGGCCTAAGTCCCCTGCTCTATGAAGTCCCTCTGAGCAGAGCCAGGGCAGCTCTGAAAGCTTCCTGGGCAGCAGGGCGCTGAGCTGGGGGCTGGGGGAAGTGGGCCTCCCTCCAGCCCTTTCCTGACTCCCCCACCAGGATCCAGTTTGGTGCTCCCTTGGCCAAGAATCAGCTGATCCAGAAGAAGCTGGCAGACATGTTGACTGAGATCACACTGGGGCTCCAGGCCTGCCTGCGGCTGGGCCGCCTTAAGGACCAGGACAGGTTGGGGTTTGGGTGGGGTGAGGCGGTTGTGGCAGAAAGGCCCTTTGCCCCTGGGCGTAAGGTCCTACCTGCTTGTGGCCCCAGGTCCTATGCCTCCCTGGAGACTTGGCAGTGAACTGAGGAGTACCCCCCAACCCCAGCTGGGTTTACTCAGGGTGTTGGGGACTCAGTGCTTGGTATATGCATATGCCACTCCCAGGGCCACCCCAGAGATGGTCTCCTTGCTGAAGAGGAACAACTGTGGGAAAGCCCTGGACATCGCACGCCAGGCCCGAGACATGCTAGGCGGCAATGGGATTTTAGACGAGTACCATGTGATCCGGCACGCCATGAACCTGGAGGGGGTGAACACCTATGAAGGTGGGTCCAGGACTGTGCAGGGCCTCAGTGTCTGGGGAAGGGGGCAGTGGTGCTGTGACCTGCGGTTGCTCACCAAACACCGCCCAGAGGCCTGATCAGGCCCTGTCTCCTAGTGTACACTGTGTCAGAGGGACAGCCTGTGAGGCATCCCTGAGGGGTGCAACTCTCACTGGGCTGGTGGACACCAGGCAGTGAGAGTGACACACAGCAGCCCCTTCCATTCATGTTCAAGGCAAAGAAGGAGGATGACTGTAATCATTGCAACTAGTAATGACTCCCACTGGGGCCTGGACCCCTGGCTTGGTCCGAAGGCAGACATGGAAAAAGATAATCAAAATGCTGAGTGTGGTGGCACACACCTGCAATCCCAGCATTTGGGAGGCTGAGGCAGGAGGATCACTGTGAATTCGAGGCCAGCCTGCACTATACATGAGGGAATGCAGTGTGGCGGCCATTTCAGGGTGGGGATCTACAGGGACAGTCCACAGCCTTTCTCATGTTTGTCTTCCCATTCTCCCAGGGGAAACAAGGGCTGTCACGTCCCAGCTGCTACAGTAGGAAGCGTGGCAAGTTGAAAATCAAACATTTAATCAACTTGCAGGCTAAGGCTAGGCCCACAGTGGGGCCTACACTTGCTGCATCTTAGGGTTTAGCATCACGAACTTTGTTTTATTGGTTTTGTTTTGCTTTTGCCCAGTTGCATTTTAGAACTATAGAACTGTAGAAAACAATCTCAGCGTGGCCCAAAGGGCTCCTGGTCTTCTGTGGGTGGCTGTCACTAGGAGGCGAATCTCCCAGCCATCGGTTAGGAATCAGCATCTTTATAGGTCTGCTCTTCTAAAGCGGTGGCCTGGGGGACACAAAAGTGGACTTTAATGGCAAGTTATAAGCTGGGAAACTTCCAAGCTGACCTGTATTAATTCTGTCCAGGTACGCACGACATCCATGCGCTGATCCTTGGACGGGCAATCACAGGAATTCAGGCATTCTCAGAGGGCAAGTGAACCCATTTGGCACCAGAGCCGCCTTCTGGGGAGACACTGGTTGGACCCTGGCACTACCTGCTCTGGGCTGAGCAGGAGGTGTTGGACAACTCAACTTCCACAGTAGGAAGTGAGGAACAACAACCAGTAAATATCAGCATCTCTCTGTGGAAGGCATTCAGATAAGCTCCTCAAAAAGATGAGGTGATTCCCTATCCAGTGTTTCCTGTCCACTTTTAGCTCCAGTCACCTCAGCACAGAAGGTTCTTTGCTGGGAGAGTAGGCGACCTGTGGCTGAGTGGCCGGCTGCAAGGCTGGGTTGAAGCCTGCAGTGTCTGACCCTCCATCCCAGGGCAGGATGTGGGAGAGGAAAAAATAAAGCATCTGCCCATCTGACCCTGCAGTGTTGGGCCAAATTACTGGGAACCTTGGAGAAGGCGTCTTCGGAGTTCTTTTGAGGAAACAAGTGTTCCTGGCTGAGCCCCCGGGACAGGGTGGGGCTTCTCACTGGAGTGTTCTGGCCCATGTCTGAATGTTGGGCTGGTCCCCTCCTAGGTTCTGGAGTGACAGCCCAGGCTATGGGTTCCACCTATGACAGAGGGGACAGTATCTAACTTGCAGCCACAGCCATGGGAAGTGACAGGGGTTTGGCTTCTTTGCTTGGACACACCATGTGCCAGGGATCATGGCCCCAGGGGTGAGCTCTGACATCCCTGCTTCCTGCCCCAGCTTGCTCTCAGCTGAGTCATCACCAAGCCCTCCTGAGCGGTCCCCCCACCCTGCCAGTGTGGCTCCTACCTCAGGGTGCACGCACAGGTCTCTGTACACAGACTCCACAGTATGGCATGCTTCTTTGAGCTCCATCTCCAGGTGGCTGATCTGCAGCATTTTCTGGGTGAATTCCTGCAGCCTTTCCTGAATTATCTTGCTGTGGTAGCTGTAGACCTGGTATATCCTGTCCTCTAACTTCTCTGTCAGATCTGAGACCTTGCAAAGATTAAGTGTTAGGAAATCTAGAGCCATCTAAGAGGATCTCTTAGATTTTGGTAGTTTATCTTGTGGAAATGGTACAAAGAACTCCAGTGACTGAAGGTAAAAGTGCCTGTGTGTTCAAATTATTTTTTTAGAAATTTGAACCAAGATGCAAGTATGTACATTTGGCCTTTCCTATCTACAGGTTCCACATACAGATAATAAAGGTTTGACTGAGGGCTCTGCTGACTATATTCCATTTTTATTTAATTATTTTTTGAGACAAAGAATCTCACTATGTAGTTTAGGCTGGCCATGAATTTATTGTGTATCCCAGGCTGACCTTGAATTTTGGCGATCCTCCTGCCTCAGCCTCCCAAGTGCTGGGACTATACCTGTGTGCCACCATGCCCAGCTCTTTAAAATTTTTTTCCTGCTAATTATACTCTCAGGAGGCACCAGGCATGGCCATTAATTCTAGAGTTGAGCATAACTAATATCTGCCTTGTTAGACAGAATCCCTAGGCATGCTGAGGGACTGGCTTGCGCCACAGACCACTGCCGGTCTCTGGGGAACACATGGCAATCAAAAGGCAGCATGGTCAACCTCCTGCTCTCATTGCACTCACCCTGGGGGCAGTAAGAGGGCTGGCCTCTGACTGTACATGGACCTGAGTGCCTCAGTCTGGATTCCTCACATGGTGAACCCTTTATCTCTTTTCTTTTTAATTTAATTAACTTTTAAGTTAAATCAATACATTTTAGTGCTGGAGGTGGAACCTAGGGGCTCATGAATGCTAGGTAAGCACTCTACCACTGAGTTACAGCCCCAGCCCAAATCATTTATTTCTGATCCTTTTTGGTGTATTTGTTTTGTTTGGTTGAGTCTGGGTCTTTAATCCTGGTTGGCTGGTCTCTAACTCATGGTGATCTTTCTGCCTCAGCCTCCCGAGCACCGGATTACAGGTGTGTACCACCACACTTGGCAAGCCTTGAATATTTGATCTTCCTGCTTTTGTCTCCCAAGTGCTAGAACTAAAGGTGTGTGGCACCATGCCTAGCTGAACCTTAGTTCGCTCATCAATAAAATGAGTCCAATTTCCTGAGTGTTGAATGAAATGAGATGCTGTGTGAACTGCTAGCACAGTGCCTGGAAAAAGCACATGGCCAGCCACATGCCTTCATCCCCTTTATAAGAGCCCCCTCTCCACTAGGGACTCTGTACCTTGATCTTGAGGCTGTCCCTGAAGTTGGTCATGAGTGCATGGTCCTTCTGCCTGTTCTCATTGATGTTTTCAATCAGGTCCTGGGCTCTCTTCTTCAAAATGTCGATACTTGAGTGCAGGGAGGAAAAGTAGAGTCCTGCCTTCCCTTCCAGCACTGGCAGCTGGTGGCTGGCACTGGAGGTGGAGATACAAGGGCTAGAAACCTGACTTCTGAAAGTACAGGAAACAGTTCAGCACCGGACTCCAAGAGTGGCCATTCAGGGATGGGAGTATGGCCCAATGGTAGATCAAGTGCTTAGCTCAGGGCATGGTCCTAGCTTCCAGACCCAGCACACACAGAGTGGCTGATCTGAATTGAGTGAGCTCTGTGATGGGGCAAGTGTCGTAAGTCACTTCATTCATGCCCTCAGACATGAGGATAACACCACCCCACCTCCCTCCACCCCTCACCCCCTGCGTGCATGCATGTGTGTGTTTTACTGGGGATTGAACCCAGGACCTTTACACTGAGCTACATCCTCAGCTGTTGTTTTTTTTTGGTACCAGGGATGGAACTCGGGTCCTTGCGCTTGCGAGGCAGGCACTGGAACCACTGAGCTAAATCCCTGGCCCCCAACCCCAGCTGTTTTTAAATTTTTTATTGAGGCAGTGTCTTACTAAGATGCCCAGGCTGGGGTAATAGTGATTCCCCTGCCTAAGCTCCCTAGAGTACTGGGATTATAGGCATCCACCACTTCTGACTAGCATCCCATTTTATAACTGAGAAAACATCCAGAAGCACAAACTAAAGATGCCCAAAATTCTAGAACGTGAAGATCTATCCCACCCAAAGGCCCACTAGTATTTTATTACATAACTTGCTTCTTTGAAATAGCCATAAATAGGACAAGGTGAGTGGTGGCCAATGCTTGTAATCTCAGCTACTCAGGAGGTTGAAGTATGAGGACTGCAAGTGAGGCCAACCTGGGCAATTTACCAAGACCCTGTCTCAAATAGTAAAAAGGGCAGAGGATGTAGTTCAGTGATGAACGTTTGCCTAGCATGCATGTGGTTTTGGGTTTGATCCCTAGTAATAAAGGACAAAACAAAAAAGGTACAGGTTGAATACCCATAATCTAAAAATCTGAAATTTTCCAAAATCAGAAACTTTTTTAAGGCAGGTGCAGTCCAGGCTGCCCTCAAAACTCACAATCCTCCTGTCTTAGCCTCCCCAGAGCTGAAATTACAGGCATATACCTCCGAGGCCTGCCCTAAATCAAAACATTTTCAGTCTGGGAATTTAGCTCAGTGGCACCTCACCTGCCTTACAAGTCCAAAGTCCTGAGTTCAATCTCTGGTATCAAAAAAAATTTTTTTTTTGAGTATGAAGAGTTTTGGACTTCAGAGGACTTTGGATTTAGGATTTTTGGATTAGGGATGTTCTATGCAAATATTCCAAAATCCAAAATATTTCTGTTCCTAAGCACTTTGGATAAAGGATTCTTGGCCTGTAATAGGAACAGTATAGTACAGATGCTTTCTTTTTTTTTTTTTTTGAGATGCTTTCTTAAATGACCTTCGTGTTACCCACTGCATCCTTTCTTGACCCAATGGGTGATAGCCACAGCAAGCAGACAGCTAGGCTAGGGTACCTTCTCCCATCACATGAAGTAAACGCTGTCATGAGCTAGATTTTAGGCTGGGTTGTGGTTCAGGGGTAGAGCACTTGCCTAGCATGAATAAGGCCTGAGTTTGCACCTTCACACCATGAAATATATATATATATTTTTTTTTAATTAAAAATTTTTATGAAGTTATATTTATCCTATACTCTACATGGCACTATAATTATATAACTCAAATACTACGCCAGCCAGGGAAATCACGTATAAAAGTGACAACTGTCTGAAAAGCTAAAATGAGCAAAGAAAGTGAGGTTCATGTAGCCCCTCAGTTTAATATGAGGGAGGCAACGATACACTGGGACAAAGATCATAAAAATCTAGGATTCTGCATACACACTGCTTGGTCAGGGCAAGCTCTGCTTTAAAAAAGAAACCAGTGGGCCAGGGATTTAGCTCAGTGGTTCTGCCACGTGCCTCATAAGTGCAAGGTCCCAAGTTCTAGCCCCAGTACTGAAAAAAAAAGAAACTAGAAATCTAAGCTATGCATTATGAGTGAAGTTTTTTCTTGCAGTGCTAGGGATGGAGCCCAGGGTTCTGGCCCAAGCTGGCAAGCACTCACCATTTAGCTGCACCCTAGTGCCACGTTCTTTTTTTTGAGACAGGGTCTCACTTTGTAGTTCAGGCTGGCCCTGAACTCATTATGTAGCTCAGGCTAGCCTCGAATTTGAGGCAATCCTCCTGCCTCTGCCTCCCAAGTGTTGGGATTACAGGCATGAGCCACCACACCCGGCCACATGTTCATTTTTGGATGCTTTCTCCATTAAACCTTTTCTTGGCTCTCAGTTTCCTGCTGGCCTTAGCTCTGTATGCTGGCTCAGAATGTATGTGCCGTGAAACCCCAGGACTGGGAGCCTGGGCAGTCAGAACTCTCCTCTGCAGGCAAGTTCCCAGGCCCCAGGCTTTAGCTATGTGCTCCTGTGTTCCTTGCCAGACCATTTTCTCACCTTGGTGCCTTTGCACCTGCTCCCTGACTGAAGCGCTGAGCCCCACCCAGACCACTGTAGTGTTTCCTGTTTGCTTTGCTTAGCCATTGATGACTCCTATGCATCTGTACTATTGTGTGTGCTCGTCACCTTTCATGCTCCCAAAACCCACAGAACTGTGTCCCATCTCCCTCCACACTCCTAGCATCTGCTCCTATACCATGTGCTGAATGACTGTTCTACCCACTCCTCTCCCACCCTGACTTCACAAAAAATGCAAGTTCATCACCCTGTGCCTCATGTGTCAGGACAGGAAAGTACCTCTAAAGAGACAGATATGCTATACCCAAGATATACCAACTAGCTGGAAAAACACATGAATAGGCCAGGGATTTAGCTCAGTGGTGCCGCCAACTGCCTCCCAAGCGCAAGGTCCCAAGTTCAATCCCCAGTACTAAAAAAAAAAAAGAAAGAAAAACACATGAATAAAGCATGGCGCCCTAAGCATTTTTACAAACAGATATTTGGAGTGGGACAAAAATTGCTGAGGAGCTTCTACCTCCAAACCTGCAATAGCTCTACTTTTTCAAAGGTGAGTAAGACGCGGAGGAGACTAATTCAGAGTTGGGCACTGCTGCATTTCAGATATTTCTAACATCTGGATGCACATGGAGAACACAGAGTGGAAGCTTTTGAGAGAATAGCTGAAGCCCAGTATGGTGCCACACTAACACCATCCCAGCTATTTGGAAGGCTGAGGCAGTTGGATCCTAAGTTTGAGGCCAGTCTGGGCCACTTAGTGAGACCCTGTCTCAAAATAAAAGTGAAAAGGGATGAAGATACAGCTCAGTGGTGGAGTGCTTGCCTGGCATGTGGCAAGGCCCTGGGGCTCCATCCCCAGTACGTGTACACACACACACACACACACGCACGCACGCACGCACGCACGCACACACACACACACACACACAGAAGAGAAACAGCCAGGAGCTGTACAATGAGAATGGCAAGGAATGGAGCTAGGAGGACCAGGACAAGAAAAGGTGCCCTTGGGCTTCCCTGAGACCTCCAGAACTGCCTCCCCTCCCTGCAGCCTAAACCCAGGGCTTGCTCACTTGGGATGGCCCCTCTTCCCCATCACTCCCTCCCCCACACCCTCCCCTGGCCCACCATGACCAAGTGCTTTCTCTTGTCCCACACTCAGGAACTTGAGTGTCATTGGAGGACAGTGGCCCTGGGGACACAGATTCCTAGTCTACAGTCCTCCAGGGAATCCTCAGGGCCTTCTGTTATCCTCCCTGTGCTCAGGTCACTGCCCTCTCTCACTTCTCCCATCAGCCCTGACAAAGCTTCAAATTCTCCATCTCTGACTCCAATTTGCCTCCCCTCACCTGAGCAGACACAGAAGCAGCCAGGACTGGGACACCTTCCACTTGCCCATGGGCATCCACAACCTCCAGCTCAGCCAAAGAGCTGCTGGCCTTCTGGTCCCCTCTCTTGTCCCCCTTTTGTTTTTACCTTGTCTCCTTGGGCTGGTTCTTTCCCCTTGATGTATGCTATTTCTTTCCTCCCATTCTCTCTCCTTCTCTAGTTTTTCTGGAGTGCTGGGGATGGAACCCAGGGAGTTGCATGTGCTAGGTAAGTGCTCTACACTGAGCTGCACCCCATCCTGGCACGAGCTGTTTCACACACAACCTGCTCCTCAACCACAGGCCCCCCTTAGCCAGCGATTTCCCTTTCTTCCCTATCATAGGCAAGGTTCTAGAAAGATCTCCTACATTTCCTGTGCATATTTTTCTAACCTTCTATTCACTTCTTGGCCCAAAGCAACGAGCTTCCTCCCCCAGTTTTCAAATGACGCTCATGCCAAGGTCCCCAATGACCTTGTGGTCAGACCTATGCACATCCCCACCATAATCTCCTGACTTTTCTTCTGCCCCATTCCCAACGCTTGGTACCCTGGGCCCTGTGAATGGCCTCTGCTTGCTCCCTTGATACCCTCACTCCCTGTGCTCTGCAGTGAACCCTGGGTCCTCCTCCCTGAAGCCTCTCCATGGCAATGCACAGCCTATAAGTCTTCAAAGGCATCCTGGTAGCCTGCCTTGCCCAACCGCCCCCACCACCACCCTAGGCCTGGTCCTCTAGAAGGTTCTGGCCTGGCCTAAGTGCACACAGTGCCTCCAATGTCACTGTCCATGCCCCAGCCTCTCCCAAGACTCCTGGAGGCTGGGCTCACATCTGACCCATCCTCCAGTCTCCAGTATGTCTATGCCTCAGGGAAGGACCAGGAAGTGTGCATGACATGAATGAATGACTCAAGGGCTTTCACTACCATGCACACCTTGGTGACCCCCAAATTGATCATCCATAGCTCATCCCTCTCCCACTTCCAAGGACACACACATCTACTTTCAGGCACATCAGCCTCCAGCAGGTGTCTCTAAAAGCATCTCAAATTTTGCCTCTGCACACCAGTAGTGCAGCCCCCACCTCCTTCACATTGAAGAAACATCTGGAGCTTCTATTGGGCACTATGGCACACATCTGTCATCCCAGCACTTAGGAGCCTAAGCCAGAGGATCACTGAGAGCTGGAGGTCAGGCTGAACTACATAGTGAGTTCAAGGCCAGCCTGGGCTATGTAGCAAGGCCCTGTCTCAAAACACATTTGGAGCTGCTGCCGCCTGCCTCACAAATGCAAGGTCCTGAGTTTGATCCCTGGTACAAAAAAACCCCAAAAACATTTGAAGCTACCACTCCTGCACCCCACTACTCTTAGCCATATTGGCTGTGGAGCTGCTCATTTATGCATAGTGGTCCTCTTTGGTGCACACACAGGCCTGAGGAGGGGGACTGCTGTATTCTGCTCAGCTGTGCTTTCCAGTACCCCAAAGCCTTCAGAAATGTTTGCCAAATATCTAAATGAATGGACAGCGGAGCTGGTTCTAACACTTCTGCTGGCACACCTGCTTGCACCTGCAAGTTTCTCTTGCTGTCTCAACCTCCCCAGGAGTTTAGGACCCTGAAATTAAAAGCAATGATATCACCAGGAGTTTCTTTCCATGTCATTGTTCACAATCTGCTTGAGTTGCTAGCAACTGGGAAGCACTCCTTACTAAGGCTCAAAGGCTGAGGCTACAAGGGGTTTTCATGGCTTCTATACAAATGGTGAAAAATCACTTGAATTTAACTAATTCCAATTTTGTGGCAGGACAAAGGCCTGTGTCAGATGTCTGCTGAGAGCTTTAGTTTTCCAACCTCTTCTTTGCGGATTTGGTCCTTTCTATTTCATTTTTCTTAATACTCAGCAGCTGCATATTAATTAGGATGCTAATGACTCACAGGCTTTCCTGGGCCTGTATTCACCAATTAGCTTTAATAAACAAAATGCATGTTGTCCTCTCCGATGGCTTCCCTGGCTCCCAGGCCAGCTTCTGGAGCAAGGCCAGGGAATGGAAGCAAGCCTGACCCAGCACGCCTGGTATGTGTGGCCTTCATGGGGAAGGGTGTGGGGTGGGGGCTGTGAACACATTGCCGCATTCATCTATTATGTCTGTCCTTCCAAGGAGTCCCTGATTCGGCTTTGAGGATTAGGACCTAGTTCCCTGGCAGGCCACAGGCTGGCAGAGGGCCCGGAAAATGGGTCTAAGCGAAGAGCCCATCTGTTCCCTCCAGGTAAAGCTGTGATTGGCAGGCATGTGCGCCAGCACCACCCGCTGCTGGGCCCTCCCTGCGTGGCCTCAAACAGATAAACAAATAAACAATCCGCCAGCCACTTCTGACCACCACGGGAGGTACAGTCCCAGCAGAGGCAGGCTAATCAAACACATGAGGAGGAACACAACAGCACCCCTGGCACTTGGGCAAAGCCATGTTTTGCTGAAGTACTGCCAGGAAGGGGGAGGTTTGCATTGAAGCTGATGAGCTACTTCCTCACCCTCTACTTTTCACCCCTGAAATGAGTTAACATTTTAATCATGTTGCTGAGCAGCTGCTGCTGGATCTATTAACCGGCCCCCGCACTGATTTTAATCCATCTAGTATCTGGCCCAACGCTCTTGTGGAGCTCCTTGAAATCTCTAAGTGATCTGCAATGTCCGTGTCTCTTCATCACACAAACTCAGGTCTAAGTGTGTTATCTGGAGCAAGATTATCAGACTTCAGCCATTTCTTCCTTGTATGATCTCTATTTGCTGGCACAGAACTGCAAACCATTCCACTCTGCTTTCCCACCAAGGATTAGGATAGACAGGGGAGGCTGGCTTTGTATCTGGAGTCCTCAGGGCCCTGTCCTGAGCCACTACTCATTTTGTCCCTATGTCCCTCCCATAACTGCCACTGAAACAATGACTGCCCCAACCAACATGTCCAGCCCCTCCCCTACCCTGAGTTCTGGATCAGAAAATCCACTGGGCTGGACATATTTATGTAGATGCTCCCAGGCAGCTCAAAAACAACAAAAACAAGGGCAAAAATGGAACTTGAGTTCTTGTCTTTGTTGCATAAGCCAGTACCTGTGAGAAACTATAAGGCAGAAAGCCGGGGGGGGGGGGGGGGGCAGAGGCCTGCTGTAAGCACTGAACTGGCTGTGGGGGCCTGATTTGTAGTATTTGCCAGCAGCCATGGTACAAAGACCCCCACCAGAGCCAATGTCAAGGTACCAACATGAAGTCATTATGTGCTGGCTTGGGAGGAAGTGTGTGCAATCAGCTCTGGGAGGCCAGAGGAGCCTGCTCCAACACACCATGGCCAGAGACATACCTGTCATCCACTTCCTCAACTTTTCTCTTTCTCCTGGCTGGATGCTAACATCTACTGGAGCCTCCAACTCCATCATCCTCCCAGCCACTCTCCACAAACTAGCCAGGGTCTCTGTATGACAGGGACCTGAACACTTCACTTCTATAACCCAGCAGTTCTCCTCCCAAATACAGTCATGCCCCCATATCCACCAGGAATTAGGTCCAAGACCTCCTTGGATACCAAGATTTGCAGATGTAAGCCGTGGACAGTGGTGCACACATGTAATTCCAGCACCTGGGAGGCTGAGGCAGGAGAATCACTGTGAGTTTGAGGCCAGTCTGAGGTACATAGTGAGGTGAAGACCAACCTGGACTACATGGTGAGACCCTGTCTCAAAAACAAGGGCTGAGGATTTAGCTTGGTGGCACAGCACCTGCCTTGCAAGCGCAAGGTCCTGAGTTCAATCCCCAGTACCAAAAAAAAAAAAAAAAATTGGGCCTGTGTGGTGGTGCATGACCCAGTTCCCATCTCCAGTTTGAACCCAGCCCAGGCAACTTACAGAGATCCTGTATCAAAATGAAAACCACAAAGGGCTGGGGTGTGGGGCCCATTCCCGGGCCAGTACTCACCTGGCCAGGTCCTCGACAGGTTCCTTGGTGGCGCAGCTGTCCTCACAGATCAGCTGCTCCTCGCCCTCTGCCATGGCCGGAAACGCCTGGTCACTCAACTTTTCGTGGGGCAGGTCTACCTGCGGGCATGTCGGGTGCTGAGTGGAGGTGATGGCACGCGGACAGGGAACACACAGGGCGCCCCAGAGCGGCCAGGGCTGTGGGCCGGACCCTCAGAGGCGCCGTGGGCGGAAGTCGCACTGTTCCCGCGTCAGTCAGGGCGCTGGGTAGGTTCCTCAGGAAATTGGGGACAGGCGGGACGCGAAGGGGCCCAGATGGTAGGAAAGTGGTCAGATTCAGGACTGCGGGGAAAGCCCAGTATAGCGGCTGCTCTTTGCCCGTCTGCCAATCCGCCCGCCGCCCGCATTAAGGGAACCAGCCCCACGTACTTCGAGTCGCTCCATCTTTTCCCGCCTTCGCGCTCACGCCTTCTGCACATGCGCATACCCTGTCCGCGGCACGCGCTTCGGAGCGTGCTCCCGGCCCCGCCCCCGCTGAGCAAGGGCCCCCTCAAGGGGCGGGACCAGGCGTTAAGCGGCCGTTGAGAGGTCCAGAGGTTGCGCGCGAAGCCGGCGCCACCCAGAGGAAAGGGTCAGCCCTCAGCCCTGCGTGTGCGCATGCACGGAGCTCCAAGCCGGGTGGTGACGAGTGTTATGTTCATTCATTCTGTAGATCAGTCCACCCACTCTATCTGGAGAAATCTTTCCGATACAAAGTTCTGATCAGGGTCGGGGATTTAGTTCAGTGGTTCCACCGCCTGCCTCGCAAGCAGAAGGACCCGAGTTCGATCCCGGATGCCAAAAAACAAGCGAAATTCTGATTTTGTTCGTTTTGCGTTTTGAGACAGTGTGTGTAGCCCAGACTGGCTTTGAACTTTAGATCCTCCTGCCTCAGCCTCTGGAGGGCTGCCTTTCAAATTCTGCCTTCCTTGATTACCACTACAACTATTTCCCAAAGAGTCTTCATTCACTACTTTGAATCAGTTGCCTGTGCAACTTTGTTCCAAAAGTAGAAGCTCCTTGAAAGCAAAGTGAAGTCTGTTAGTAACAGCAGTAGCTACATGGTAACAAACATGACAAGCGTTTACAAAGACCTCTGGCTACTGAAGAAGCCAATTCAACAAAAACAAAAACTGGGATGGACGCGGGAGCAGGACCCTGTAGTTCACACCAACGGAGACGCTGAGGAACAAAGATCAATTGAGCTCAGTTTTTCCAAGTCAGGCTGGGCAACATAGGGAGACTTCCTCTTAAGGGGATGAGGGGCTTGGGATGTAGCTCAGTGGTACAGCACTTGGCTCCTCTGTGTGCAAGGCCCTGGGTTCTAGCAACAAAAACACACAAATGGGTAAGAGATTTGAGTATGTGCTAAGGCCCCGTACCATAACGTAAGTTCAGTGTGAGGCATTAGCCAGGAGGCCACAGCAGAACAGAGACCAGGGAGGCTGGGTTGGATAGTCAAGCAGGCTCAAGCTGCTTAATGCAAGGCTTTCAGACTCTGCTTGGATTGTCTGGGAAGGAGGTGTGGCTGCCACAGGGTCCTTGTAAGGGAGGTAGCAAGAATCCCTCACCCTGTCCAACCCTTCTTTTTTTGCTTTGAGACAGGATTTCACTATGTAGTTCAGGCTGGCCTTGAACTCATTGTGTAGTCCATGTTGGCTTTGAACTTGTGATGATTGTCAGGAGGCCACAGCCTCCTGAGTGCCGTAATCACAGGTGCGTGCCACCATGCCCAGCAGGTCCAACCCTTCTTTATCAGGCTGTGTCCCCAACCACACTTCGACTACAGCACATCTTGATGTGCACATAGTGAAAAAGGTTATGTTTAAATCTGGACTCTACCAGCTGGGTGATCACAAAACTGACCTTCAATCTCCAAACCCATCTTCATCTATGACTTAGGTGATAATCTAAAACACCAAGCTGTTGCCAAGGTTTCAGGGATAGAACAGCTGGTGCGTAACATGGGTTCAACGAGTAGTACATTGCCATTTTCCAAAATGCATCTTCCTGCCTCACTGGTTTTTCTGTTTGTTTCTGGTACCAGGCATTGAACTCTGGACCTTGCGCTTTTGAGGCAGGAGCAGTGCCACTGAGCTAAATCCCTGGTCCTGCCCCACTGGTTTTGAACATGAGGATTTATAAAAATATGTATCTTATTGTTTTTGTTTTTTTGGTACTGGGGATCGAACTCAGGACCTTGCACTTTCGAGGCAGGCATTGGAACCACTGAGCTAATTCCCCAGCCCTAAAAAGAAAATATCTTTTTTTTTTTTTTTTTTGTACCAAGGATCGAACTCAGAACCTTGCGCTTGTGCGTCAGGCACCAGAACCAGTGAGCTAAATCCCTGGCAAAAGAAAATATCTTAAGATGTATTCTTAAGCATATGCAGGGCACTAGGTTTGATACCCAGTCCCTAAATAAATAAATAGACTCCACAAAAACATCAGAAACAAAGCTTAGGTGTAAGCCATGGGCTCACAGAGCTTTATCCTACTCACTGCTTTAGGTTCATTACGCCTAGAAATTTTTTTTTTTTAGAGCAGTCCTCTATCCCCTACTTCTACCAGGCAGGGGGAATCCAGGTTTCAGGAGTCTCAAAAATCACCCGAGCCTCCCATCGAAAGCATCCCCTCCACCAGGAGAGGGGTTTCTGTTTCTGTTCTGTTTCGTTAGAAAAGGGCTTGAACCTAGTATAGTGGTGCACATTTGTAATGCTAGCACTCTGGGAGGCCGAGGCAGAAGGATCCCAAATTTAAGCCCAGTCCAGGAAATTTAATGAGATCTTGTCTCAAAATAAAATGGGCTGGGGCCAGGGATTTAGCTCAGTGGCACTGTGCCTGCCTCACAAGCGCAAGGTCCTGAATTCAATCCCCAGTACCCCCAAAAAACAAAAAAAACAACTAGTCTTGCCAAGGGCCTGGCTCTGACGATCCCAACCACCCCCCTACCCCCACCCCACTCACCACCCTGTACACCCAAGAATCCATCACCCAGTTTCTTCATCATCAGTTTGTGGAGCTGGGGGACCCTATGGGACCCCCAAGGAAAGACAGTAGATAAGGGCAACTGCCCGCTTTATTGTCGCTTGCTTCCCCAGCCCTAGAACCCTGGTCCTGGGATGGGGGTGGCTGGCCTCATGGAGGCCTCATAAATTTGAGGGGTCACTGGTGAGGGCGGGGGAGCTGGGGGTCAAGTGGCCACCTATGTTCGCTGGGGCCTGGGCTCCACGTCCAGGCGGCACAGGGGACTGTCGTAGACCATCTGCAGGTTCACTTTGTGGCCCACCAGCTCCCGGATGTTGTTGATGCCATACTTGATCATGGTCGGGCTGGGGGAGGCAGAGGACAGAGCTTAACCCTAGGTCAGATCAAGCTTGCCCTGCCTGAAACCTCTCCATAGCTCTATACCCTTCCTCAAGGAAAAGCCACAGTCCTGCCTCGGCGCACAGTGACTAGTACCATCCCCCCGGCAGCTTCCATCTTCATCTTCTCCCTGTTCTCTAGACACCCATGCCCTTCCAGCCCTGAGGCTTTTGCACTGGTTGTGCCCTGTCCTGGAAACCCCTCCCTCAACACCCGGGCAATCACCCCAGCACCACCTTCAGTCTGCATGGGGGCCACCTCCTCCAGGAAGCCTTCCCTGACCACCTCCGCCCTCCTGTCTTCTCTAGAGCTTACTGTGCTCACACGCACCCTGGCCTTTACTGACGTAGGACTTTTTTTTTTTGGTACCAGGGATCGAACTTGGGACCTTGTGCTTGCAAGGCAGGCAGTGGAACCACTGAGCTAAATCCCCAGCCCACGTCTAACTTCTTATGCTCTTGTTGCCTAAGGCCCTAGCCCATGGAGGCAGGGAGGGGCAGTCGTGTGTGTACACAGCACAGGGCCAGGTGTGACTGGCGCTTCCTGTTAAAGGTCTGTCACACACAGATCAGAAGTCTTCAAACCCTGAGACACACAGCATGCAAGTGCAGCTTCCACTGTATTTCCAGCCACTCCCGTTGCTTCTGTCACTCGAATCACAGCCTGAGATCTGTCAGGTCAGCATCAGATTCTCTTTGGTTTTTTGAGACAGGGTTTCAGTATGTAGCCCAGGCTGATTCTCCTGCCTCAGCCTCCTGAGGGCTGGAACGACAGGCATGTGCCACCATGCCCAGTTCAGCATAGATTCTCATAGGAGCTTGAAACTGCTGTGAAGTTCACAGGCCAGATCTAGGATGTGGCTCCTTAGAATAATCTAATCTCAAGCTACCCCACCCACCTGTGAAAAAACTATCTTCCAGGAAACTAGTTCCTGGTGCCAGAAAGGTAGGAATGCAGATGGAGCCAATAGCCAGGCACCCCCTTTTGGGTAAGGCACTCACCGCTCCAGGGAGAGACCCCAGGCAATGACAGACACATTCTCAGGGAGTCCCATGGGCAGCAGCATTTCGGGGCGGAAGAGCCCAGAGTTCCCGACCTCCACCCACTTCTTCAGACCTGCAGCAAGGACAGAGGCAGCACCTGTGGGTGACCTGGCCCATGGGAAGGGGGGTACCCGTCCTCACCTGCTACTCACCCTGGTGGTAGCTGAACACCTCCATGCTGGGCTCGGTATAGGGGTTGTAGGCTGGCTTGAAGCGCAGCTGGGTGATGCCTGCCAGAAATGGGACACAGGCGTGACCAAGCCCTTTGCACCTCACTCCAACACCTCCCGGCCTGCCTGTCGCGCGCAACCGCTCACCCAGCTTGCTGAAGAACTCTCGAAGGATGCCCATGAGGTGGCCCAGTGTGAGCCCGTGGTCAGCCACCACGCCCTCGATCTGGTGGAACTCAGCCAGGTGTGTGGCGTCCAGAGTCTCATTTCGGAACACTCGGTCAATAGAGAAGTACTTTACAGGTGTGAATGGCTTCTGGGGAGACACCAGGTGGGGACCGCCAGACAAGGGTCAAAGGCCTGCAGGGTGCCACGGCCCCTGCCCTGCCCTGTCCAGCCCAGCCCAGCCGGCCGTACCTTTTTCGCCAGGCGGTAGAGGGCACGGGCACTGGCTGCCGTGGTGTGGGTGCGCAACACATTCTTCCGGGCCTCGTCCAGCCGCCAGCTGTACTTGTACCTTGTGGGGAAGGCAGAGGCCATGCTGCAGTGGGGCCTCACCTCCTCCCTCCCGGCCCCCAGGCCTAGGCCTGCCTCACCCCTGAGAGCCATAGCCGCCCTGAGCGTGGGCCCGCTTGACCCGGTGAACGTAGTCCATGGGGAGCTGCAGGGCCTCTGCTGGGTCTGCTCAGAAGAGAGTAGTTTGCATCAGTCAATCATCAGTGCTCTTCTGTCTGGATTCTCCTGCAGTGCTGGGGGTGGAACCCATGGCCACCAGCATGCTAGAAACCACACCCCATTGTACAGTCTTTAGACCGGCTTCCAGGCCAGGCAGGGTGCGCACAGCTATAATCTCAGCACTCCAGAGGCTGAGTCAGGAGAATCACTGTGAGCTCAAGACCAGCCTGTTCTACATAGTGAGTTCAAGGCCAGCCTGGACTATATAGTTAGACCCTGTCCCATCCCATCCCTCAAAATATATTACCTTCCAGGGGTGCAATCCTGTAAAGCCTAAGACCTGGTGAACCCTGGCCCCTGCACTGGCAAGCTGTGTGGCCCAGGGCAAGTGCCTCTCCCTCCCTGTGCCTCAGTTTCTTCCAACTGTAACAAGGAGGAACAGTACTATTTCCTGTGCTTGGCAGGAATATTGGAACAGTGCCGAGTACATAATGAGTGCTTAATTTCTTGGGTGCTTAATTTCTGTTTTTTTGGTACCAGGCATCAAACTCAGGACATTGTGCTTGCCAGCAGCCATGGTACCACTGAGCTATATCCCGGCCCTAGGTGCTTAATTTCAAAGTTAATTTTTAAAAAAATAAATAAAGGGCCGGGGACTTAGCTTAGTGGTTCTGCCATCTGCCCCACAAGCGCAAGGACCAGAGTTTGATCCCCAGTCCCTAAAAAAACCCAACTAAATAAAGATTGTTTTTTGGGGGGGGTTGAGACAGGATCTCATTATGTAGTCCAGGCTGGCCTCCAACTCACTGCAATAATCCTGCCTCAGCCTTCTGAGTGCTCGGATTACAGGTGTGTACCACCACACCCAGCTTTGAATTCTTTTACATGCCTACAATTTAAAGATTTTGTTAGTTATTATTAATAAATGCTCAATTAATGATTATATTAAAAATATTCGATTGCCTAGAAAAAACCAAAATGAGTGCTTAGGAAGTCTTGGGTGCACGACACCAAAGACAAGTCCTGGCTTTGTAGTTCCTGACTGGCTCACAGGCACCCAAGGGCCTGGGCTCTCCTCCAGGCCAAGAAGGTGACTACTACTGTGGGAAGTGACTCAATTTCAACCGGAAGAAAGGGAAACGAAGATTGGGCACTAGGGGCTTCACAAAACTCAGGGCCACAGGGTGGGTGAGCAAAGTTAGAGTGGCCTTAGTTTGTAGTTTTCTTTTTTTGGGTACCAGAGATCAAACTCAGGACCCTGCACTTGCAAGGCAAGGGCGGTGCCACTGAGCTAAATCCTGTCCCCATGTAGTTTTCTTTTTCGTACTGGGGATTGAAACTAGGTCCCTGTACACACTAGGCAAGGGCTCTTTTTTTTTTCTTTTGGTCCTGGGAATTGAACTCAGGACCTTGCACTTGCTAGGCAGGTAGGGTGCCACTGAACTACATTCCCAATTTTTTTTTTTTTTTTTTGGTGCCAGGGATTGAACTCGGGACCTTGCGCTTGCGAGGCAGGTTGCAGAATCTCTGAGCTAAGTCCCTGGCCCTAGTCCTTTTTTATTTTATTCAGGCATTACTGAGTTGCTCCAGCTAGCCCCAAACTTTCCATCTTCTTGCCTCAGCCTCCTGAGTGCTAGAACTACAGGCCTGCACCACCATTACCAGCTCCAGCTCTTTGACTTTTGTGAGGTGCTGGGAAAGATCCCAGAGCTTCCCACATGCTAGCCAAGCACTCTATCACTGAGCCATACTGTCAGCCCTACACTGGCCTTAAAGATGTAAGAAAAAATGGTTCTCAGTGGAAGGCAGGGCATGTGCAAAGGTCCTGAGGTAGGCACAGGACAGCAAGGTCACAGAAGAGCAGAGACTAGGGCAATGGCAGGCGACCCAGAGGTTGCCAGAAGCGGCTCCCAGACCCTGGTTGGCCATGTCGAGGGCGGAACTTATTTTAGGGGATGCCCACCCCCTCAAGGCTCTACACCAGTCACTCAGCCTCACCTTGCAGGAAGAAGGTGTCATGCTGGTCACGTGCAGGGTGCTGCTGTGGCTGGAAGAGTGCATCGAAGTTCCAGAAGGAGCTCTCGATGAAGTTGTCAGTCTGCATCTCGGTGAAACTGGGGAGACACAGCCTGACTGCCTGCCTGCTCCCATGCTGCTCCCACCCCGCCCCTGGGCCCATGCTCACCCCATCTCCAGGAAGATCTGGCGGAACTGGGAACGGACCTTAAGGAGGGGGTGCAGGTGGCCACTGTCAGGGAGCACGCCACAGGCTGAGAAGTTGTAGGGTTTGAAGGACCGGTCCCGCCAGGAGCCGCTGTGGGGATTTGGGGCACAGGGCCAGGTGAAGCCCACACCACCTCAGTACCCCACCTGTCCCTGCCCGGTCAGGTGCTAATGCTACCTGGAGATCATCTCCGGACTCAGCTCTGTCTCCTGCTTGGAAACACTGGTGCTGAAGGCGCTGCCCTTGCTTACCCAGTAGGTCTTCAGGGTCCTGAGGTCAGAAGAGGGGAGGGGACACACTGTCACTTCCTCAAGAGGCTTCCTTCTGATGCTGATCCTAAGGCCACCCACCAGATCACTCTGCTTTATTTTCTTCCCAATATGGTCACCTGAGATCCTTTTATGTGTCCACTGCCTATCCCCCCCCCCATGTTTACTCATGTACTCATTCAACAAACACTTAATAGTGAGAACCTAAGGAATGCCAGGGTCCATTCAAGGGGCTAAGCATACAGCTGGGAACAACAGCATTAAGGCAAATCTACACTTGCAGCCCTGTTGAAGCAGCGTTGGGCTACTTGCCTGTCTTTTAATGTGGTGCTGGGATACAAAATACCAAAAAAACCCCCAAACATACAAAATAAAAAATAATGTGGTGCTGGGGATCAAATCCAGGGACTCTTACATGGTAAGCAAGCACACATCACTGAGCTGTACCCCCAGACCCCTCTGTTTCACATTACTTGTTTTCTCTTTTTTTGCAGCACTAAGAATGGAATGCAGGGCCTCATGCATGCTACACAAATACTCTGCCACCAAGCTATACCTCCAGCTCTCTTTTTAATATTATATTAACAAATGTAGGGAGAGGCAGAGGAGGGAAGAAGAAAGAAAAAGTATTAAGATGTGTTAAGCATGTGTACAAACTCCCCATGAGGAATCCAATCACTATGTGCTACAAACATGTACTAATAAAAGTAAATATTAAAAAACAACATTTAAAAATAAACACAGCTTTGTTATTCATATACATTGAGTATGTTACATATCTTGTGTGGGCCACAAGTCAATTCCTCTTCGCTCAGTACAGTGCAGGCAAGCCAAAAGGTCAGATATGGTTTACTCTGTACCAGTCTCTGTTCCACTAAAGTCACCCTAAAATCCTAAGACAAGGAACTGTTTTTTTGTTTTGTTTTTTGCTTTTTGAGACTGAGTCTCACTATGTAGTCCAGGCTGACCTCCAACTTTCTGCAATCCTCCTGTCTCCACCTCCTGGGTGCTAGGATTACAGGCCTGGCAAAAAAAACTGTTTTAGACCTGGGTGTGTTGCTGTACATATGTAATCCCAGCACTGGGGAGGCTAAAGGAGGAAGATCATCTTGAGTTTGAACCCTGGACTAAATAGTGAGACTCATCTCAAAAAACACAAGCAAACAAAACAACAACAGACTGTTTTATAGATACGGAAACTAAGGCCAGGAAGTTCTGCATGAGCAGGGCAAGGTCACTCAGCTAGGAAGTAGCAGAGCTTGGATGCCCACCAGACAGCTCAGCTCCAGAGTGCATTCTCCTGGCCACTCTGTCTACTCCAAGGGGACTGCAGCCCCATGCCATGCCCTGATGTCCATGCAACCCATATAGTGCTGAGACCTGAGAAGGCAATCACCAGGGTGTGAGGCACAAAGCCCAGGAAGGAGGGGCTTCTGTGAAACTCCAGGAGTCAGAGGTGTCAGAATGGGCCGGGGATTTAGCTCAGTGGTTCCGCTGCCTGCCTCACAAATGCAAGGACCAGAGTTCAATCCCTGGTACCAAAAAAAAAGAAATTGTGCAGAGGTGTCAGAGTGGGGTGGGTTTTTTTGGGGGGGGGGGGTATTTATTTATTTATTTTTACAATGCAGGGGATTGAACCTAGGACCTTCACACTGAGCTTTTATCCCTAAAGTAAACTTTTTTTTCTTTGGGACTGAGTTTTGATAAATTGGTAAACTGCACCGGCTGGGCTTGAAGTTGCCATCCTCCTGCCTGAGTCTCCTAGAGTGCTAGGATGCCAGGTGTGCATGACCATGCCTGGCTCAGGGCAGCCTCTTTAAGGTGACATATGAGCAGGGATCTGATGGCACAGGCTTTCTTAAAAATCAGTGAGAAGCCAGGCATGGTGCCATACACCTGCAATCCCAACACTCAAGAAGCTGAGGCAGGAGGATCGTCATAAGTACAAGGCCAGTCTGGGATACATAGTGAGTTCAAGACCAGCATCAACTAGATAAAAAAAAAAGAAGGGGGGGCCTGGGATTTAGCTCATGGTTCCACCACCTGCCTCAAAAGCACAAGGTCCTGAGTTCGATCCCCAGTACCAAAAAGAAAAAAAAACAAAACAAATGAAAAAACAAGAAGACAGTTCTAGAAGGCTGAGGCAGGAGGGTCACAAATTTGACCCAGCCTAGGCAATTTAGTGACTTAGCGAGATCTTGTCTCAAAAAACAAAACAGGGCGGGGATATAGCTCAATGCAAAGGTTGTACAGTTGCCTGAGCTTGCTGTATGCACTTGACAACCAGGCACACAGGGAGCTGGGAGGAGACCAGCAGCTCCCTCTCAACCCCCACCTCATGGCCAGTCCAGGGCCAAGCCACAGTGGCTGCCACTCACACTTCAGTCAAGAGCTTCCTCTTCCGGAGCTCGCTCCTCTCCTTCTCGCCCAGCTTTTCGGCCTGGCCCCCCTGGACCAGCTGGAGCCGCCGCTGTACCTCGTCCTCCACTTTGTCCACCTGGCATGACGGTCACAGTGAGGGCCTGTCCACCTGCCTGCCACCCACCCAGCCACCTGCAGGGACTCACCACTCGAAACACCCGAGGCCCATTGGCTGCACTCTTGTCCACGCGGATCCACTTGTTGGACATGGCCTTGCTGAAGCCCACTTTGCCGCTGGGCAAGTGCTGCAGGGGAAGCTGCAGTGAGCTTGCCACTGGACCACCATCACGCCATCACCACCCTGCCGCCCCCCACCTACCATGAGCTCGCTCTGGGCTAGGCCCTCCGGGGGTACACTTCGGAACACACGTGCCTCGTGGCTGCCCTCCCGAGCAATCTCTTCACCCTCAGTGGTCAGCTCCCAGCGCTTGGTAGAGCGAAGCTCAGCCTCAATGACCTGGGGGAAGCAGGGGAGAGGTAGGATGGGCTTCAGAGCCAGGTACCCCTTGTCATGGCACTAGGCCAAAGGCTCAAAGTGCAGCCTTTACATTGTGGCTGTGTCACTTTGCAGCCGAGTGACCTCCCCTTGCCAAGCCTCCAGGTCCCTTGTCACACTGATGTAATGATGATGAAGATGAAAACATCCCAGGGCTGGGTGGTGGCTCAAGCCTGTAATCCCAGCATTTGGGAGGCTGATGCAGGAAGATCACCACAAATTTTAAACTAGCCTGGGCTACATAGTGAGTTCAAGGTCAGCATGAACTATATAGCAAGAACCCGTCTCAAAACACAAAGACTGGGGGGCCAGGGATTCAGCTCAGTGGTTCCAGCACCTGCCTCAAAAGCGCAAGGTCCCGAGTTTGATCCCCGGTACCAAAAAAAAACCCCACAAAGACTGGGAATACTGGGGGTACACAGGACCTTTGCACTGAGCTAAATCCCCAGGTCTATACTGCAGACAGCAACACAAGACTCCACAGTGAGATAAGGTCAGTGAGGCTCACAAATTCTAGACTTCCTCTCTCTTTTTTAATTTTAATTAATTAATTAATTAATTTTGACTTTTCAAGACAGGCTCTCACTAGGTACTTCAGGCTGGCCTTGAACTCACTATGTAGCCCAGGCTGGCCAAAACTGAAAGGGCCAGGGACGTGGCTCAGGGTTGCCTGGCCTGCCTGGCAAGTGCAAGGTCCTCAGTTTGATCCCCCGTACCAAAAAAAAAAAAAAAAAAAAAAACCACCTCAGGGCCATCCTCCTGCCTCAGCCTCCTGAATGTTGGCATTACAGGTACATGCCACCACCATAAGCATCAACTGCTACATCTGGAAAACAAGGATGACAACAGTGCAACAGCCCCAGCATCATGGCAAGGACTGGATGACAAGTGAAGTCCTGAACAGGGTGGGCCTAGAACTGGTGCTTGACAAATCACATGCACACTGATCTGTAGATCCAGCCTTCGGGATACCCGCCTCTCTGCATCCTCCTCGTATGACTCCATCACCCTTGCTTGCCTCAGTCTGAAAGTCCAGCTGTTCCCCCTCCCTTCCTAGAGGCCTCCCCAAACCAGACACCGCTCTCTGGCTTGGGGATGTTACAGCTTAGGCCCTCACCCCCCACCCACCTCCAGTAGCACACCTGTCAATCTTCCCCAAAGGTGGTGCAGAAACCACACATACCTTCTGGCTTCAACTTCTACTATGGCTCCCCAGTACCCAAGCCGAAGAGCTACATAGGAAGCTTTGACTTCCAGCTGTGCTGCTCTCTCTGGCACCTGTCACTCTCCCTGCCTCTTAATGGCCACCACTTTGCTTCGCAGTGCACAGACCAGCGTCAGCTTTTATCTCCACCTGGCCTCTCCCTGACCCCAAGTCTGGCCAGCTGTGGCCGTTGGATTCCCTGTGACTGCCGCCTCACGCTGGTCATTTGTGCTCCTGCGATATCACAAGCTCTTCCAGGGCAGCGAACACGTCTTCCTCCATCATCACATTACCACGCCCCTGCCCCGGGACCTTGCAACAATGGACTTTTATCGCTGGCGGCCAACGGTGCACCCCAAGCCTCCGCCTTCGCATTCCGCGGTGGACCCCCCTGCAAGGAGCCTGAGGAAGCCTGACTTGGAAACACGACTGGCAAGGGAACGGGCATGGTGGTGCACGTCTGCGATGCCAGCAGTCGGAAGGCTGAGGCAGGAGGATCGCCGCGAGTTCGAGGGCTACACTATGAGACCTTGTCTAAAAACAACAACAACAACAAACGGACAAAAAAACCAGAACAATACAAAACATGACAGGCAAGAGGAATGCAGATGCAAAGGCGAGGCGCCCGCATCACGGGTCTATCTCACCTCGCCCAGAGCCTGCAGGCTCTTCACAGCGCCCACCACCGCCTGGTGCTCCACCCCCAGCTGGGTCGCCAGCTCTGCGCTGTCCAGGCCGCCATCTGCCACCTCCAGCCGCCGCAGCAATTGCTCCGCCACAGGACCATCCGCCATGGTTATTCCCAAGGCTTACAGCATGCCCAGGACACAGCCCCGGAAACCGGAACCGGAACCGGCCTACGGAGTTTGTATCGCCATTTTGAGTGTGGCGGATTAAGTGCAGCCTTTGGGCGTTGCCATTTCAAGGGTGGTAGTTGAACCTAGAAAGGTGGAAAAGACTGAATCCTTACCTTCCTTTGGCTCACTGGCGAGATAAATTGATGAGCCTAAGGTCAGAGACAGTTTTGTTTTGCCTTCCATGCGTCTATGCCATTGGCAAGTTGTGTAACCTTGGACTTAATTCAACCTTTGGGTATACCTAGCCTTGTCAACTAGTTTTAAATTTTCAAAGGGAGCTGGAGAGACCCATTTCCATTTATAGAGGAAGATCACCTAGAAACAGTTACAATCAAGGTGTCCACTAACTTGTGTAACCTGTTAAATGCCCAACCCAGTGCTGAGAGCTTTTTTTCCCCCTAGTACCAGGGATTGAACCCAGGACCTTGCACTTGCAAGGCAGGATTGGAACCACTGACCTAAATCCCCAGCCCTATTATTAGGATTTTTGAAACAGGGTCTCATCATATAGTTCAGGTTGGTTTTGAACTTATATAGCCCAGGCTGGCTTTGAACTGGGGTGATCCTCCTGCCTCAGCCTCCCAAGCGCTGGAATTATAGCCATGCACCACCACTCCCGACTAAAGCTTTAGCATTTCTCCCCAAACTCTGTGATGTGGATACCCATATAACCTCCATTTCAGAGATGAGAAAACAGACTCAGGGGTGATATGACTTGCCCAGAGTTCTATAGGTAGTTGACAAAAATGGAATCAGAAATTATACACCCATAGGGCTGGGGATGTAGCTTAGTGGCGCAGTGCCTGCGTGGCAAGCACAATGCCCTGAGTTCGATTCCCAGTACCAAAACAAAACAAATTATTAAAAATAAAACCCAGAAATTATACATTCTCCAGCTTGGTGTAGTGCATGCCTGTCATTCCAGCATTCCTGAGGCTGAAGCAGGAGGATCACCAGGAGTTCAAAGCCAGCCCAGGCTACATAGTGAGTTCAAAGCGAGCCTGAACTACATGGCCAGACCCTGTCTTAAGCAAACAAACATGAAAACAAAGAAATTATAAATCCTTCAGACCCTAACTCCTCCCTTACCATGCATTCAGGAGATCGATATTAGGACAATAACAATAGATCAGTGCTGTCCTATAGAAATATAATGTCACACACGATATAATTGAAAAATTTTCTAGTAGCAATTGTTAAAAAAGAAACCAAGGGGGCTGAGATGTAGCTCATTGGTAGAGTGCTAGCCTGCATGTCCAAGACCCAGAGTTTGAGCCATAGTACCCAGGAAAAAAGAAAACAGATGGAATTTTCTGGTTTGGTTTGGTTTTTTGTTAGGGGGTCTCACTATGTAGCTCAGGCTGGCCTCATGGCAGGCCAGCCCGTGGCAATCCACCTGCCTCAGCCTCCCAAGGGCTGAGCTCACAGATGTGTGCTACCACACCTGACTAAAAACAGGTGGAATTTACTTAACCTAGTATGTCCAAATTATTTTCCAACCCTTAATATAGAGTTTATTAATGAAATATTTTGCACTCTTTGTTTTCCCATAAGTCTTCAAAAATCAATCTCATATGTTTTTATTTTTTAGCTTTTTTGAGTCAGGGTCTCACACTGTAGTTCAGGATGGCCTTGAACTCACTATGTAGCTCAGGATGGCCTTGAACTTGCAGGAATCCTCCTGCCTCCGTCTCCTGACTGCTGAGATTACAGGTGAGCACTGCCATACCTGGCGCTTGTACCTATTTTAACGTACAAGGGCTGAGGACGTGGCTCAGTGATAGAGCACCTGCCTAGCATGCACAAAACCCTGGTTCAGTCTTCAGCACTGAAGAAAAAAAAGATGCTTTAACTTATAGCACAACGCATTTGTCACATTTCAAAAGACCAATAATGGGCTGGGGATTTAGCTCAGTGGTTCTGCTGCCTGCCTCGAAAGCCCAAGGACCCAAGTTCAATCCCTAGTACCAAAAACATCAACAACAACAAAAGACCAATAGTAACATGTGGGCAGTAACAAGTGTTAGAAACAAAAAAACCCCATTTGGGTATTATTATTTTGTGACATTGGTGATTGAACTCAAGAGTTATTGTGTTGAACTACATCCCCAGCCATTTTTTTAAACTTTCTATTAATTATTTATGTATTTTTGAGAGTCATGCTTTTTAGTTCAGTGTGGTCTTGAATTCACTATGTAGCCCAAGCTTGCCTCAAATTTTCAGAGATCCTTCTTCCTCAGCCTCCTAAGTGCTGGGATTACTAGCATATGCCACCACACCTGGTTATTTATTTTTAAAAATTTATTTATTTTTTTCCCAGTACCAGGGATTGAACTCAGGACCTTGCGATTTCGAGGCAGGCATGGCACCACTAAGCTAAATCCCTGGCCCCGGGTTATTATCATTATTTATTTTAATTCATTAATTTTATTGGTACATTTTAGGTATACAATATGTTGACATTCATTATTGGGAGTTTGTACCTTTACATAACGTATCTTGGTTCTTATTTTTTGGGTTGTTATTTTGAGACAGGGTCTCACTAAGTTGCTAAATTCCCCAGCCTGAGATAGTTTGCAATTCCTCCTGCCTCTAGCTCCCAGAGTGCTGGAATTATAGGTGTGCACCATCATGCTTGGCTTTGCTTTTTTTTTTTTTTTTTTTGGTACCGGGGATTGAACTCTGGTCCTTGCCCTTGCGCAGCAGGCTGCGAAACCACTGGGCTAAATCCCTGGCCCTTTGCTTTGTTTTTTATCTCCTGGATTTTTTTTCTTTCTTTTTTTTTTTATACCTGGGATTGTGCTTTCGAGGCAGGCGCCAGAAACACTGACCTAAATCCCTAAATCCCCGTCCCTGCTTTGTGTTTTTTTGTTGTTGTTGGTTTTTTTTTGGTACTGGGGATCAAACTCAGGTCCTTGCGCTAGTGAGGCAGGTGGCAAAACCACTGAATTAAATCCATCCCTGGCCCCCTGCTTTGTTTTTAATGTGGTGCTGGGGTTTGAATCCAGGACATGCTAAATACGCTCTTTAGCAATGAGCTACATCCCCAGCCCTGAAACACAGGTAATTTCTAATCTCAGATCTGCCATTTATGTCACCCTAAAAAAAAAACAACCAAATCATTTAATCTTTTTATGTTTATTGGTACCAGGGATTGAACTCAGGACCTTGCGCTTGCAAGGCAGGCAGTGGCACCACTGAGCTAAATCCCTGGCCCAACTCATTTAAGTTTTTTGTGCCTTAGTTTGTTTGCCCCAGTGGAGATAGGATGTGAGTCAGTGAGAAGGAAGGTGTATGGTGCACACAGATATATACACTACCTGCAAGTACTAATGTGGACCACATGCAGCCACTCTTCTCTTCCTTTTGTGCCACTAGATGTGGCAGCCGGGGCCTCACAGGTGCTAAGCATGCCCTCTACCACTGAGCTACACCCCCAGCCCTGAACAGATGTACTGACCCAATACCACAACTTTTATCATTTGAGCCTGTAACCCCCGGGGCCACTAATACAGCCTGGTCTGACCCTACAGTGAAATCCTGAATTCAGCATACATCCTTCAGAGTTCCTTCTCCCCTAAGTTAAAAGCACTTTCCTTGACAGGTATGGTGGTGCACAGTTGTAATCCCAGCACTCAGGAGGCTAAGGCAGGAGGATCACACCAAGTTCAAGGCCAGTCTGAAGTACATAACAACACCTAAATTTTTAAAAAAGCACTTTTTTCATTTCTGGTTATTTAATTCCCAGAGTCCTTTTTTCCTATCATCACACAGCAAGTGACTTTTTGGTTTTTAGTTAGTTGTTGTTTTTTTTTCCTTTTGGACCAGGGACCTAGGGACCTTGCACTTGCAAGGCAGGCGCAGTGCCACTTAGCTAAATCCCTGACCACACAGCAAGTAGTTTTGCCATGCCTGCTTGGTGGCAGCTGCAGGTAGGGACAGTGAGGTGAGCCAGTCAGAAGTGTCCACCCTCACTGCCATCCTAAGGATCCTCCTGAGGTGGCCCAGGCTGGGCTATGCTAAATAAATACTGAACATTGGGTTGAAGGGCAGAGCCTGGACTTCCCCAAGACTGATGTTTCTTGCTTTTTTGAGGGTGAGGTGCTCCCTCTCCGTCCTTGGCCCAAATTCTCTCCTTCCCCAGGCTACTCGGGTCTGGTGTCCATCTGTGAAGTTTAGAAAACCCCTGCTCTCTTTGCTCCTTCTGGCTCCAGTGGGCCAGTGAGCAGGTCAGTCACAAGCATCTGGCTTCAGAAGACTGTACATCCAGGGATCCAGTTCATCTCCCTAGGGCCCCATCTCAACAACCATCTGTGCCTTTTTCTTTCCTCTCCAAACGGAACCCCCTGCCCTCTGCTTATAGCCGTTTAATTGCAAAAGTCAGGCCGTTTGCGGCAGACCACAAGCCAGGGACCCCCTTTCATTTACCAACACAGGAGAGTAGAAATGAGCCCGCAGCTAAGGGAATGACCCCAGGAGCTACAGCCTATTTTGGGGTCCCTTCCCTCTAACCCTGGCCAGCCATGCCAGCAGGGGTTGTTGGTGCACATCTGTCATCGCAGCACTCGTAGGCTGAGGCAGGAGGATTGCCCCGAGTTCCAGGCCAGCCTGGACTACACAGTGAGTTCCAGGTCGTCCAGAACAACAGGCTAGAGAACCTGTCTTAAAACAAAACAGGGCCGGGGATTTAGGTCAGTGGCAACGCGCTTGCCTTGCAAGCGCAAGGACCTGAGTTCGATCCCCGGTACCAAAACAAAACAAAACAAAAAACCCCAAAACAAAACAGCTTTCCTCTTGGTAACATTAGGTCAGGGTAGTCCCTCTAGGTCTCCCAGAAGCTCTGGGACTTTAGAGAGGCTAAGTGACACGCCCCAGGTTATACAGCGAGCAGACAGGCTTCTCAGGCACCAGCGGGCAGGAGGAGGAAGCTGCATTGACTTGCAAGGCCTCAGGGTCCTTAGGGTCCCAGCGCAAGGTCTAGGGCCCTTTGGATGGAGACAGATCGGGTCCCCAAAAGCAGGGTAGACAGTGGCTAGGAAGGTTCTGCCCTCCCCTCCACGTAGAGGGGATGGAAGGAGTCGAAGTGAGAACTGGGTTCTGGCCCTGAGCGGTGACACCAGTGCTCGCGCGAGGTCTTTAAACGCCCAGACGGGGAGAGACTCGCTCGGAGCGGAGCGGGGCGGGGCGGGGCGGGGCGGGGCAGGGCTGAGTTCTGGTCACGTGGCTCGCGGCCCCCACCCCACCGGTGGGCGTCCCCCACAACGCGTGGTCGACTTTCATTGGCCGAAAGTGCGCCCAATAGAAATCGGCCATCTGGGATCTCAGCGTTCTGACGCACAGCCTAACATGCTGAGCCAACGAGAGTCCAATGGAAAAGGACATTTGTGGAAGAAGACCAATGAGGAGGCGTGAGGGGCGGGCTAAAATGCCCAATCATGTTGGGTTTAGAAGCAGGCCGGTATAAAACTGCGCGGCCAGCAGCGGCGGCGTCTGTCCGTACTGCAGAGCCGCTGCCCCAGGATAGTTTTAAAGGGCCCGCGTGCCGCCGCCCCCTCGGCCCACCATGCTGCTACCCGTGCCGCTGCTGCTCGGCCTCCTTGGCCTGGCCGCCGCTGAGCCCGCTGTCTACTTCAAGGAGCAGTTTCTGGACGGAGGTAACGTCTGGTCCCGCCTCGAGGCTGCCTCAGCAATGCGGGCAACCCCACCCCCCCCACCCCGATCTGCCCCGTCCCTTGTAATTACCGCTCAGAGGGCCAACACCCGGGGCTCTGGGGACCTGGAGCCGCAGGCGACTCCTCTTCTGCGTCCCTGGGGAGAGCGGAGGCGCAGCGACCTCCCGCCCGGGAGTTGGCGTTTCCCGAGAGTTTCAAATTCTCCAGGTGTCAGCACAGGTAGGGTGGGGGGTCGAGGGTCTCTTGCTGCACCCGCGGCTTCTCGAGGTTCCCAGCTCACCTGCTCCTCTGACTCTAGACACCTGGACTAGCCGCTGGATCGAATCCAAACACAAGTCCGATTTTGGCAAATTCGTTCTGAGTTCCGGGAAGTTCTACGGGGACCAGGAGAAGGATAAAGGTGAGAACTAGGGGTGCCTCGATCTAGGACTTCCTGGCACAGTCTCGATATTCATTTCCTAGGAGCGGGGCAGGTGGAGGGAGGAAGAGGGGAGTCTTCTGCGTTCCCGGAGGTCTAGGGTCCCCAGGCAGGGGTCAGAGCCCAACGGTGACCATACTCTTGTTCCATTTCAGGCCTGCAGACAAGTCAGGATGCCCGCTTTTACGCCTTGTCGGCCAGATTCGAACCTTTCGGCAACAAGGGCCAGACGCTGGTGGTGCAGTTCACGGTGAAGCACGAGCAGAACATTGACTGTGGGGGTGGTTATGTGAAGCTGTTTCCTGATAACTTGGACCAGACGGACATGCACGGTGACTCAGAATACAACATTATGTTCGGTGAGGGGCTGTGCAGTGGTACTAACTCTCCCAGTAGTTGGAGGGTGGAGAGAGACCGGCCCCATAGGTTTTTTGTTTTGTTTCCTTTTTGAAACAGGGTCTCACTTTATAGATCATGCTGGCCTTGAACTCACTGTACCTTAGGCTGGCCTCAACTCTCAGCGATCCTCCTGCCTCAACCTCCCAAGTGCTGGGATTACAGGCATGCATCACCATGCCAGGACCCATAGATTTTTATAACCCGAAAAAGTCTTGAAATCATAGAAGATACCTAGGTAATCACAGGTTTTTCTTTAATGGGATAGCTAATGGGCTATAGAGAACAGGTAGCAGAAATTGATTGCATTATAGTTGAAGGTATAAACTGTATGAGTTTTACCTAGGTATTTCCTGATTTTACAAACACGGATAATGAATTTTAGCAGGCAGGTTTTTATTTTTTGTTTGTTTTGGGGGGGGCTCCACCTATAAAGACAACCAGAGGGCCGGGGATTTAGCTCAGTGGTTTCGCCGCCTGCTGCGCACCAAGGGGAAAAAAAGAAGACAACTGGAGACTCATCTTTGAGCCTGACAGACCTGAGTTTGAGGATTAGGTCCTTAAACAGGGGCGGGGTCTTCCAGCAGTGGGCAGTCTGTGACTTCATGGGATCTGCTTTCCATCCAGGTCCAGACATCTGTGGTCCTGGCACCAAGAAGGTTCATGTCATCTTCAACTACAAGGGCAAGAATGTGCTGATCAACAAGGACATTCGGTGCAAGGTGTGCCTGGGAGCATGCCTTTGGGTGGCTCTTTGGGGAAGCCCAGAGGGTAGCCTGGGGTGGGGCCACTCACTTCCTGTCCTCTTCAGGATGATGAATTCACACACCTGTACACGCTGATTGTGCGACCTGATAACACCTACGAAGTGAAGATCGACAACAGTCAAGTGGAGTCAGGCTCCTTGGAGGATGATTGGGACTTCCTGCCACCCAAGAAGATAAAGGATCCCAATGCTGCCAAGCCAGATGACTGGGATGAACGTGCTAAGATTGATGACCCCACAGACTCCAAGCCTGAGGTTGGTTCTTAGGCACGGGCTCTCTCTGCCACCTCTGAGAGCATGGACAACTGGGCCTTGCTGATCCCTTCGTTCCCTAGGACTGGGATAAGCCTGAGCACATCCCTGACCCTGATGCTAAGAAGCCTGAGGACTGGGATGAAGAGATGGATGGGGAATGGGAACCGCCAGTGATTCAGAACCCTGAATACAAGGTGAGCCTGGGGGCTGTTGTGTAGCTCAGAGCTAGGGGACTTTCCCTAGAGTGGCTCTCCAGGGAAAAAACAAAAACTAGATGAGCTTGGAGTCTGAGCAGGGCAGGGGCTCACAGTGGGTAGTGCACCCCTTTTTACTCACCATTCGGTTCCCTTTGGCAGGGCGAATGGAAGCCACGACAGATTGACAACCCAGATTACAAGGGCACCTGGATCCACCCAGAAGTTGACAACCCTGAGTACTCCCCAGATGCCAACATCTATGCCTATGAAAACTTTGCCGTGTTGGGCCTAGATCTCTGGCAGGTGAGACATGGAGGAAGAAAGGTCTGGAGAAATGAAGTGGTCAGGCCGCCAGAGGAAAGGGGCAGGCACAGGACTGATCCCCAGGCAGGTCTGACCCCACAGTGGGACATTTTCTGAAGCAGTCTGTGTCTGTGTCTAGGAAGCCCTCACAGCACCATCTAAGGGTCTGCTTACTAGGTGTGGCTTCTTTTTCTTTGTTTTTTGAGACAGGGCCTCACTAGATAGTCCAGGCTGGCCTTGAACTCACTGTAACCCAGACTAGCCCGGAACTGGAACTCATGGTGATCCTCCTGCCCCAGCCTCTTACCGGAGTACTGGGATGACAGGTGTGTGCCACCACGCCTATCCCTATGTGGGGTTTTTCAGTTTTGCTTATGCAAATTTATTCATTTCACTACAGCTGGCCCTGTTAGGAACCTGGTTGGGAGGTTGGGGTGTAGCTCAGTGGTAGACCTTTGTAGCATGCGAGATCTTGGGTTTGATACCCCACATAGCAAAAAAAGTTACATGGGACTGAATTTTTGTCAATGAAACACTTTTTCAGTAAAGACAGTTTCTAGTATACATCCTTAGTACCTGAAAAATACCTGAATAAGGGACTGAGCCCCCATTTTACAGGTGAAGAAACCAAGGTGCAGAGAAGTAAAGGTAGTTACCCAGATGGCCAGAGCCGGGGTGTGGTGGTTATAGGAGCACAGGTGGAGCGCTGTCCAGCACCAGGACTGTGTGCTGTCACTTCTGACCACTTCTTCCAATCACCTCCAGGTCAAATCTGGCACCATCTTTGACAATTTTCTCATCACCAACGATGAGGCATATGCAGAAGAGTTCGGCAATGAGACATGGGGTGTCACGAAGGTGGGGCAGGGCCCAGTTCTGATTTGGGGGGTGGGCAGGACTGCAGGCATAAGCCAGGTTCTGATTTGGAGGGCACTTTCTGCTCGCAGGCCGCAGAGAAGAAGATGAAGGACAAACAGGACGAGGAGCAGAGACTTAAGGAAGAGGAAGAGGACAAGAAGCACAAGGAGGAGGAGGAAGCGGAAGACAAGGATGATGAGGAGGACAAAGATGAGGATGAAGAGGATGAGGAGGACAAGGAAGAGGAGGAAGAGGAAGATGCTGCTGGCCAGGCAAAGGATGAGCTGTAGAGGCCACGTTGCCCCCTTCCAGGGCTGGACTAGGCCTGAGCGCCCCTGCTGCAGAGCCGGCCGCGCCAAATAATGTCTCTATGAGACCCAAGAACTTTCATTTTTTTCCAGGCGGGTTCAGATTTGGGGTGGATTTTGGCTTTGTGTCCCCCGCCTTTTTTTTTTTTTTTTAAAAAAAAACAAGTGTTCTGTCTGATTCTCCTTCAGCCCTCAGAGCCCTCCTGGCTCTTGTCTTTCTTGACCAACCTCTTCCCCCTTCTTTCTTTCTGGGATCCCTTAGCTACCCTGAGGGTAAGAGTGTGGAGGAGAAGCCCTAGGCTTGAGATTCCGTCTGCTCTCTTTTCTGGAGCCAGGAGGGGTGGGCAGCAGAAAGGGGTGGCCTCTCCAGGCCCCCAGCACTGAGGAAGAATGGGGTGCTCCCCATCTGCTTTTCTCCCGTGCCTCTCAACGGCCATTTCTGGGTGGGGCAGTGGATTCCAGCTCGGCTCACACTGAGAATGTAAGAACTACAAAAAAAAATTTCTATTAAATTAAGTTTTGTGTCCCCCCCCCCCCCCCGCCCATGTCTCCTTCTGGGAGAGGACAGACATCAGGGAACCAAAGGAAGTCTGAGGGGTGGGTCTGGAGGAAGTTTCACTTCACAGCTACTGAAAGACCCAGTGCTCCTTGAGAGAGCAGGGGTACTGTGTGCTCTGTGTCCCCCAGACTATTAGAATGACTTGTAAGTGCCCCCACTCACAGTCTGTGCATGAACTTGCTGATCCCTCGTGACTTCATGCTACATGTTCTCCACAGCCAGGAGTCCTTAAGGAGCAAGTCTGCATAGAGTAATGAGCCATTTAACATTGATGCCAGCCAGTGGTGTTGATGCTGTTTTAACTTCTCTGATAACCAAGGAACTGAGCTCGGCATGGTTTGTACCTTGCCCCAGGACTTGATCTTCAGGCTAAATTGGGATTTGGGAGACCTAAGGGGGGTGTGCAAGGCCCCTGGTTTCATCCCCAGCTCTGCAAGAAAAAAAGGTGGACCCAAGGGGGAGATGAGTGGACTAACAGGCGGATTGGGCTGCAGGGACAAGAGAGAGCCTGGCCATCTGCTCTAAGGTGCCTAAGCCCAGAAAAGCAGGTGGAGGGGAGCTATGGGTGAGGAGTCTGACTTGGCTCAGTGCTTAGGGAGGAGTGTGGAGAGGAGCAGGGCTAGAGGCTGTTAGTGGTCAGTTCAGGACTTGGGGATATGGTTAGTCTCTAGCTACCCTACTTCCCATAGTCCATGTACTGAAAGGGAGTCTAAACCTCGCCTCACCTTCATCCAGTCGCCTTCAACTCCCCACTCAACCCACTTGGGGTCCCCTCCAAGCCTGTCCTTGGACTGGCCTCCAAGCTTCCAATCTCTCGGGTTCTGTACCTTTCCAGGCCTCACTAGGAACCCTGGTTTGGTGGACTCAGGTTTATGGAGAGACTTCTGTACTCGATATAGGTTGGACTTGAGAGGTCACATCTTAAACTCTCTACTTCTGGGTAAGACTGATAAACTGATGGATCATCGGAAGTGGCAACTCGGGAAAAGGAACTGCAGATTTATACCAAAAATCCAGGTCGCTCTCAACCAATGAATCAAGCTGTGAAATGGCCTGTGGATTGGATTGCAAATTTTTTTTTTTTTTGGTACCAGGGATGGAACTTGGGACCTTGCGCTTGCGTGGCAAGGAACCACTGCGCTAAATCCCCAGCCCCGGATTGCAAATTCTTAAAGGTTTTTCTGTTGGTGACTTATGTGGTATCATTTCTTGTCTTTACAGGGTCTCCCTATGCAGCTCAGGGTGTCCTTGAACTATGTACCCCAGGTTGGCCTCAAACTTGTGATCCTCCAGCCTCAGTCTAATGAGTGCTGGGACTACAGGCGTGCCACCACCACGCCCAGCTTTAATCTAGTCGAGTAATTTTCAGGGTTTCTGCTAAGGTGGTTAAACCGGAATAAAATTCATTTGGAACAAAGCATGAACAAATATTTTTGAAGAAGCACAAATATCCATATGAAGTAAATGAAAAACTTCGTTCATTGTTCTTAGCAACGAAACATTTGAGGGTGACAATGGGGACAGAAGCTATTTTTCAGCCATATGACGTCACCGCTAACGGCCATAGCATCATTGGAAGCTACGTGACAAACGTACGCAAAGACGATGGGCCGCCCCTCCTGCCTCACAGGTCAATCTGCGCATGCCTGGCCTTGTGAGCGCTCTCTTGCAAACCCAAGAGAGCTGGGGCGATGTCACGCGCTTATCGCGTGTGCTGATGGTCAGCGCACGCGCCACTTGACCCGGAAGTGCTTGGTGGGCGGTGCGGCTGGGCGCTAAGATGGCGGCGGCGTGAGTTGCATGTTGTGTGAAGATCCAGGGGCAGCCGCCGTTGCTCGGGCCCCGCCATGGCCGTCACCATCACGCTCAAAACGCTACAGCAGCAGACCTTCAAGATCCGTATGGAGCCTGACGAGACGGTGCGGGCTGGGCCGGAGCCCCGGGCGGGAGCTACGGGTACCGAGGGGGGGGGCTGGGAGGCCGAGATTCCGGCGGGAGGGAAACGGAGGACGTTGCGGGTTGGGCCCTCCCCACTCCCTCACCTGCCCGGCTCCTGGACCCCCACGTTAGCCCTGGACCGGCTCGCGGCGGCTACCACGTCGCTTCTGGGCCTTCTCGGGCAAGCCTTACCCCGGGCGCCCAGCGGGCGGGCTCGGATGTCAGCGCCTCTCAGCGCGCGGTGCCGGGGTCCGCGCGCCCCCCTGTTCTGTGCAGGTGTTCCTCGTCTGGCAAAGGTGACCCAGGATTCCGACTTTTGACGACAGCGATTCTGATAATAAATGGTCTGTGATCATAGTTTTGGTGGCTCTTGTCTGTCGGCGGCTTATTTTATTTGAGCAAATTGAGTGTGCGCTCGGCACTTTCCGTGCCACTGCCCCAAGATAGTCTGACTTACATGCTCCTGGATGGGCCAGCGCTGTACCCCGACCACGCTCCCTGCCCGCGCCCAGTTTTTGTAGAAAAAGAAACTCATTTTGGTGTTTTTTTTAATCAGTCTGACTTTGGGCAAGTTGCTTAATTCTGTCTCGTCTTCTCAAATATAAAATAAGTCCAGTGTTACCTGTATCATGCAGATGTTATGAGGCTTAAAGATAGAGCTGGGTACAGTGGTGACACCTTCATCCCAGCACCTGAAGAGGCTGAGGCAGGAGGAGGGTCACAAGTTTGAGGCCAGCCTGGGCAATTTACCAAGACCCTGTCTCAAAATAAAAAGGGCTGGGGTGTAACTCTGGTTCAATCCTTATGTTCATCCCCAGTTCCTTAAAAGTACAGTAACATTTATAATAAGTAGCATTAGCAATATGTATTGACTACCCCTTGGTAATTATTGATCACTCTTACTGTCCCAGGTTAGCATCATAAATGGGAGACTCCTATTTGTCCCTTTAATCTTTTTGTTTGTTTAAGACAGGGTCTCCCTATGTAATCCAGGCTGGTCTTGAACTTGAGATCCTCCTGCCTCAGCTCCCCAAGTGCTGGGATTACAGGTGTGCACCACCATGCCTGGCTTATTCTGTTTTTTGTTTTTGTTTTTTATTTTATCTCAATGTATTTTATGCCACTCTGAAATATAATTGTTATTCTTTTCAAATTAGCACTCTGTCGCAAGGACCTGAGTTCGATCCCCAGCACCAAAAAAAAAAAAACCCCAACAAATTAGCACTCTCTCCATGTGAGCAGGAACTTGTTTTCTGTATTTTTTTTTTTGGTACCGGGGATCGAACTCATATCCTTGCGCTTTCGAGGCAGGTGGCAGAACCACTGAGCTAAATCCCCAGGCCCTGGGAACTTGTTTTGTTCCATGCTGGGGCTTCTGTATAAAACAGTTTTAGTGGGGCAGGGATTTAGCTCAGTGGCACAGCGCCTGCCTCATAACCGCAAGGTCCTGAGTTCGATCCCCAGTGGGCCCAACCCCCCCCCACATAGGTTTTAGTGCCTACGCTAGCATCTGAGACCTAATAGGTGTTCAGGAAATACCATTGACAGGCCAGTTGTCAAATGAATTCATAGCTAATGTGTTTGACTGTGAAGCTGAGCTTCTCTGCCATCAGGCTTACAAACTCTCCTCCTAAACCAGAAGGGAAGATAGATTCTTAGGGTTCACAGAGGCTGTCTGGACTCCTCCAGGTGAAGGTGTTGAAGGAGAAGATAGAAGCTGAGAAGGGCCGTGATGCTTTCCCTGTGGCCGGACAGAAACTCATCTATGCTGGCAAGATCCTGAGTGATGATGTCCCCATCAGGGACTATCGTATTGACGAGAAGAACTTCGTGGTTGTCATGGTGACCAAGGTGGGTGATTAGTGGGAGCTGACAGAGCCTGTGTGCCCAGGAGAGATTAGCTGAACACAGGGCAGGGCTGCACTGGGGCAGGATGTTGGGGCTTGATAGGAGTGCTGACACTAGCTCCCTTTTTTCTTGCGGTCACAGGCTAAAGCTGGCCAGAGTACCCTAGCACCCCCAGAAGTCTCACCCACTGCTGCCCCAGAGCCCTCGACCCCCTTCCAGCTGTCTCCTGCTTCAGGCATGTCCCATCCCCCACCTGCCACCAGAGAGGACAAGAGTCCATCGCAGGAGTCTGCTACCACAACATCTCCAGAGTCGGTGTTAGGGTAAGGCAGGGGCAGCATTCCCTCCTGGGGCCCTGTCCTCCCTGAACCTTCAGTGCCCACCTGTGTGATCCTGCACATCTTGCGGGGGGGGCACCAGAAGCCAGGGTCCGATTTCTCTCTCTTGAATTTGCAGCTCTGTTCCCTCTTCAGGTAGCAGTGGGCGAGAGGAAGATGCGGCCTCCACGTTAGGTGGGTGGGTGGTCCCCAGGGCAGAGGTGACTGGGGACCTGTATCAGCTGGGTCTCATCTGGGTATGGGAGGGTGTGGGCACTGCTCTGCCCTGTCCTTCGTGACCCAGGTCCTGGTGCTCCCTCCATAGTGACTGGCTCTGAGTACGAGACGATGCTGATGGAGATCATGTCCATGGGCTATGAGCGGGAACGTGTCATAGCTGCCCTGAGAGCCAGCTACAACAACCCACACCGGGCTGTGGAGTATCTGCTCACGGTGAGGTGGGGCTACCACCTCCCGGGGTGGCATATCAGAGAGGCAGAAGCTGCCAAGGAGCCCTGGGTAGTGGCTGCTGTCACTGAAGGTTTCACTTGGGAGGTGGGGTGGGACTGGTGGGTGGCCTGTGGTGGACAAGGTAGCCAGAGGTCTGTGTGGGAGAACTAAAGAGGATTTCTGACAGGGAATTCCGGGAAACCCTGAGCCTGAACACGGTTCCATCCAGGAGAGCCAAGTGTCTGAGCAGCCAGCCACAGAAGCAGGTGGGTGGGCTAGGCAATGTGCTCATGGGGCATCTCCTGGTGCTAGGCCTGGGTCCTTGTGCAGTCTCTGACTACCTCTTCCTGCTGTCAGCAGGAGAAAACCCCCTGGAGTTTCTTCGGGACCAGCCCCAGTTCCAGAACATGCGGCAGGTGATCCAGCAGAACCCAGCACTGCTGCCTGCCCTACTCCAGCAGCTGGGCCAGGAGAATCCTCAGCTGTTGCAGGTGCGGCCGGGGCAGGGGGAGTGGGGTAGATGCCACAGCCTATGGTTGATGGGGTCACTGTTCACCTGGACTGCTGGGCTAAGGACAGCCCCCACTCCCACTCCTGTTGCCTGCTGACCAACATAGTTTTGTGGACCCTGCTGGTGGAATGTGTGTGTGGGCTGAGCAGCACAGCAGGTTCCTCTGGGTCCTTTGTGAGGTGGCTCAGGACCTGCCAACTTCTGCTCCTCCCCTTGTTCCTCCACAGTTCGTTGTGCAGGCTTCTCTTACTCCTTTTTCTTTGGTACCAGGGATCAAACTCAGGTCCTTGTGCTTGCGCAGCAGGCAGCGAAACCACTGAGCTAAATCCCCGGCCCTCTTACTCCTTTCTTTTTTGCGGGTATTTTTGAGTCAGGGTCTCTCAGGGTAGCCCAGGCTGGGCATTGAACTCTTGAGATCTTCCTGTCTCAGCCTCCCTCCCGAGTGCTGGGATTATAGACCTGTGCCACTGTGCTCAGGTCATCCCTGTTCTTTCTCTGCACAGTCCTCCTGGTGCTGTCCTGGGCCTTCAGTCTGTGATGACCCCAGCCTAGGGAGACCACCCAGACTTCTGTATGCTACACTTCCTCATGGCTGACTTGACGTATAGCTGCAGCACTTTCTAGACCTCTGAGACAGGACAGGCCCTCCCCAAGCTGACTTTTACTGGGGCCATCTCGGCCCTGCCCCTGCCCCTACCTCCATGGCTGCCAACCTCATCTCTCACTGGCACCTTGACACCCTCTCACAAGCCTCTAATTCCACAGCCACCCTGATCCTTTGTCCCCTAGACCTCAGATTCTGAAGAAGCACTTACTCTTCACTGTGAAACTGTCAGATGTATAAGGAGTACAGTTGCACCAGAGTCTTGAGACTTCCAACACTCAGATAAGTGGATTTGAAAAGGACACACAGTAGGGGTGCAGCTCAGTGGTGAGCGCTTGCCAAGCTTGCCGAGGGCCCTGGGCTCCGTCCCAAGCACCGAGTGGTTCCCGAGCTGGATGTGGTGGCGCATGCCTAGAAGCCCAGCGGCGAGGAGCCCGAGGCTGAGGCTGGAGGGTCGCTGCATGCTCAAAGGCGGCCTGGACTACATGGCGAGACCCCATCTCAAAAGAAAGCCAAACAAACGAAAAGTTAGAAAAAGTCCCCAGACCGTGGCTCTCGTGGCTCTCCTGTGGGCCACCCTGCTTTCTCCAGGGTGTTCTTTTATCTTGCTTTTTCCTCTTTCAGTCGGCCCAAGACTGTTTCAGAGCCAGTCTCTCTCTTACTCTTCACTTTTACTTTTTCAATAAACTTTCCTGCTAAAAAATAAATAATTAAAAAGTTCTCAGATTTTGTCTTCCCTGTTGAACTGTCACCACTGTGGCTTCCCGTTGCCATGGAAAAGTGCCTGGCCCCAGCTTGCTTCTCTCATTCACCTCCGTGTCCTGTCACGCGGGTCTCCTGAGGCTGAGACTTGCTGGATACACCCACCCCAGGGCCTGTGCACTTCCTGCTCATGCCTTCCAGGTGCCATAGACCTGCACAGGCCCCCGACACCTGGGCTTCAGCTACTTCCCAAGCCTTAGCCCCGCTGTTGTCTGCTCCTTGTATTTGCCCACCAGCAGCCTGTCTTCCAGCCCAGGGACACCATCCTCACCAAGACAGGGCTCATCCCCACCCTGTGTTGCTGTGTCTACTGACTAAAAAAGTGAGGTCTGAGGTGGGGACCTGGGGAGGGGGAACCAAGGCCAGGCCTCCCCATACCCCCCTCTCCTACAGCAAATTAGCCGTCACCAGGAGCAGTTCATCCAGATGTTGAACGAACCCCCTGGGGAGCTGGCGGACATCTCCGACGTGGAGGGGGAGGTGGGCGCCATAGGTGAGGACGCCCCACAGATGAACTACATCCAGGTGACACCGCAGGAGAAGGAAGCTATTGAGAGGGTAAGCAGAGAGGGCGACCGGCTGGCTGGGGCTGGGGCCACCCTGCCCAGCAACCCTCACACCCCCCCCCCCATGCGTCTTCCCACAGTTGAAGGCCCTGGGCTTTCCTGAGAGCCTGGTGATCCAGGCCTACTTCGCATGTGAAAAGAACGAGAACCTGGCTGCCAACTTCCTCCTGAGTCAGAACTTTGATGACGAGTGACACTGGGAGGCCAGGCCATGCACTGCCCCTACCCTGCCCCACTCCACAAAAGTTTTATAAAAGTATATATATATATACATATATATATATTCATGTTTATTTAAGTGAGGAAAAGTAAAAAACCTTTTAAAAAAAACAAACAGGCCAGCTTCCCACCCTCTTCAAGTAGCCCCATTCCATCCTGGTCAGAGGACCCAGGCCAGACAGCTGTCCCCGTTCTCCCAGCCCAGCCTGCTTGGAGTTGCTGGCAGGGCCAAGTGTCGACAGATGGGCCCCTCTTGGCCTCTGTCCCAGCTCCCTCAGCCAGATGGAGAGGCGGCTATTTGCTCCCCAACTTGCCCTCCTCCAGGATGAGGGGAAGCTGGAGCCCCAAACTTTGATCCTCCATTGGAGTGGCCGGAATCTGGGGCAACCCACAAGGCCCCTACCCCAGTCTGGCCTTGGCCTTCAGCCTGGGGGAGGAAGCCTGACATCGCCGCTGGAGGCCAAGCCTGCCCCTGCCCCTGCCCCTGCCCCAGAACAGACCTCTTGTCTCTGATAAAGGTTTTGAAGTGAATAAAGTTTTAAAAACAAGCCCTAATGGTCCGTGCCACGCCGGCTTGCCTGGGCCTGGGGACAGCAGGGGCCTGGAGGTGGAGGACTGTGGAGCAGGGCAGGGGGTCCCTGCCTCGGTCAGCATGGGAAGGGCTGCTTCTCCCAGCCCCCTACCATGATCACTATAGTCTGTCTGGGCTGCACTTCCCCCTGGTAATTGGCTAATTACTGGAGATTAATGTTGGTAAACAGAAGCCTTCTTCTCTGCTGCCATCTGCTCTGTTACCTGCCCATCGCATCCCTTCCTCCCCTGAAGCCCCAGTTAGTGGCATGATATGGCCCAGGGTCCCCATGCAAACAGCTGGCTGGGGAAGTCCCAACCCCAGGTGTTGTGGGGAAGAGCCAAGGGACCTGGGGAGGCACCTGGAGAAAGGACGCAGAGTCCTGTGCGGAGGGGCTGCTGGGTACCAGGCTTTATTGGGAAAGCTCAGGAGCTGGCCACCCAGAGGCTTCTGGGTCCTGGGCTGTGCTGGCAGCCATGGCAGCAGCCATGGCAGCAGCCCTCGCCGCCTTCTGCCTCTGCTTCTCCTCCTTGAGGCGCTTTCGCTCCTGCTTCTCCAAGTCCTGTAGCAGCTCCTGGAAGCGTGTGCTCCGTGGGTCCACGTGGTAGCCCAGGCGTTCCTGGGCCTCAGCCTGCAGGCGGGCCCTGCGCTCTTTGTCTGCTTGCACCTTCTTCCAGCGCTCGAGCTGCTGCTGCCGCCAATTCTCAATCATTTTTGGCATTTTGGCCATGCGCTCAGCAATGAGCTGCTCCCTGTGGGGAGGGAGGGTAGAATGCCACCCATTCATCTACAGCCCGCCCCAGTTCCCCACCAGTCAGGAAGACATCTCTACTTCTAACTGGCAGGAAAAGTGCTTGACCAGTGCAGGCACAGAGATCAAGGCTCTCCTGTACTCCACGGTAGGGCAAGTTCAGCCTGGTATGTTGCTGAGCTGTTCCCTGAGCCACCTGGAGGCACTCCCCTGAACACCTCACTCATGCCAAGCTTCACAGAGCACCTACTGTATGCTCCACAGACACCACAGACCACTCACTATGCTTGGCCTAGTTCTAGGCACAAAAGTGAAGGCAAGAAAAGGTGCATATCTCCAGTGATGAATGTCATTATATTGTACACCTAAAATGTACCAATAAAAGGATATACGAAAAAAAGTGAAGGCAAGAAACACTGGAAGCCAGGTGTGGTGGCACACACCTGTAATCCCAGCATGTGGGAGGCTGAGGCAAAAGGATCACTGCAAGACTGGGGCCAGCCTGGGATACATAGTTAGACCCTATCTCAAAAAAACCAGATTGGCTGGGGCTAGGAATTTAGCTCAGTGGTTCCGCCGCCTGCCTTGCAAGCACAAGGTCCCGATTTCAATCCCAGCTACCAAAAAACCCTCAAAAAACTAGATTGGCTACTTCCTTCCAAGCCTCAATTTGTAATACCAGTCCTCCACATTTTAAGAATTAGAAAAAGGAAACAAATGACTAAGCTCCCATGCCAAGGTCACTCAGCTCTGCCATTCACTGACACTGACTAGATATCTGGCCACACCAGGCCTGTCTTACAGAGGCTGCTGGACTGCCTCCCCCCTAAACTGAGGATGTAGCTCAGTGGTACAACACTTGCCTACCATGTGTGAGCTGGTTGCATCCCCAAGGGTGAAGTGAAGGTGAAGATCCCTGCAATTCTCAGGGACAAGAGAATCATGTCCCTGCTGGGGGGTCAAGGTTAAACAGGATATGCTTGACCCCAAGGAAGTAGTCATCCAGATGGCCCTGGCCTTCCCTCCACCCTTACTTCGGTTTGTCGTTATTGTTTGTTTTTTGGAGACACGGTCTTGCTAAGTTGCCCAGGCTAGACTCTTGTAATACTCCTGCCTCAGCCTCCCAAGTAGCAGGGCTAATCCCTCTACTGCCTCCAAAGCCAATTTCTGCCCAGATTCCAGGCCCAATCACTGTCCTCACTTTCCACTCTTCCCCAGCCACAGTGGCCCCTTGGCTGTTCCTTAAACCAGGTCCTGCGCACTATTTAATCTCAAGACCTCTGCACCAGCTGCTTCCTCTAGCAGCAGCTCCCTCCCTGAGACGTCCCCATTAGGTCATCCAGAGCTCTGGTTAAATATCATCCTTTCACAGAAGCCTAAAACATCCCTTCACAGAGGCCTACTCCAGATGCTCTTCAGCCTGCTTCATATTCTTTTTATTTTATTTAGTTTTTGAGACAGGGTCTCCCTACGTAGCCCAGGCTGGGCTCGAACTCGAGAGTACTGGGATGACAGGCGTGCATCACTAAGCTCGGCTACCCAGTTTTCTGGTCTTAACAATCCTGTTGCTGTCTGAAACTATCTTGGTCTGTTTTGTTATGTGCCGTGTCCTCGGCGCCTGGGACAGGATACCTGGGTCAGGGTTTTGGAATAGTAGGCGCTGCGGAAATGTGCGATGCATGTTCGCGAGTTTTCTCGGCGTTCTCAGCCAGCTGAGCATGCGCGCAAGGCCCATCCCGCACACTCCACCGCGCGCACACACCTCTCTCTACGCTTTTGTTCCTTCGCCAGCTGTTTCGCCCGCAGAGACTCCTGCATGGTTGCCAGGCTCGGGTGCCATTCCCGCTCCTCCGCCTCCAGTTCGCGCAGCTGCTCAGGAGTCGGCCACAGCGAGCCGGGGGCCACCCCGGAGGCGGCACCGTGCCGCGCGAACTGCTTGGCTGCGTAGCGCGGGCCCTGCTGCCAGTGCGGGGTCAGTGGGTCCTCGGAGTCCGGCCACCAGGGGCCCGGCGATCGGCGTGGGGGTGGCGGCGCGCGGTAGCCGCGCGACCTGTGGGGCAGGATCGCCGCCAGCCGCAGCAGGCCGCGCGCCTGCTGCGTGGGCACCGCCATCTTGGCTTCGGGGTCCTCGCAGATGGCCGAGCTGTTCGTGGCGCTGCCTGAGCGCAGGTGCAGGGCAGAGGCAGGGCGTCCTGTGCCTCAGCTGAGGAAGGGGACGGGCTAGTTGTGTGCGCCTAGATTACCGCAGTGTGTTCCGCACAAGCAGTTGTTTATTAAAATACTGTAGCAGTTAATGTTTTAAACATTTGACGGGTTTTTTTGTTTTTTTGAGACAAGATCTTGCTTTGTAGTTCAGGCTCACTGTGAGCTCAGTGAACTCACTGTGTAGCCCAGGCTGGCCTCTAACCACGTTGCTGCCTCAATTTCCCAAGTCCCCGGATAACAGGCATGCAGCACCACACCCTGTCTATTTAGATTATCAGTCACTGCTGTTCACCTCTAGGGGAAGTATGTGAAGGTAATACTTTTTGAGTCTTGGCCTTGAGTAGATGACCTCAATTGTCTTCTGCATTAACTCCCTCGATGGCCCAAGGGCCTAAGCCCTATCTAACTGCCTAATACATATCTAATTAGATGTCTACAATACCTTCACCCCTCCCCTAGTCCCCTTCCGGTTGTCTCTCCTGTGTACCCCTCTCCCCAGTTTCCATATACAGTAGTAGGGAAAACGTTCAGTTCTTATCTTAGCCTGTCGTACTTCGCTTAAATGATGGTCTCCAGTTACATTCGTTCTCCTACAGTTGACATTATTTTGTTTTTATGGCAGAATCCCACTCCATTATGAATCGAACTCGGGACCTTGCGCTTGCAAGGCAGGCGGCGAAACCGCTGAGCTAAATCCCTGGCTAAACTACCTTTTATGGTCACCCAGGCTGGTTCCATATTGTGAATGGTGCCACACTATTCCTGGGTATTTAGGGATGGCTACATTATGCTGACCTGACCTAGAGTATATACCAAGGAGTGGTATCACTAGAACATATGGTAGTTCTTATTCTTAGCATTTTGAAGAACCCACATGCTCAACTTGATTTTTTTTTTTTTTGTTCCGGGGATTGCACTCGAGACCTTGCGCTTGCAAGGCAGGCGACAGAACCACTGAGCTAAATACCTGGCCCTCAACTTGATTTTTAATATCTCACAATTTTTATTTAAAAATTTTTCAATTTATTTTTTGACACTTTTTTGGGGGGTTGTTTTGAGACAGGGTCTCACTAAGTAGTTCAGGCTAGCCTTGAACTCACTATGTAGCCCAGGGTGGAGTTGAACTCCTCCTTCCTCTGCCTCTGAGTGCTGGGATTGCAAGCTTGTACCACCTTGGCTGGTTTATTATTATTGTTACTATTTTGGTTTTGTGAGACAAGGTCTTGCTATGTAGTCCAAGTCAACTCTGAACTCACTATGTAGCCTACAAGATTCTCCTTCCTCACACTTCCAAATGCTGGGTTTGCAGGTGTGTGCCAGCAATACCCCTCCTGAAGTCGTTAAGTATATTTTTCTTACTATCTTACCTAGACATTTCTTTTAAATATTTAAATTTACATTTAAAATAATTATTTAAAATTGTATAACCTAGTGCAAGCCTGTAATCCTAGCACTCTGGGAGGCTGAGGCAGGAAGATTGCAAGTTTGATCCCAGCCTGGGTACCTTATTGACTTTGTGAGATCCTGTCTCAAAATAAAAAAGGACTGGGGATGTAGCTCAGTGCAAAAGCCCTGGGTTCCATCCATGGTAATGAAAAAACATTTGGAAAAAATAAAAAGAAAAAACATTTATGTGATATAATAGTTCAGGATTAGAGCCCTGGCCTAGCATACACGAGCCTCTGGATTCCATCCCCCAGCATTGAAAAAACAAACAAATTGTGCATCAGTATTACTTAAGCTTTGAGATGGGGTTTGCATGTAGTCCAGACTGATCTATAGCTTCTGGGCTCAATTGATTCTCCTCTTTCAGCCTCCCCAGCAGCTGGGACCAGTGTGTGCCACCATACCTTGTTTATTTTCTATTTTATTGGAACTATGTATTTACTTTATGCCACCTTGCTGATTTGGATGCTAGGAACTGAACCTGGATCCTCATGCATGCGCTCTATCACTGAACTGTATTAAACCCGAATTTTTATGGTATAAAATTATCAATGCCTGATTACAGTACAGGAACCACTTTTTTCGGGGGGGGGGGACCGGTGACTAAACCCAGGACCTTGTGCTTTCGGGGCAGGTGTGGTGCCACTGAGCCAAATCCCTGGGCCCAGGAATCACTTTTTAAGAAAAAGATTTCAGCCTTAAAAAGGAACAAAATTCTGCTGATACATACCTGTAATCCCAGTTACTCAGGGAGGCTGAGACAGGAGCATTCCAAATTTGAGGCCAGTCTGGGCAACTTAATGAGACCCAGTCAGGAAAGAGAGGGGGTGGGGAGGGAGGGAGAGAGAGGGAGAGGAAGAGGGGAGGGGTCTAGGTCAGTGCTTCCTGGGTTTAATCCCCAGTAGTGGGGGGAAAAAAATGAAGATTGAACAATTTAAAAAAGTGTCAGTGACTATCTGGTGTCAGGATGGAGGCCTCTGGTGGGAGGAGTCAGAGAGAACATCTGGTGGGGATTACATGGTTTGTTTTCTAGCAAGTGACGTTTCCTGTTCTGTTTGTTTTCCTTATATATAGACATTTCTTTATTTCCTTTTTTGTGAATACTGGTGGTTGAACTCAGGTCCTTTGCCCTGAGCTGCAGCCCCAGCCCTTTTAAAATTTTATATTCTGAGACAGGGTCTTGCTAACTCACTAAGTTGCCCAGGCTGAGCTCGAACTTGTGATCCTCCTGCCTCAATCTCTTGAATTCTGGGATTGCAGGTGTGCACCATGACATCTGGTTTCAGTTGTAGTTTCTGTATTGCTTTGTTTTGTTACATTTTTCAGTGCCTGCACCACATTATTTTCAGGCATACAGTTCAGTGGTGTTTAGTACATTCACACTATTCACAGCCAGCACCATATCTAGTTCTAAAACAAATAGTTGGGCTTCGTGATGCACACCTATGATCCCAGCACTCTAGGAGCCTGAGGCAGGAGAACCTCAAGTTTGAGCCCAGCCTGAGCAACCAAGTGACTTATCAAGACCTGAGACCCTGTCTCAAAATAAGTAAAAAGGGCTGGGGATGCCCTGTGGTCAACCCCCAGTATCACCAAATAAAATTGGGCGCAGCTGCATGGGAGGATTAACTGCTAGTGTCTAGTAGCACAGTAAGGTCATTATAGTTGGCAACAATTCGTTCCATATTTCCAGTTGCAGCAGAATGAATTTAAAAGTTCCCAACATACATGACTGATGTTTAAGTTCACAGGTATGCCAGTGACCCTGATCTGATCCTTACATAGTGTACACGTGTAATCAAGTGTCACACTGTCCCCATAAGCGTAGACAATTACGTCTCAATTACAAATCAGAAAGACAGGGCTGGGGTATAGCTCAGTGGTAGATCTCTTGCGAACTCTACTCAAGGCCCTGGGTCCTGCACCTCAAAAAAGAAAAAGAAAAAATTAAAAAGGAAAGGAAAACTATGAAGTCTGTCTTTTTTTTTTCTGATACTGGGGATCAAACTCAGGACCTTGTGCTTACAAGGTAGGTGCTTTGCCACTGAGCTAAATCCCTAGCCCTATTCTATCTTTTCTTAATGAATAAATTTATAGGAACACTGGCTAGTGTGGTGGCACACACCTGTAATCCTAGCACCAGGAGGCTGAGCCAGGAGGATTGCAGCAAGTTTTAGCCCAGCCTGGTCTACATAGTGAGAGATCAGGCCTGAACTACATAAGGAGACTGTGTCTCAAACACAACATGCCAAGGGCTGGGGATTTAGCTCAGTCATGCTGCGCCTGCCTTGCAAGCACAAGGTCCTGAGTTGGATCCCCGGTACTGGGTTGGGGGGAAGGAACAAAAACCACCACGCCAAACTACATCAGCCCTCCCAAAAAAACAGAAACAGAGACAACAAAACATGTATAGGAAAACTATAAATACAGGCATGAAGGGGTTTTTTTGGTTTATTATTTATTTATTTATGTTTTTGAGACAGGGTCTCCCTGTGTAGTTCAGGCTGACTTGAACTCACTGTGTAGCCCGGGCTGGCCTTGAACTCTCAGGGCTCCTCCTGCCTCAGCCTCCTGAGTGCTGGGATTATAGGCATGCACCACCATCTCTGGCACAAGCATGAAGATTGAAATTGGAAAATTCAGACATTAAGAGAGGTACAGAGTCAGAGGTGAAAATATCTAATGTTCATTTCTTAGGGTAATGCTTACAAGAGGTGCCGTGTGTGTGTGTGTGTGTGTGTGTGTGTGTGTGTGTGTTTTGTACTGGGGATTGAACTCAGGACCTTGCACTTTTGAGACAGGTGTGGAGTCACTGAGCTAAATCCCTGGCACTTCTTAAATTTGTTTGGTTTATTTCACTACCTCTTTTCTGTTTTTCTCTTTCTTTCTCTTCCATCCCCTCCCCTCCCCCCTCCCCCTTCCTCCCTTTTCCTTCTTTCCTCCTTCCCCTCTTTCTCTCCCTCCTCTCTCCCTTCCTTTCCTTCTCCCTTTCTCCTTCCCTCCCTTCCTCCCTCTTTCTTTCTTGCCTGCCTTCCTTCCTTCCTTCCTTTCTTTCTCTCTCTCTCTCTTTCTTTCTTTCTTTCTTTCTTTCTCTTTTTCATGCAACACAAGTGCTCTACCACTGAGCTATACACTCCAGCCCCTAAAACAGTGTTTAATGTCTAAAGTGCTTCTCCTTCCTCCTGTCTGACCATTTTCATGCCCCTGTTTAGCAGGAAAATCCATCATCCCTTTCAATATGCAATTTAAGTAAACAACTATGTGTTCTTATTCTTTCCCCAAATGTCAGCATGGTGCATACCCTGTTCTGAACTTCTAATTTCTACTTAATTTGTTTAGGGGGTCTTTCCATGTTGAACCTTCAAGAGCTTCCATGGTCTTTTTTTTTTTTTTTTTTTTTTTGAGACAGGGTTTCAGTATATAGTCCAGGCTGGCCTTGAACTCAGTATGTAGCCCAGGCTGACCTTGAACTTCTGGTGATTCTCCTGCCTCAGCCTCTTGAGTGCTGGGATTACAGGCATGCACCACCATGCCTGGCTTCCACAGTCTTATACAGTCATCCCTTGGTGTCTGTGGTAGGTTTGGTTCCAGGACCCCTGTGGATGCCAAAATCCATGGGTGCTCAAGTCACATAAAATAGTGTAATATGGCTGGGTTTGGTGGCACATGCCTGTAATCCCAGCTGCTGGAGAGGCTGAGGCAGGAGGATTTAAGTTTAAAGCCAGCCTGGGCAATTTAGTAAGATTTTGTCCTAAAATTAAAAGGGCTGGGGATGTCACTCAGTGGTAGAGTATGCCTGGGTTTAATCCCTCATATTACACACACACACACACACACACACACACACACACACACACGCACGGTATAGTATTTGCTAAAACCTACACACATCCTTCCTTAGACTTTATTTGTTTATTTTGTGTGTGTGTGTGTGTGTGTGTGTGTGTGTGTGTGTGTCTCAATCACTTTCTTCATCGCTGGGACCTGGCACCCACAACTTAAGGGAGGAGAGGTTTATTTTGGATCACGTGCGGCAGGGGGCCTGGTGAGAGAGCTACCCATGGCTGGGCTTCCAGGAGGCAGCTAGAGCTGAGGGGAACTGGGAAGGAGACAGAGCCTTCCCAACCACCCCACAGTGAGCCCTTTTCTGCCCAGCACCAGCCCCCAGCTGCACATTCATCAATACACCCACGGGAGGATGAGTCCACACATGGTGATCACACCCCTTGATCAGTCACATCCCCGGAGCCCGCCTGTGAGCACATGAGGGTTTGGTTGGGCTTCCAGATGAAACATGGAGGCACTAGAGGCTGAGCCCGGGACCTTGGCACTGAGCTACACCCTCAGCATTTTTTAAAAATTTTGAGACAGGATCTCGCTATCTTTCCCAGGCAGTACTTGAACTTCCAGTCGTCCCACCTCAACCTCTGGAGTAGCTGGGATTACCAGGTACACCATTTGTGCCTGGCAGCCTGTACACTTTAAATCCCTGGGATCAAGGGATGTGGGGGAGGGGATGAAGAAAGGAATTGAGGTGTGTTGTGTACATGCACCAACTCCCCACAGGGAATGTAAACATTATGTACCACAAACATGGACTAATAAAAATACCTCATGTAGGGCCGGAGATTTAGCTCAGTGGTTCCGGCACCTGCCTCGCAAGCGCAAGGTCCTGAGTTCAATCCCCGGTACCAAAAAAAAAAAAACCTCATGCAGGGCTGGGCATTTAGCTTAGTGGCACCATGCATGCCTTGCAGTCCAAGGTCCTGAGTTTGAACCCCTGTACTGCAACAACAACAACAAAAACACCTCAAGCAGCATGTGTGCTCTGCAGTTGTCATTACACAGCATTCTTTAGGGAAGGACAAAAAATAATGCTGTGCATGACCACAGTGAGCTTGACATGGTCTGGGGCTGGGGGACCCCGTGGGTGGAATCACATGGATACAGAGGTAGTTGGGGTGTAGCTTTGTGGTATTAAGGGAGCATCATGCCTGGAGAGTTTGGAAAACAGCCATGAGCCAGTGTGAGAGAGTCCAGCACACATATGTCATCCCAGCACTATGGGAGGCCAAGGCAGGAGGACTGAAGTTCTAGCTCCTCCTGGACAACTTAATGACTTAGCAAGACCCTGTCTCAAAATAAAAAATAAAAACTGGCTGGGGATGTAGCTCAGTGGGAAGGTCCTGGGTTCCAATCTTAGTACTGCCAGAAAGGGGTAGGCCAAGAGTGTGAGGAGAGGAGGGTGGGAAGATGATGCACGCACATCCTGCAGGGCCTGGAGGGAGCCATGGAGGGCTCTGAGCTTGGAGGGACAGGGTCTGACTCTGGTGCTCGCTTTGTGAGGAACAAATGGGGCTGCAGCTGCCCGGATCCAGGTGCTGGATGAAGGGAGCTGCACCCCGGTGGGGGGCACAGTGGCAGTGAGGAGTGGGAGGATCCTGGGTGGGTTCTTTTGTTTTTGGCTTTTTGAGAGAGGGTCTCACTATGTAGTCCAGGCTGGCCTTGAACTCACTATGTAGCCCAGGCTGGTCTCAAACTGCCAGTGATCCTCCTGCCTCAGCCTCCCAAGTGCTGGGGTGACAGAGGTGCCCCACCACAGCCAGTTCTGGGTGGATTCCGATGCGACCCACACTTCTGGAGTCATGTTGGGGTGGGGTGGGAGAATGCTTCCAAGTTTGGAGCCTTATAGCCTCCCGCAAGACTCAAGACCAGAACTGCGGCGGGAGGAGTTGGAAGCAGAGGTCCCTGTTGCAGACGCGCAGTGCCGAGAGCCCCCGCCAGAGGGCGCGAGTGCAGCTCGGGCCGTGGGAAGGAACCCGGCAGCTGCTTCCCACGACCGCTCCTCACCCTGGTGCGAGGTGCGCGCAGCACAGGTGCGAGGCCTCGGGGCCAGGTTCCTCCACCCCCTTCCACGCCCCGCCGGGCTGTTCCCACCGCCTCCTGCGCCGCATCCGGCCTCTGCAATACCGTCACCTCCCGGGGGGCCTTTCCTGACCACCCTGGGGACAGAGGTTCCTGCCCTCCCCTCTAAGGCTCATTTCATTTTGATTTCTTTTCTTTCTTTCTCTCTTCCTTTCTTTCTCTCTCTCTCCCTCCCTCCCTCCCTCCCTCCTTCCCTCTCCCTCCCTCCCTCTCTCTCTCTCTCTCCCTGCTCCACTTCCTCCTCCTCCTCCTCCTCTTCTTCTTCTTCCTCTTCTTCTTCTGGTTGTGAGTTTTGTTTTTTGATATAAGGGATGGAACCAAGGGAACACTCAGCTATATCCCCAGTGCTTTTAAATTTTTTCTTTGGGGACAGGATCTTGGAAGTTGCCCGGGAAGACTTCAAACTTTGGGTTTGAGGCCTCGGCTGCCCAATTTGGGATTACAGGCATGCGCCCCCATGTGCAGCTTTATGAACAGTTCTTTCCTTCCTTCCTTCCCTCCTTCCCTCCTTCCTTACAGAACTGGGGCCTGAACCCAGGGGCTCCAGATACTAGGCAAGTGCCAATGAGCTGTATTACTTAATAGCTTAACACTTATGATTTTGAAGTCATCTTATTTATGATTTATTGTCTGGTTTCTGCATTACAGTGCAGGAGGACCCAGTTTCTATCTCGTGTCCTCAGGGCTGAGAATGATGCCTGCTCTGTGATAGGGCTCAGAAAACCACCACAGCAGCAGTGGTGCTCACCATCGTGAGACAAGTGCTCACCACTGACCAACATCCCCAGCGCTTTTTATTTTATTTTGAGAAAGGGTCTTGTGAAGTTGCCCGGGCTGTTCTCAAACTTGCAATCTTCTTGCCTCAGCCTCCTGAGTGGTTGGTTGTTGTTATTTTATTTTATTTTTATTTTTGGTGCTGGAGATCAAACTCAGAACCTTGTGCTTGCGAGGTAGGCATCCGAACCACTGAGCTAAATCCCTGCCCTTATTGTTGTTTTTGTTTGTTTGATACCGGGATTGAACTTGGGTCCTTGTGTTTGCGCAGCAGGCGGTGGAACCACTGAGCTAAATCCCTGGCCTGCTCCTGAGTGGTTGGGATGACAGATGTGTGGTGGCTCAGGCTCAGTTTGGATTCCTGATCCCCACTGCAGCTGGGAGGAGCTGTGGGGGCCCAGCAGGCCTGCTGTACTGTTCTTCCCTACGTGAGTTGACACAGGCGCTCCCCCAGGATGGGGGTGGGGGTGGAGGTAGGGGCAGTGATTAAAAGCAAGTCCCAGGCCAGGCTCTGCTCACAGACAGCAGGGTCAGTGCCCAGGACCCTGAGCCCAGTCCTAGCCTGACATAGACGGCAGACAGCGGGGCCATGATCTGTGGCCTGCTTACTGCTCTCCTGGGGCTACTGGGTGGGGCCTGGCTGCCCACAGTCTCAGGACGGCCTGGGCCCCAGGCTCCCCTGCCACAGCCCTGGGGTGCTACCAACCGGACCGGCGCCCTGGTGCCACTGACACCGCTGGCAGCCCCTGCCCTGGGCAGCTGGAGGACCTTCCTGGGCCTGCAGAGCGGCAGATGGCAGAGGCCAGGTGAGCTGAAGCACGGGCAAGGAGTGGCTGCTGTGCTGTCTCTGCCTCTGGACCCGCAGGAAGTGGCCCAAGAGAGGTGCAGGGCTGTCCCCTTCATTCAGGTGAGCAGGAGAGGACACAGCTTGTGTCCCCAGATAAAATTCTCTGGGGGGTTCTGGGGAGTTGAACCCAGGGCTTTACAAATGCTAAGCAAGAGCTGTGCCATTGAACTGTACCCCAGCCCGTTTTATTTTTTGAGGTAGGCTCACTAAGTTGCCCAGGCTGGCCATGAACTTAGGATCCTCTTGAGTAGATGGAGGTCAGCCCAGGTAGATTTGAATTCAAGCCCTGTACCCTCCACCTAAATGCCTCTCAGCCTCAGCTTTCTACAGGCCATGGCCACCTGGCTGTGTCACTGCCCACCTCCCAAGTCTGCTTTCCAGTCTCCAGGGGGACTATGTGGGCGCCTGGCTCAGGTCCCCCCCCCTCTTCCCCTCTGTGGCTTCCACCTCACTGAGACAACACCCCAACTCTTCCTTGTGCCCCATGAAGTCCTTATTCTCTGACCGTGTTTCCTCACGGCTTCACTTCCCATGCTCCTCCTCATTTCACTCCTGCTTTTCATCCACACCGATATTCCATCTACCCCAGGGCCTTGGCCCCAGGAATCTTCTCTCACCTAAACAACCTACCTACGGTCCCTTCTCTCACCTAAAGATGTTTAAAATGTCATTTATTTAAAAATGTGTACCCAGGCATGGTGGTGCATGCCTGTAATCCTAGTTACTGGGGAGGCTGAGGCAGGAGGCTCTGTCGTGGATGCCATCAGCTAATGAGGCCTCAGGTTCTCTTTGTAATGAGACATATTGTCTGACTCGTTTATGAGGAAATATACTTTATCTGGTTTTGTTCTCTGCAGTGTCCCTGTCTCCAGGCCCTCCAGCAAGGCCAGGCACAAGATGGAATCAGTCAGTGTTTGTTGAATGAATGCATCGTGATTTGTAGTACTACCTCTTTCCCATGGGTATGGGAAGGCTCTTGCTGCTCCACTTGGGTTGGGCTCAGAAGGGCCTTAGCAGTTGACCCTGGGTGCCGGCTTCGGGTCTTGCCTTAATGGCTGACTCCTGTGTGGCCGGGGTAAGAAGCTTTCCTCTGTGAACCTCAATTCTCACCCCACAAGATGGAGTCAGTGATCCGAAAAGGTCTGACCAAAGGGCTTGAGCCCAGGTATTGGTTCCCAAGACCAAGTGGCTGCTTTTGTGTTTTATTTTCTGGTCCTGGAGATGGAATGCAGGGCCTACACTCTGAGCTGCATCCCAGCCCTTTTAATATATTTATGTATTTATTTTGGTACCGGAGATCGAACTCAGGACCTTGCGCTCTCGAGGCAGGTGGCAGAACCACCAAGCTAAATCCCCGGCCCCTCTTTTAATATATTTGTAAATTTATTTCTACTTCTGAGACAGGACCTCGCTAAGTTATTAAGTTGCCCAGGCTGGGCTGTGATTGTCCTGACTCAGTCTTTGAGTAGTGGGACTGTCTGCCACCCCTGGCTCCTAGCCTGCTAGAGCCTGCTCTCATTAGGAATGGTGTCCTGATGTCCAGGGACCACAGTCTCTGTCTTTGGGTAGTTTACACTCGGGGATAGAAAGCTGAGGCCGGGCCGACCTCCAGAGAGACAAAACCATGGCTCAAGCACGTGAAGGAACGAGTTGGGTGCTGTCTCCTTTCCGGGTGCTCTGAGGAAGCAGGAGGAGCTGCAGCAGGCTGGGAGGTGGCAGAAGGGAGCCAGGGGCTCAGGACAGAGTGTGGCAGACTTCGGCTGCGGGTAGGATGTGTCTTAGCCTAAGGAAGACAAGAAGCACCTAGTTGAGGGCAGGTTCCCTCTCCCTCTTCCTTGTTCTTTCTTTTTTTCAGGGGTCTTCACACTGATCGACAATTTCAGCCTCCCCCCCTTATCTTGAGACAAGGTCTCTCTGAGTCTTAAAGTTGTCAGGCTGGGCTCAAACTTATGATCCTCCTGCCTCAGCCTCCCAGAGTGCTGGGATTTCAGGCACGTGCCATGTACCCACTTAACTGCAGGATTTAGGCAGAGAAAGACTGTGGTTAGGGTTGAGAAAATAGATCCACTGAGGGAGAGAGCATCACGGGAGGACCCAGCATTTATTAAGCACAAACTGGGTACCAGGCACATTGCTGAGAGTTTCCGATTGAATTCTCTGCCCCACCCCATTCCTGAGTACCAGGGGTGTAGCAGCTTCCTGTTGGTGTGTGTTCTGGGTGTTCATATCTGTCTTTTGCTTGGCTTTACAATCTCTCTGTCCCTTGGGTAATCAACTCCAGGAAGGCCTAGGATGCTTTCTTCTTTTCCTGTGTGAATGATCATGACTCTACAGGTGGGGAAAGTGATCCTGAGAGGCCAAGGAACTCACCTAGGTCACACAGCCAGGTGATGGCAGGGTCAGGACTGGAGCCTGGCTCTGGAGTCCAAGCCTCCCAAGGTGCAGGGAGCGAGTGGCAGTTCCTCTCCCTGCTCTGTCCCGATGCCTCTGCCCTAACCCTGTGTCCCCTTGTGCCCGGCCCCAGGTGCTGTCCCGGCCCAGCTGCACAGCTACCCGTGTTCACAACCACCTGTGCTTTGGTCAGTGCTCCTCCCTCTACGTGCCCGGCTCAGCCACTGCCTCGAGCTCCCTCTGCAACAGCTGTGTGCCCACCCGGAAGCGTTGGGTGCCAGTGGTCCTGTGGTGTCGAGTGGGCAGCCCAGCATCCCCTCGGCGGGTGAAGACATCCACTGCGCTCGTGGAAGGCTGTCAGTGTAGCCCAAAGCTGTGACAGCATTGCGTATGGATAGATGGACACGGATTTTGAAGAGATGGAACAAGATAGAGCCGGGCAGGCCTTAGATATAGCCCAGTAGGAGAGCACTTGTGCCCTGAGTTCAATCTCCCGCATTGTGAGGAGAAAAGAAAAGAAAAGAAGAGAAACAATGATAGAGCCCACATGGTGGCAATGCCTGTCAGCCCAGCACTCGGGAGGCTGAGGCAGGAGGATTGCTGGAGTTCAAGGCCAGCCTGGGCTACATAGTGAGTTCTAGGCCACCCTGAACAACATAGCGAGATCTTGCCTCAAAAACAAACAAACAAACAAAACCCCAATAACAAGTAAAAAAAAACAACAAGAAAAGGAAAGACACTGACCTGGATACTATATACTGGGTCAGAGATTGGGGATGTAGGGATAGACAGACAGGTCCTAAAGTCCTCACCCTGCCCCCAGGGATATTAGACACAGCCCCGGTTGTGGGGTGGAGCCACAAGTAGACACAGTGCTGCTCACTGACCACTCACCAGGCACCTGGCCTCAGCAATGCCTTGAGAAGGCTGATTCCAATCCTCACGGTGTAGCCTGAGCAGCCTCTGAGGTGGGGCTAATGTCATACCATTTTAGGGGGCTCTGGTCTCAGATGCTCCCCCAGGGTCACACAGCAGGGCCTCCCACATGCCAGGTAAGCAAGCACTCTATCACTGAGCTGCACCCCTAGCCCCAGACTTTTTGTGTGTGTGTGTGTGTGTTGGAGATTGAGCCCAGGGCCTTCACACTGAGCTATATTTCCATGCCTTTTGATTTTTTAAAAAAAAATTTTGAGGGCTGGGAATTTAGCTTAGTGGTGCCACACCTGCCTCACAAGCACAAGGTCCCAAGTTCGACTTCCAGTACAAAAAATATTTTTTTTGACAGGATCTTGCTAAATTGCTGAGTTGCCCAGGCTGGGCTGAAGCCTGCGATCCTCCTGCCTCAGCCTTGTAGAGGACTAGGATGACAGGTGTGCACCATCACACTTGGCTGGGGGTTTAGATTTTAACCACTAAACTGAACTGCTCTCATGCGATGAGTCAGACACACTCCCAGCTGCAGGGAGGACAGATGCTCCATCCAGACCCGGAGACACAGACCTAAGGACACCACAAAACCAAAGTTGGCAGCAGACACAGTTGCTGGGGGACACAGGGTCCCTAAATGCCTCTCCTCCTGATGGTTTCCCTGTCCCTCCTCCTGAGCCCCCATGCTGCCCCTTGCCCAGTGTGGCATCCACAGAACCATAAAGGTCGGCAGGCCCAACTGTGTGTGCTTCTTCCTCTGACCAGGGCTCCCTGGGAGTGGGTGGGTGACCATGGCAGGCATGGACATCAGGTGCTCCCTCCCCAGCTGGGGCACAGGGTCCACCTCAGGCACGGGCAGCCTGGCTTTCCGGCGGCTGGAACCAGGGCCTTGGCAGATGGGCCCGTCTGGCATAGATGCAGGGACATGTGGCGCCATCACCGTTCCTCCAAATGCCCCCTGGAGGGTGGGTAGGGAGCCAGCGAGGGGCGGGGGCTCCCCTCTTCCTGCCGCAGGAAGGCAGGCCCAGGTGAGGGGGCAGCAGGGGCCCCGAGGAAACAGATGGCCCTGTGGGGCATGGGAGACCCTGACCTCTGACCTGGGAGGCAGTGCTGACTGGGAACTGGCCTGGCCACAGCTCCCAGGGCTTAGGGGTTTGGGGGGGGAGCGTCATCAGGTCCCAGGGGGTGACCCCTCCTCCTTCTAGAGCTCGGTGCCAACCCCAGGCGGTGTCCAGTGGGCAGCTCAGCCCCAGCACACCCTGTTTGGCGCGCCTAAGGCGCCTGCTTCCCACCCCCCTCGGCTGTGCTCACCTCCTGCCAGCCAGGGGAGCCAGCTGGGAACCTTGGTGCCAGGGCAGCCCCCAGGGCTCCTGCCCCCCGCCCCACCCCCCAGGCCCCGTAAGGGTGGGTAATGAGTGTGTGGGGGGGAGGGGGGACGCAGGTGCCACAGGCGCTGGCACAGGGGCTGCTAATCAGGTTTGCCAACGCCATCTGTCACTGCGTGAGCATCTGGGCCTCAAGGTGACCCTGTCACCCTCAGTTACAATTATGAGTTTGGCATCTGTATTAAAGCCCGCCAGCCGGCCAGGCGGGGAGGGCTGGGGTGGAGACGGGGATGCGCCGTGAGCCCCGTCCCTGGGGTCTTATTCCCAGGGGCTGCATGGCTGCCAAGGCGTGGGGCTTCTCTGTGCTTGGGGAGCTTGTGTGTGCATGTGTGTGTGTGTGTGTGTGTGCGCGTACACTCATCCCAGCCTCCATCACGATTCTTCGTGTGCACCTGGGTGCAGGGGTGGGGGTCATGGGCCTGCACATGTCTGGGTGGTGGCTGTGTGTCTTGGAGCTTGGCAGGATAGTGGGGCTCAGCTCTGACACTGTGGAGTGCATGAGGGGTGCATCTGCGTGTGGGAGAGGACAGTGGTTCCGTATGTCTTTAGGAGTGATGTCAGGGAGTAGGTGCATGTGTGTGTGATCCTGCATGACTGTGGGCGTCATCTGAGCAAAGTGAGGCTGTATGTGACAGTCACAGGGTGCAAATCTGAGTGTAGGATCCTTGTGATGCGGTATGTATGTGCGTGTGTGTATGTGTGTGGGCACACAGGCACTCTGGAAAGGGGCAATAGTTGGAGAGGCCATGTGTTCTCACAAGGGGGTCTGCTCTGTCCCCTCAGACTTGTCCCATACCTCATATCTGGAAGGGTCTGAGGAGGGCTCCAGGCTTGGGATTTTGCAGGTTGCCCTTTGGACTCCAGCTTCCAGGTTCCTGGAGCTGCATTCCAGCTCCTACATTCTACTTTTTTTTTTTTTTTGTACCGGGGATCAAACTCAGGTCCTTGCGCTTGCACAGCAGGCGGTGAAACCACTGAGCTAAATTCCTGGCCCTACTGTCCCGTGCCCGCCCCCCCCCCCCAAGTCATCAGTTTTTTGTTTTTGTTTGTTTGAGATAGGATCTCACTGTGTAGTTCAGGCTGGCCTTGAACTCACCAAGGAGCCCAGGCTGGTTTTGAACTCGCAGTGATTCTCCTGCCTCAGACTTCAGAGGGCTGGGCTGACAGGTGTGTGCCACCACACCCACCACACCTGGCTACATTCTATTTCTGAATAATGGAATCTAGATTTCTGAATTCTGGTTTCCAGAATATGGTTTCGTGGTTCTGGATAAAGGACCTGGATTTTATTTATTTGTTCGTTTATTTTAATGTTTAACTTTTTTGTTTTGTTTTTTTTGGGGTACCGGGGATGGAACTCGGGTCCTTGCGCTTGCACTTGTGGAGCAGGCAGCGAAACCACTGAGCTAAATCCCCGGCCCCCCTTTGTTTGTTTTTTTGAGACAGTCTTTCTAGTTCAGGCTGGTCTTGAACTCAAGGCAATGCTCCTGTCTAAACCACCCAAGTGCTGGAGGGATCTGGATTTTAGTCTGGGTTCTGCCTTCTTGGATCTGAATTCTAGATCTTGGTATTACTGGATTGTAGATTCTTTTTTTTCTTTCTTTCTGGTGCCAACGATCACTGAGCTACATCCCAAGCCTTTTGCATCTAGATTGTGGGACTTACAGAATTCTGAATTCTAGACCTGGGTTTCTCTTTTGGACTTCAGCCTTCGAACTCTGTGTGCTCAGCCCTTGCCCGTTGGGTGCCCCGGGCCGCTGCAACCCAGCAGCCCATCGTCCCTTAAGAATGAGTGCAAGAACTGGGCCAGGGATTTAGCTCAGTGGTTTCGCCGCCTGCTGCGCAAGCGCAAGGACCTGAGTTCTATCCGTACCAAAAAAAAAAAAAAAAAAAAAAGAATGCGTGCAAGAACACAGGTGGCCACCAGGGGCCGCCCTTGGTCCAGGTTTGGGCTGGGCTGACCCAGCCTCGCAATTAGGGAACCAGCCCTGGCCTGGCTTGACCCAGCCTTGTGAGGGCAACAGCTGGGATTTCACCTCTCTCCTCTGCCAGCCCAGCTTCCCCTGGGGACCCGTACCTGCCAGCTACCATAGACTCCACTGTAGAGAAGACTGCATAGCTCCCCAGAGAGCCCCTAGGACTGGGCCCCCACCCAGGGCAGCAGACTCAGGGTAGAGAGTGTGTGGGCAAGAGGGAGGGTACCCTGGGTGTCTGGGTGACCATTCATGACAGTGTTCCCATCTGGTGACCCTGTGTGACAATGTGACAGTGGGTGGCCAGCTGACATTGACATGTTTGGCAGGGCAGCCACAGGGCCATCCATGTCTCTGAGAGCTGTCACTGGTGGAACAGTGACCCCGAACACAAAGTGTCACTGTATTTCAGAAGGGTGTGGATCTCTAGGTGACCTGGAGAATTGGGAAGCCTCCCCAAAGGGTGGGTCTCTGTGTAGATGATCCCTCTATAGAAGGACAGAAGTGCACATTCTGAACCGGGTGTGGTGGCTCACACCTGTTATCCCAGCCCTCTGGGAGGCTGAGGCAAGAGGATCCCAAGTTCGAGCCCAGCCTGGGCAACTTAGCAATTTAGGGAGGCCTTGTCTCAAAATAAAAACACGAAAATGGCTGAGGGTGTATCTTGGGGTGCAATCCCAGTACTTGGGGAAGGAGTGTGAATTCTGAGTGTCAGCCCAGAGCCAGTGGAGAAGGGTCTGGGTGGGGGGAGACCCCAGAGCAGGGAGTTGGGGTCATGCCTCCAAGCCTCTCTCTGTACTCCCAGTGTTGGGGTCCTTTTGACCCCTCATCTTGCTGACTCTCAGTTTGAGGGTCCCCTGCTGTGCCCTGTGCTGCCTGTGTCACAAGCGGGTCTTGGCTGGCTGGTCCTGTCCCTTCCACCTCCATGCTCAATGCTTGGCTCTCCCTCTCCTCTGCCCTCCTTCTACCCTTCCTTCCTTGTTTGTTTCTTTCTATTCTTCAGTCTCACATCTATTTCTTCCTCTTTAATTGTGCTTGTTTTCCTCTTCCCATCTCTGTCTATCTTTTGTCGCTTTCCCCCTGGAAGTCTCCTTTCTCCCACGCTATCTCCTGTCCTGGTTTCCCCAGCCCTAAATCTCTCCTTGTTTACATCTCTCTCCATCTCTCAATCGTCCCTCCGTCTCTCTGTCTCTCCTCATCTCTCTCTATCTCTGTCTCTCCCCAGATCTCTCTGTCTCTGCCAGCCCGAGTGGGTCCGGGTGGGTCCAGGTTTGCCTAACTGGGGCGGAGCAGTGAACAATGCCCCATTCAGGCGGCCCGCCGGCGCCATGGTAACGCGCCCGCCCCGCCCTCCCTGAGCGCGTGCCAAGAGGATGCCATGGTTACGTCATGCGCGTGTCCGCTTTGCGCGCCACCGTCCTGCGAGCCCTTGCAGGGGCCTAGCCAGCAGGGGGCGCTGGTCACAGCCTCTGCCCCAAGGCAGGAGGGGCTTTGCTTCTTCCCAAGGTCCTTCAGGGGCCCAGTGCCTCAGTTTCCCCATCTGTAAAGCATCAGAGGTGGGCACCTGTGTTCTGTGTGTGTGTGAGAGTAAAAGAGAGAGAGAGAGAGAGGAGAGAGAGGAGAGAGAGGAGGTACTCTTGTAATGGGATGGATGTGTAAGCTTGCATCTACGAGTTGGTAGACCATTTGTGTGCAAATTTGTGGGTCCACACTTTTGTGGGTGTTTTATAGGAAGTAGTTGGTTTGTTAGCCAGGCATGATGGTGCATGCCTGTCATCCCAGCAGTCTGGGAGGCTGAGGCAGGAGGATGGAAAGTTCCAGTCTATCCTAGGTACCTTAACGGCTTAGCGAGTCCTTGTGTCAGACAGAAGGAGGGGGCAGGGTGTGGCTTGATGTACAGGTACTGGGTTCAGCCCTGATACCACAAAGAAAGTAGTAGGCTGTTGTTGGGGGTACATGTGCCTGTATTTGGAAATGTGTGGATGTATGTGTGCATGCCTGTGTGTGATGGTGTCTTGGATGTGATGCATGGCTGTGGTCATGTGATTGTGTAGGCTCGTGTTTCCATGTCTGGTGTGTGTGTGTGTGTGTGTGTGTGGTGAGTGTCTGTGGTTTGGGTGTGGTTGTGTGTTCATGTGACTGTGTGCTTGTTTGCATACTTCTTGTGTGTGTGTGTGTGTGTGTGTGTGATGGATGGCTGCATGGCCGAGTGTGCCTGTTTGTGTGAATGTTGCTTGTGTGTCCAAGGGTCCGTGTTAGCAAATGTGTGTGCATGTGCGTGAATGGGCCTGGCTGAGCCCCCTCCCCTGCAGGCCTCCTGGCACAGAAGGGGGCGCCCAGCTGCCGGGGACCTCAGACTCCCCACAGGTTCAGGAACTCCCCAGTTAATGAATATTCATGAGGGGGCTGGCACCCACTGCCAACAGCTGCGCCTCCCAGCGCCCCTCCCTCTGCCTCACCGGCTGTAGCAGGAGAGGGGGTTGTCAGCCACAGTCTGTCCTTGCCTCCCAGATCGGGGCCAGGGTATCCTAGGGACAATCATGGGGGCCATGTCAGCATGCCTGGCTGCTTGTTGGGATGGCTACAGGGCTGTCTCAATGTTGTGACAGGCACTGGTGAGAGCAACTGTTGTGTGACAGGGCGTCCTTGTAACTGTGGCGCTGCTGCCGTCGCCCACCGTTCTGTTGTAGCTCTGTCCAGGGACTATGGGTGTTGTGTAGCAGTGTGAGTGACATGGGCGGCTGTCACCTGCAACAGAGGCGGCCATGAGTATATGGTGTCAGGGAGACTCATAGTGGTGGTCTGTGCCCACCGGGATGCCTGCTCTGTGATGCTGAGACAACCAGGGTGTGTTGTACTAGTGGAGTGTATTAGTTTGGTTCAAACCATGATCGGGTGACAGCTGTGTGCCACACTCCAGGGATGCAGCAGTCAGAACTGCGTCTCCTGCTTGTGACCAGGTGGGGCAGTGAGTGGCCACGTGGCTGGCATGGTGGCAGGGGTGTGCAGACAGTGTGTTAGCATCCTCTGCTAGCCAGCATAACACTGAGGCGATGTGGGGGCAGAATGTCAGGTGACTGTGAGGGTATGCGATTGTGGGGTGAAGGCGTGTCACCTAGCATTGTGAAGGGTGTGGTGGTGTTTCTGTGAGTGACAGTGTGTCTGAGTGGGAAACAGCAGCACTGTCCAGGTGACACTGTGAATATGTCTCCACGTGGAGCTACTGGTGTGACGGGGTTGTGTTTGACACCATGAGCCCCTGGCCAGGTACTGCCTGACCCTGATGCCCAGGCTCACAGGAAACCAGGCTGGAGCCTGGAGAATCTGGTGAGGGGCTGGCAGCCTCCTGGGGATGCACATTGTCACTGACCTGAGATGGGACACCAGGTGACCTGTGCCAGCCGTAGCTCGTGGGGGGGGGTGGCCTGTAGCAAGGTGGCCCCAGCACATGCGCCTCCACCAGGGACTAAGTGTGGCTGCCTCACCCCCTCCAATACTCACATAGGGATTGCTACATGTGGCTGGCGGTGGGTGGCAGTGCACAGAGGCCCCATTCAGGTGCCAGGTCCAGGTTTCCGGGGCGGGTGGGTCTCTGGCAGGCTGGAAATGAGACGTTTCCCCAGCCCTGGAGTGGCAGCCACACAGGCCCTGGCTGGGCTGAGCTGCCTGGTGTGTGTGTGTGTGCATGCATGTGTGCACATGTGTGTGAGAACTGTGTGCAGCTGCTGGTGGCCCTGCACATCCCTATTTGTGTTGGGGTTGTTTACATGCATCTGTGGGTGTTGGTGTGAGCAGCCATCTGTGTCTGTGACACTATGTGACCTCAAGGGATCTTATGTGCCCTTGTGTATGTGCTGGAGATGGAACCCAGGGCCTCACACATGCTGGGCAGGTGCTCTACCACTGGGCTGCACCCCAGCCCCATCTCTAGATGCCTTTGTGAGATGGTTTGTGTGCTACGTGATGGGCAATGCTGAGAACATCCATGTGTAGGGTCACTATTATCCTCTATGAGATTCTGTATGCCTAGATGACTCTGTGTGGCCTTGCATGGACCTGCGGGGCTCTGGGAGTCCATGTAACTGTGTTTGTGTGTATTTTTGGATGTCTTGGTGACTTCGTGCATTATCCAAGCTCATGTGGGGTCAGCATGATGGAAAGATTTGTGCGTGTGACCTGGCTGTGTAACTGCACTCCACGGGCAGCTCCAGGAAGAGCTGTGGGGATTCTGTGGCTGTGTGCTACTCTGCAAGGGTGTGCCACGGCTGCAGGGGACCCTGTGTCTGTGTGTGACTTGGATTTTACATGGCCCCATAGAGGAGAAGGAAGAGGAGAGGTGCGAGAAGAAGAGGGCGAGGAGGGAGAAGAGGAAGAGGAAGAGGAAGAGAGGCAGAGGAGAAGGGGTCCTGGGGCCATGTTTGTGTGTCTGTCCAGGCCTGTGTGCTTCCTTGCCTGGGCTGAGTGTGACAGTGGGCGTCTTGTGCCTGTACCTACATGTGTTCCATGCGGCCGTGGATATCCCACCAGGTGTGCCTCAGAGGTCTAAGCCCAAAGCTCCCCAAGTCAGTCCCCTTTTTTGGAACTCTCAGCCCAGGAAGGGGTCCGAGAGCACCAGGACCCCCCAGGTCCAAAGGGCAGACTAGGACTGTCATGGCAGGCAGGGGCATCAGGCTGTCTGGGGAGCATGGATCCCAGTCCTGCTGAGAGGGCCCAGAACACCCTTTCTCCTGGCCTGGCAGCACTGGAGCCTGGAGCCTGGCTTCTCCTGTATGCCAGGTGCTGCCCACCTTCCCCAGAGCCCGGCACTGCCAGCCCCACCTCCTATGGCCCAGGATGTGGCTCCCAGAGCCCAGATGTTTCACATCCCCCCTCCCTGGCATCCCAGCCAGGCAGTGCCATGACTGCTTCCTGCACCTCCCTCCTCCCCCACACACCTGCACGGGAAGAACACACCTGCTGCCAGCATGGCCAGGTGGGCAGCCAGGCAGGGAGGAATGCGGGGGATTCCAGCTGTGGCATCCCAGCTGTGCCCAGCCCCCTGCAGCACCCGCTTCCCCCTCAATTCCTCCAAGGCCAGGTGTGCCCTAAGATCTGGGCTGTGGAGCAGGGAGGGGTGAGGAGTCCTCCTGAGCAGCCACTCAGCTTCCCATAAACCCTCCTGCTGGCAGCTGTGGAGAGGAAGCAAAGTGAGCGTGTGTGTGCGCGCATGCAGGTGCACACTCGGGGAGGGTGTGGCGTGAGCATCAGTGACACACGGAAGTATGGGTGTTGTGTGCGTGAATGGAAGGATGGGTTCTGTGAGAGTGAAGGGAAAGTGTTGTGTGTGTGAACAAAGAATGGATGTCATGTGTCAGTGAAAGGTAGATGTTGGGTATGTAAGGCTGTATGTGTGTGTGTGAATGGAGGGACAGGCTCTGTGTTGTGAGAGAGAGTAAAAGGATGGGCGTTGTATATGTGTGAATGAAAGTTGATATGGGGTGTGTGAATGAAGGGTGGTGCTGTGTGTATGAATTAAAGGATGGGTATGGTGTGAATAAGGGATGGTGTGTGTGAGAATGATGACATCAGGTGTGTGAATGATGTGTGTCGTGTGTGTGTAAGTGAAGGATAGGTCTTGTGTGAATGAAGAATGGTATTATATATGTAGATGAAGGATAGGTATTGTGTTGTGTGAAAGAAGAATAGTGTGTGTATGAATGAAGGATGGGTGTTGTGTGTGTGTCAATGAAGGGCAGGTGCTTGTGAACAAAGGATGGTGTCTGCTGGGAGGCATGTATGTGAATGAGGGATGGTGTGTGTGTGAAAAAGGATGTGTGTGTGTGAATGAAGAGTGGGTGCCGTGTGTGAATGAAGGACGGTGTGTGAGTGTGTATGCATGGAAGGATGGTGTGTAAGCATGCACACATGGCAGGATGGCGTGAGTGTGCATGTGTGGAGGACAGCATGTGTACCATGGCCAGCTGGGTGCCATGTGGAATGTCTGAGATGTTGCCTATCTGGGAAAAAGGTGGGCAAGGGGACAGCCCTGGAAGGCTGGGGTGGGGGCAGCCAGATCAGGGGCTTCTGGGAGGTTTGCCAAAGGGCAGGGTGGCCATAGGCCCAGATCCAGCCCCCAATCACCCTGAAACTTCCACCTGGATCTCCCCTCCCTGGCCTTTCCCATAGCTCCTGCTACAGTCTCCAGTGCCCTTCACAGACCCCTCCCCAGCCACCCAAGGTCCCTTGTGCCCTCTGTCCCCACCCCTCCTGGGCCCACCTGTCTCCAGCTCCTTCTCCACATGCCATAGCCTCTCCTGGGCCCAGAAGTTCCCAGACCTCTTCCACTGCTGCCCATCCCTAGGCCCCACAGCCCACCCTGCACCCTTTTCTGAGCCACCCAGCCCCTCAGTCCCCTGGGCCCCAAGTCCCTCTCTTGTCCCTTCCAGTGGCCCCCCAGACCCCTGCACCTCACCCCTTCCCTAGCACCCCCAGTCCCCAACCCTCCAGTCCTTCCCTGGAGCCCCCTCCTCCTCCTTCAAGGCAGCTCTGAAACTTTAAACGGTGTTAAAAGTTTCTGTTTACAAGAAGCCCTTGAATTTTTAAGGACGTATCAATTCCCTCTGCTAAGGCCTCACATCCATGGTCTGCAGTGGCTGTGGGGCAGGGGAGAGGCCGGACAGTCTGTGGGATCCCACAGCAGCTGGGGACAGACACACAGGCCAGACACGGCCTCCAGCACATGCACACATATGCATGCACACACATGCTGACAGGGGCTCACACACAGACACACAGCATCTCCCTGGTGCTCACACCCTCCTCCTCACACACAGAGACATACATACTAGACACACACTCTCCCCAGTGCATGCACATGTACACACACAAGTCACATAAACTGATGTGGACTGACAGACACATAACCCACAAGGACACACAGACACACTCGCTCCCTGGCACACAAGAACCCAGGCACACACATTGATTGACATGGCCTGACACACGCAAACTTACACCAATGCCCCACACCTGTATACACACCCCATGTACACCCACTCTCATATACACAGATCCTATCATTGTTCCCAACCCACAGGGACAGACTGCCACACACAGGGAGACATACCACATGACACCATGGACAGTTTCTGGCACAAAGATCTGATCGTAGACAGACCCTCGGGCCACTTGCACACTGGGCCACTTGCTCAGACACACTCCAGGGTGCACAGCTACACCATCATCCCTTCCAGAGCGCCTATGACAACATCCACCCACAATCACTACACACGCTGACATTTTCTGCCAGAAAGCCCTGTGGGGCTCACACACACACATGCACATATAGTGCCCAGGCACCCCTGAAGCCCCCCCTTCCTGTCAGAGTCAGACACCTGTCGGTGACCCCAGCCCGGGAGGACAGGGTCTTTTGTCTTGTTTCTGTCATGTCCCCTGGTGTGCCTGGCATCAGGCCTGACAGCCACTTGCCTTCCCTGACTCACAGAAACTCCTGTGTACAGCCAGACCCCTGTCACTCCACTAGAGGCTCCTGGATGTACACCACCCCGAATCTCTTAGGTGTCCCCCCAGGACACCCAGGACTGATCGCCCACCACACTGCCTGAGGTGTTGTGACCAGGAGCTCACCCCCCTGGACATTCACATGCATACCTGTGTCGTCTGAAGGGCCTCCTTGGCACTGACACCTCTTGCAGCAGGCAATGCATAGCTAAGAATTGCCATAGCTCCTCAGCAGCGGAGTGCAACCAGGCTGGCTATACCTGGCCACAGGAGAGAGAGAGCCTTGTCCTGACAGGAGCTGCCCGGGGGTTGCGGGCACTGCCACTCCACCCAACTTGGAGGACATTCAGGGATCCCCCACCCCCGCTCCAAGGCACCCAGCACCTCTCTCACCCATTCCTCTCTGCCCTGGAAACAGGAGTCCAGGCCTGCAAGAGTCTGGAGCTTCACAAGTGACAGTGTCCACACCCCCGAGGGCCCCAGGCCATTTCTGTCCTTAAGAGGTTGCTCATCTCCGGCTATATCCGCCTCTGTCTCTGATCAGAGCTGTGTGCAGGAGTGTGGGGGTATGTGAGAGGCCTGTGCCCATGAGCCCCACGTGCATGGCTGGGTTTTCTCAGGAGTGCTGGTCAGCATACCCAGGCCTGGGACGCCATCTGGTCAACAGTGTGTGACCTGGGCACCTGTGTTGTGTTGTGGCAGCCAGTGTCACAGTGTATTAGGGACATCCTGAGTGTCCTTGAGCAGGGTCCTCCTTGAGCATGACTTGGCACATACCCCCAGATGTAGGGCAGTGTGTATTGGTGTGACACTGTGTTGGTGCATCTTCCTTTTATCAGTGTCATTCTATGTCGGGGTGTGATGCCACACCTGCCATTGCAATTCTAGCTTGGCCCTGTATATGTGTTGGAGTAGTTGTGTGTCTGGTGTGTGCAGGGTGTGGTTGTGTCAGTGTTCTGGAGAATACATGTCAGCACCCACGCATGTGTGTCAGCGTTCATCTGACAAGTGTCGGCATGTGCTGGTGTGTGTCCGTCTGTGTGCATCATGGTGTGTGACGCCCATGGTGGTGGGTGGTGTCCAGGTGTGTCCTGGTGGAAATGCATGTGTGGACACCATCACGTGACCAGCCTCTGTGTGTGTCCATGTGTGGGTCTCAGTGTGTGTGCAGAGGTGTGTATCTGCGCTGGTTGTGCTTTGTCGCTAGAAGAAGGAATGGTCAACCATACATTCTGTACGTGACATAGGTGCCGAGTCCGAGGCCCGCTGCATGTCAGCGTGTGTCCGCGCTGGAGCACGGGCCAGCACGTGGTGAGGTGGCCGTGTCGGTGTGCACCCCCCACGCGCGTGCGTGTGCGCGCGCGCGTGTGTGCATGTGCGCGTGTATGCATGTGCGTGTGTGATCGAGTGTGCGCGCCGGCCGCTCCCCCACTCGCCCGCCCCTCCCCGCGCCCCTCCTCCCGCCCGCGCCGCCCGCCCGCTCCCTCTCCCCGAGTGCGCCGCTTCCAAACTTTGTCTAAACTTTCACTTTCACAGCGCGGCGGCGGCGGCGGGCGAGGGGGACCGGCCGGGCGGCGGCGGCATGGAGTAGACGCGCGGCGACAGCGGCGACAGCAGCGGCGGCGGCGGACGCAGAGGCAGCAGCGAGCGCGGCGAGCGCGGCGGCGGCCGGGGAGCCGGCGGGGCCGAGCCTGCGAGCGGCGAGCGCGGAGGGCGCGGGCCGAGCGAGCGCGGGGCCGAGGCAGGGCGGGCGCAGCGGGCGGAGGCCAGAGGAGCCGAGCCGGAGCCCAGCCTAGCGCGACCGCTGCCTGCCGGGCCTGCCCTCGCCGCGGCCGACCGCCGCGCCCCTGCCCGGGCGCCTAGCGATGTACTCCCCGTACTGCCTCACGCAGGTACCGGCCACCCCGCGCCCTGGCAAGAGCCGGCGCGGGCGCAGGGGCAAGAGCTGGCGGGCGGCGCGGGGGCGGGGAGCGGAGCCCGCGGCCCGCGGAGGTGCTCGTCGTGCGGCTGGAGTCGAGGCACGCGAGCGGGCGTCACCGCGCCTGCGACCCTGGCCACCGGGCAGGCTCTTGTTGGGGGGCTCCGGAGGTGTCCGGCTGCGTGCGTGGCTCTGTCCCTGGGGCGCGGGCGGGAGTGCGTGCCGTGTGTGCACGCGCACTCTCGCTGGGGTGCGGTGGGCAGCGGGACTCCAGTGGACCTGTGGGTGACCGTGGTGCGCACCCGGGCTGCGGGCTGCCGGGGGTGACAGAGTGGCCAGAGGGTGGTTCTGAGGGTGCAGAGGAAACCTGGGTCCCGTGGTGTCCCCTGGGGCAGGCGCGGCGACTCTCAAGGGTGGCAGTGGCCGGCGGTGTTGGGCGGCTGGCCCCGCGTGTGTGCGGCTGGGGTGCCCCGGGCTGGCTGAGCGGCCCGGGCGTCTCCCCAAAGTCTTTGTTCAGTCCTCACATGGGAGCGGGGCTAAGAAAATGGCGGGGCTCCCAAATTTCAGAGGGCCAGGGGAGGGAGGGAGCGGCGGGCTCGCTGCCAGCCAGGGCCGCGCCTCTCCAACGACCCTGGACGTTTCAGTCGCGGGGGCCCCCCCAAACTTTCCTCGGCGCGCAAACTTTCGGGTCACGGCTATCTGGGCTGCTGCAGAGCGGACCTGGCGGGATCTGGGATCCCGCTGGCTCCCTGGAGGCAGGAGGGGGCAGGCAGAGGTGGGCATGTCCCATGTCCCATGGGGCTGCGGCTGGGCACTACAGCGCCGATCTCGGTCCTGGTCTCGGCGCGCAGCGACCCGAGTCCCGCCTCCAGCGAAGCAATCTGCAGGGCGGAGGCAGAGGCCTGGAGCCTGCCTGTCCTGCTGTCTGACTCTCTCTGGGTGGTGGCCTGAGCCCTGAGAGGACACAGGACTGCCCAGAATCCCACAGGGGCCCTGACAGGTGGGTCAGTGCTGTTGGTTCACTTAGGTGTGTGCATGAATAGCTTCACACACGCATGCACACACATACACACACGCACCAATGCACATTCCCTCCCTCCTGGCCATGGGGATACGCACACAAATGTGCAGTTGCTTGCAGACATGCACAAAGACACACGCGTGTACAGATACATGCACCCTCACACACACAGGCTTGAGCCATAGCAGGAAACACTGACCAGAGGGAGTCCCTGGGATTGCTAGCTGCCTGCTAGCCAGCTCTTGCCTATAGGAGTTTCTAGGCCAGGCCTAAAGCCTACACTGTCCCCCTGCTCAGCCTGAGCCCCACCAGGCATGTGGTAAGTGTGCCCACGGCATACAGTAGGAATCCATGTGGAGATGGCCAGTGGTGTGTGTCAGAAGAATGCCAGGTTTCAAGGGGGAAGAAGGGACATCCAGGTGGGTGTCAGCTGTGGCCACATGACCCTCTTGTGGGCACAGGTATGGGAGTGTGTACATCAATCTAGAGCCTCCATGTGGGCCCCGTGGATTGGCCATGGGCAGGCCTGCGTGGCATACATGCGTATGGCCTAGGCTGCAGGTTTGTCTCTACAAGTAGGCCAGAATATGTGCCAGTTGGGGTGCACATGTATGCATATGCCTCAAAGTGTGCATGCAGGTGTGAGCAGGCACTCTGACCCCCATGGTAGTGTAGGAGTCCCCCACATATGTGCCTCCAACTTGATATTCACCCTGTGTTGGTTCCCTCACACAAGGACCTTGCCCAGTGAGCTGGGTCTGAGCTGTGTCTGCCTTAGGGTACTGCTTGGCTGACCTGGCCTATGTGGCTGGTGTTGAAGGTCTGGAGGGACGCTCAAGCGGCCCCTCAGCTACCAGGTTGCTAGCCTGGCTCCCGTGCCAAGTGTGCTAGACATCTGGGCCTGCTTCCCCCACAACCCATGGCTTAGGTGAGATACTCACCCCTCAGATTTCACAGCACCCTGGGAGAGAAAACACCAGCCGATACACTAGTGACAAGGGACTGGGGTGGCCCCAGACTCAGGGTGATGGCTTGGGCTTGGCTTTGTGACACTCCAACAGGGAGTACAGCCTCAGTTGCATGTGCCAGGCTGGCTGGGAGGGAAATGGGCACTGTCTCACCAGGCTGCCAGCCCTGCATGGTGGGCAGAGAAACCCCTCGGCTCTGGGCAGGCGGCTGCTGTCGGCTGGTCAGCAGGGTCTGGCTGCCCTCGTCTCTGTTTTGACAAATCTTTCTGCTTCCATAGTTTGCCCTGCCGATCTCTGCTGTTCTGACAACCTCTCCCGTTGGCTGTCTTTTTCTCCGTATTTCTGCTCCTTTTCTGTCTCCCTCTCTCATCTCTGTCCTTCTGTGTCTCTGACTGTCCTTGTCTTTCTTTGCCTCTGCTCTGGCTCCATCTCTGCTCCCCCCATTCCTCCCGAGTCTTGGACTCTTTCTTTCTCTTTGGCCTCTCTCTTTCTGGCCTCTCTTTCTTTTTTTCTCTCTCTCCTTTCTTTTTTTCAAACCAGAATTGGCTTCGATTTTAAAGTCAATAAATGATTGAGCAGGAATGAGCTTGGAGCAGCGGGGCCCTGATGGGGAAAGGCACTGTGGGCGAGGGGGAAGGGCTGGGGGGTTGAAATTTCCTTTTAGAAAAAGCATCAGTTGCAGCCACAGGGCTAGGTCCTGAGCCAAGAGGGGGGACGGGTGACCAACACAGGAGACCTTCCCCAACAGAAAGACACACAGCGGGATACGGATGCACACACACACATTACCACCGAGAAGATGGGGGACAAAAACACCTCGCTCACATTGATGTGTGGACACACAACTATCGACAAACCTGCAGACACAGGAAGCCACGGACCTGTGTTCAATACACACACGAACTCACTCATCCCTTGAGGTGGACATGGGTAGCGATGCAGGCTCAGGAGCACAAATACCTTCCAGACACATTGCTGTGAAGGCACATGTGGACGCAGGAAGTGGTAGGCCTGTGTTCACAACCATATCCAACCCACACCCACACCTACACACACGGTCCTCCCTGAAGATGGGACCCACGTACCCATATAATCTCACAGAGGCAGGCGCTTCTCAGACTCACCGAGCCCCCAGTGCACACTTGAACATCTACTTATTCAAGTCTGTGCGCACACACACACACACACACACACACACACATGGACCCAAAGATGGATGAACAGACGTATACCTTCATGCAGACACAATGCTGTTGGTTCACTTGGTGTATGCAAGGATAGCTTCTCAAAGACACACATACCAATGCACACTCCCTCCCTTTGGCCATAGGGATACACACACAAATGTGCAGATGCTTGCAGACACTCACAAACAAATACACGAGTGTACAGATACGTGCACCCACAGACACACACCTACATCCCATAGTCCCTGCCATGAGAACAGTGCAATGTTCCTGAACCTTTGTTTCCGCACAGCCATGCACACATACTCCTTCCCGGGTGAGAGGGTGGATTGGGGTGGGCTGGGGCCTCCCTGATGTACCACTCCAGCCGCGATGGCTCTTTCTGGGTCACTGTGGCCAGCCCTTTGTCCCTGCAAAGTGATTGCTGTCTGTCTATGCCCCAGCATGATGTTTGCCATTTTTTTCCAATACTGAGGATTGTACCCAGTTCTTTCTCACTCAACCACATCTCCAGCCCTTTTAAGATTAAAAAAAAAATTTTTTTTTTTGGTACCTACCAGGTATCGAACTTGGGACCCTGTGCTTCTGAGGCAGGCGCTGGAACCACTGAGCTAAGTCCCTGGCCCTTTTTAATTGATTCATTCTTTTTTTTTTTTTTTTTTTTTGGTACCGAGGATCGAACTTGGGACCTTGCACTTGTGAGGCAGGCACTGGAACCACTGAGCTAAATCCCCGGTCCTCCCTGGCCCTTTTTAAAAAATTTTTGAGACAGGGTCTTGCTAAATTCCCCAGGCTGGGCTGGAACTTATGATTCTCCTGTCTCAGCCTCCAGCATGCTGAGATAATAGGCTTTAGTGCTTGCTTTGAATGGCAGCATGTTTTCTCTCCAGTGCTAGCCCTGTACATACCTCCCACCCAGCAGTGGGCCGGAAACAGGCTCAGTGATCACCGTTAAGGGCTGGGCTCAGGCTCTGTGGGATGCCTCGATGCTGGGCCCCGGCCTCAGCCAACATCAGAGCCAAGGCTCTGCTGGCCTAAGGTGGTGGGGGACACCATTCTCCTCTTTCCCTTGTCTCATCGTGGGTATCTTGTGCACCTCAAGGGCTCCCTGGTGGAGAGGGCAACCAGCAGGCCTGGCCACTAGCAGCTCTGGTTTAAGTCTCAGCTGTGTATCCCATCACTATAGACCTGAAACACAGGACTTTCCTGGTCTGGCCATCTCTTGGGTTGTGATGGAGCCCAGTGCTGTGCCCAGCACATAGTGTGTGGTCAAGAAATGGCCACTGTTAGCATATTGTTACCTTCCTCTAGGGCCCTCCCAGCTGAGAGCCGATGCTTCTGAGCGGGACAAGATGGGCTAGCACCTCCCCACCACAGAGAAATCCAAATGGGTTTTCTGAAGAAAGAAGCAAGAGAAGAGTTTGGACAGGGCACAGTGGTGCATGCCTGTTATCCCAGCTACTCAGGAGGATGAGGGAAGAGGACTGCAAGTTGGAGACCAGCCTGGGCAATTTATCAAGACCCTACCTATCTCAAAATAAAAAGGGATGGGGGCGGGAGAGAGAGAGAGAAAGCTTTAGAGGATGGGAGCCATCATGTGACACAGCTTTCTTCCTTTGAGCAAGTCCTATAGGCCAAGCAGAGGGAGATAAGACTTTAAAGGAGGAAGAGATAGTGGTAAGCATGGTGTATGTGGAGGCCAGTTTGCATTGTCCCACGGGGCCCAGACATCCTGCTCAGGAGTTCCGGGTGCCAGGAAAGGAGGTGTGCACACATGTGTGGAAATGGGAGTGAGATGCAGGGCTGAGATGTGGTGCATCCCAATGGCTGTCCTCACTGCTCTGAGAAGATTGTCACCTGGACCCGCAGAGGGGCAGGATGCTTGTATGGGACCTGTGTGATGAACATACTTGACCAGATCAGGGTGGGTGTGCAATGTGATGCAGTGGCTGCCGGGAACCTTCCTGGTGTCACCGTCTGACCACTGCCCTCTGCTGCTAATCCACAGGGAGCCCAGCCTTCCTTTTTAAATTTTTGTGGTACTGGGGATAGAACCCAGGGTCTCACACCTGCTATGAAAATGCTCTAACCCTGAGCTACACCCCAGCCTTCTTCCCCTTTTGTTTTTTTGAGACAGGGTCTTGCTGAGTTACTAAGTTGCCCAGGCTGAGCTCTAACTTGCAGTCCTCTTCCCTCAGCCTCCCAGAGTGCTGGGATTCCAGGTATGTGCCACCTTCCTGACAAGCCTGGACTTTGATCTGCTTAGGTCTTGTCCCTGATTAAGAAGCTCGAATTTGGAGCTTATTCCCCTCAATTGGACCAAGTGAGGCATGGGAGGCTAACACCTGTTCGTTTTCTCCAGCATGGTGGAGGGGTGTCTTTGTTTTTCTACCCCTAAAGCCTTGGATGTGGGATGAGGGGCATGGCTGTGAGAGAGACAGTTGTGCGGGCTGTTGGGTGTTAATTGTGTGTTAATCGGCACATCAGGCCTTGGGGCCACCATTCATTTCCTCATCGCTCTCTATGTGGTCACGTGTGTCTGCGTGGGTCCCTTTCCACATGTCTCCAAGCACCCGTCACTGGATGCCACCTGCATGTGACTCCCAGGATCATTGCACACCCCCTCTTTTGTGTATCAGTGACAGCGCATTGGGAGTGTCTGTCACCATGTGTGTCCACGTGCCTGATGTGGTCTTTGCATCGTGGTGCTGCCGTGGTGTGAACCCAAGCAGTCCAGGAGGGTTGGTGTACCTGTTGCTGTTGCTGCTTCATGGTGGGGGCTACGGTGTCCCAGCTGGTGGCATATCCCATTTGTATCGATAAGCCGGCACGTATGCTTCTGGGTGACAACAGGTCATAGCTAGGCACGTACTGGTGTGTCTCACACGTGTTAGCTTGTACATGTCAGCGTGCATCTGCGTGCATGTCAGTGCACGTCTCTGGGCAGCACCATCCGTGCCGGTGTGTGTCCTGGGCTTGTCCCCATGACTGTCATCATGGACATCACCGCATGGCCCCCGTCCTTGCATCCCTTGGCCTCTCCATCGCTGGCTGTGAGGTGAGATGGCCTGGTGGCCCAGCCCCGTGTGGACAGAAGCCCGTTGTGCGGCGAGGTGCGGGTGTGTGTTTGGGCTGCCCACAGCCCTCCCTCTGTCTACCCGGCGCACATTGATCTTGGCTTCTGCCCGAGGCCGCCCTGGCCTGGCCAGCTGGGTGTCCGGCTGTCTCTGTGGGCCTGAGCCCACCGTCCCTGCCATTCCCACCACCCCCACAAGTAGACCTGTCCCAAGTCCTACACCCTGGAGGCCCCCACTGCCCCTCCAGGGCTCTGAGGGTTCGGATTTGGAAACTGAGGCCCCCCTTCTTCCACCCCCCCTTCCTCCCTCTCTCTTCTCCTCCCCCTCCTGCTCCCTCTCTCCCTCTCTCTCCTCCTGCCAAACGCGTCTTGGCTCTGTCTGAATATCTCTCCTCCTCGATTTTTGGCTCCAGCTCTGGGCGCGCTCACTAAAGGAAGAGGGCTAGCTCCCCACCCCCACCCTTCCTTGCCACCTCCCCCTCGCCAGGAGCCCCTCTGAGGGCGGAGTGGCCTGGTGCAGGGGCCCAGGCCCCCTGAGTGGGCTCAGCCAGGGGGGCACAGGCCTGGCAGTTGAGGGGGCAGGGCAGCATGGGCCTGGCAGGCAGAGGGGCAGCAGGCAGGGTGGCTATGCTGCCCGGCTGGGTGGGCAGGCAGGGAGGGGTCGGGGCACAGAGCTGGGGTGTCTGGCTTCTGGTGGGGCTGGCAGGCCTTAGTGAGGCGCAGCTGTGCCCAGAACTCGAGTTGCGTTTGCCACCACTACCGATGTGGCTGCGCCAGCCAGGGAGGGGAGGCGGGTAGCGGGCACTGCGGCGCGCCACAGCCAATCGGAAGCTGGGGTGGCACTGGGGAGCTCTCCCCCCATTGGACCCTACCCTGAGGGGAGCTGGGGGTGGTGGCCAGCAGCGGGCAGGGGGCAGTGCCCACCACCGCCACCAAGGACCCTGCCCCTTCTGCTGGAGCTTGGTGCCAGCCTTCCTGGCACAGATCAGGCAAGAGTGGGAGTCTGCGGGTCCCCATTTGAATCTGTGTCAGCCAAGCTGGAGGAAGGGACAACTCAGACGTGCACCCGATCCCCCTCCCCAGCCTCAGGGGGCGACTTTTAGTCTGAGGCAGGCAGAGTGTGGGGGTGGGGCCAACTCATCCAGGTGGTTGCCTGCAAATATCGGCTTCAGCCACATCATAGGGGTGTTCCAGGTCCATCTTACACACAGACATACAGTCTCATTGGCACATTCGGGCACAAAGAATCACACACTGCCACACACTGGCATCCCACACAGCCCTCCATCAGGCACACACAGTCACAGGCAGCCACACAAAGAGGCTCGGCCCTCCATACAGACACCTAGAGACACACGACCACACCCGGACACATTGATGCAACACGATACACACAGGGAGGTGTGTGTGGGCACAGTCACGGGGACACACACAGTCGGTCACACCATCCCATGCTATGAAACACATGTACAGACTGCACTACCACCACCAAACACATAGCAGTGCACAGAACCTGTAGACACGATGAGAAACACACAACCAGTCCACACACACAGCAACACTGGCAGCCACCGGAGATGCACATGTGAGTGAGCACTGGACACCCTCCACAGCCTGACACAGTGAAACACGCCTGAGCACACACAGGCAGTAACACTCTCAAACATGTGCACACCCCCCACCCTAGTGCTACCAGGAGTGCCTGCCCACTGGGAAGCGTCTGCAGGCATTTGGGGTTGTCGCACTTGCCGGAGGCACTACTCCTGGCATCTGGAGGCCAGGGATGCTGCTGGACACCCTAGAAGACGCAGAACGGTTCCCACCACAAAGAACGACCTGGCCCCAAGTGTTGGGAGTGCCAGAGTTGGGAAGCTTTGCCTGTGTACATAGACACACAGTGATACGCATAGGAAGGGCTGACTCCCGACACCTAGTGCGCACACACATGTGCCCTTGCACACACACACGAGAACCTGGCCGACACCATCACCCACATCTCACCCACTCAGACCCAGGCGTTGTTACAGCTGCAGTCACGCATGCATCAACGCAGGCACCAATGGTGTGGTGTGCACACAGGCTGTCCCCCAGCACACAGGAACGAGAATCACACCCAGGGACTTGCACCTGGCCCCAGCTGGAGCTGGAGCCTGGAGCTGAGACGGCCCTCCCTGCTCTGGAGCCGCCAGCAGCCTGCCAACCCTGCACTGTCCTCGTGGCATCCACCACTCTGACCTCTCCCTCCCGACAGAACTTGGAGCCCTGAGTTCTGAGACTCCTGTCCTCCGCGATGCTGTCGCACTAATCCTTTGGCTTTTTAAATTTTGCGGTTCTGGGCATGGAACCCAGGGCCTCATGCGTGCTCTACCACTGAGCTGAACCCCCAACCCAATCCTTTGGTCTTTGGGTCCCCATTTCTGACCCTGGAGAAGAAAAGAAAAAAGATACCAGGGAAAAGCCTTTGATAGAATAATAGCAAAGTGGAAGTTTATCCTAAAAATCATAGGAATAGTTCATGTACACCATGGGCTCACTGTGTCATGCCTTGTGCTAAATGTCTTCCAGCTTTGTTTCCCTCTGTGAATCCTTCTATGCAGGACACTGGTGGACCCCTCCTGGGCTCCAATTCATCACCCACTAGCTGTGGGACCTTGGGCAGATCACTCCACTTGGCTGGGCCTCACTTCTTCATTTACGAAGCAGGGCTGTAGCAAGGATGTGAAGAGCTAGTGTGCAGAAAATCCTTTAAAACTGCCCGATGGGAAGCAAATGCTTGGGGGTTTTTTGGTTTTGTTTGCAGTCCCGGGGATAGAACTCAGGACCTTGTGGTTTTGAGGCGGGCTTAGTGCCACTGAGCTAAATCCCTGGCCCGCATCTGCTTGGTTTTATAGACGACCAACCAAAACTCAAGGGCCACTCATAGCAGAGGTCAAAGACAGGAGCCACTGCCTAAGTTCTGCCAAGGGGGACAGAATGGTGGTCTGTCCTCTCACATTTACCAGATCACCACACAGCCCACGTCCCCATTTGAAATGTGCCCCTCTTTACCACTCTGGCCTTCGGATTGTCTTCCACTCAGGTGGACGGTGTCTGATCCTCTCGGCATCCCCCCAGCCAGGCCTGCTCTCCCCCACGCTGGGCTTGATGCCCTCTCCCACACCTCGCCAGGCACCCAGCCGGAGCCCAAGTGCTCGGGGTGCAGCCAGGGGCCTGTGCATTCCTTTGACAAATATTTGCCAGGCCAGTCTTGGGTGCCAGGCCCTGTTCTAGGGCCTGGGGGCTCAGTAGGGAGCAGAACCGGCAAAGGTGCCAGGCCTGGTGGGAGGGCAGACAGTGATTGATAAACAAGGGAGTGTCCTGTTCTCTTTTTTTGGTACCAGGGATCGAACTTGGGTCCTAGTGCTTGTGCAGCAGGTGGCGAAACCACTGAGCTAAATCCCCGGCCCTGGAGTGTCCTGTTCTTGAGGCAGCACTGGCTGTGGTGGGGAAGGCTCCCAGGCAGGGTCTGAGGGGGTTGGGGCAGCCGCAGGCTCAGGGCAGGGTTGGGAAGGCCTTGTGGCAAGGTGCTGATTTTCAGCACTGCCCTGTCACAGGCAGCCCCGTGGGCCCTTTTGCTGGTCAAACAGGCAGCCTGGAGGTCAAGGGTGTTTGGCCTAGCACACAACGCAAGGCTCACTGTTGCCTCATTTCCTACCTTTGTGGTTATAAGCCATGGTGCCCACCCGAGACTTGGGAACAAAATGGCAGGAGCCTTTCCTGCATAGAATCTGAGCTTCAGTGGGCACTGGGTATTCTCAACCATGCCACTCTGAGCCAGGGGGTGGGGCGGGGGCAGCTGGTGGCCCAGAGTGGCACTTCCACCTGGGCCCCTTGATTTAGCTCCCCCGGGGCGGGTCCAGTTTATTTTTACCCCAGCCTGTCACCCTGGCAGTACCAGGCTGTGCCATCTTTACAGGATCTTGGGGACTTGCCATAGTTTGGGGGGACCTGGTTTTGCCTGCTAGGCCCCCAACTCCCACTGGGCCCCAGATTCTCTACCCCTAAAGCACTAGAATGCAGGGCCCTAAGCTTAGGGCCGGTGGGGTTGGTGCTTCAGGCTGGTAACTATGGTGCCCAGCCTGGTGGCATTTGGCTTGGCCCCCTGCCTGCCTGCCACCCCCACCCCATGCCTGGGCAGAGCCAAGCGGCTGCTGCTGCCAGTCTCCATTTTGAAGCTTGGGTGGGGTGGGGGTGGGGGAGTGCTGGGTGCCTCCCAGTCCCCTACCTGGCCTGTGCCACCTGGAGCTTGTCCTCCGTGCCTGCCCCCTGGAAGGGCCCTGGCTTCTTTGCCTGCTGGCCCTTTGCAGCCTAGGGCTCGGCATGGCATGGATGCGGCCTGGCTTCCATCTTCCCTGCTCGCTCTCCCCTTGCTCCCTCTCTCGCCTGTAATGGCTCACCATTTTTGGCATCTCCTCCCTTTCCCCCTCCCATAGGCGCCAACCTCACTTCCAGACCCGCCATTGCTGGCTCTCAGGCCTTCTCTGCTGCCTGGGGTGGGGATGGAAATGAGGCTTTGGGGGGACCAGGCCTGTGGCCATCAGGAGCTTTCTGGGTGTTCTGCCTGTGTCTGGAAGGGGCACGTGCCCGATGCCGGCTGGCTAGACTCACCTCTTCCTGCAGCCTCACGAAGCCCCCGGGCTGCTGTGAATGGGGGCCTTCCCATCTCTAATAGTCCCCTCAGCCCCGTGTTGGCTTCTGGGCCACCTGGAGATCAGGGTGGGCACCTCTGTCCAAGTCCAGGGCCCAGATTGGCAAAAGCAAGGCTCCACAAATGGGGGGACCCCTATCCTTCCTTCCCCGAGTTCCCTTGGGGGCTCTGAGAACTGGGGTTGGGATGGAACCAGGCCCTATATTGGGCACTTGTGGCCCTAGAGGGGCAAGGGACTTTAGAGGAACCGGTTTACGGCCCTCCCCCACCCCCCCCCAAGCCCGCTGCCTGTGCCTCTCTCTGCACTAAACAAAGTTTGCTAAGTAACTTCAAATGTTATTTGAGGACGGCCTGGCCTCAACCCAAGGCGGCCCTGTGGAAACTTGTTTTTCGCTGCCGAGGCTGCAAGTATCAAAGACACACTTTGGGGGGGTTATGAGGTAGGGGGTGCTTCAACGCTTCTCCCCACTCTGTGGCAGGGGCTGGCCCCAAACAGACTCTGAGACACACAAGCAGACACAAACAGGCTTGTGCAGAGAGAGGACACATGCATCACCCTGCGGCCTGCACATCAGAGACAACACGCAGACACACACAGCACACACAGGCTGACACGCCAGGTTGGCCCGGAGTGCCTCTGTGAGTGTCATAGGAACTGCCCCCAACTGGTTCCCCCATGATTCATCCAGCGGGTGACATCTGTCACGCTGGGGGAAAGCACACACCTTCAGTGTTTGGAGCCTTGTATTTTCAGTTCTCTGGAGTCCAAGGCATGCTTAGGTGGGTATGCCCACCTCTTTTTCCCCAAGTGTAGATGTAGAGGGAAGATGTGGGCCTGGATGACATAAGAAGTACAATCCTACATGGTGTAGGAGAATGCCTGGGTTGCTTTTTAGAAGTGCCTGGGTTTCCTCATCTCCAGCAAGCCTGGGGTCCTAAGTGTGGGCTTGGAGCTCGGGCCTGGTGTGCTGTGCTGCTTTTCAGCCTGTCCGGACAGACTGCAAGAGAGCCTGGTGTGTTCAGCCTGCTAGAGGCCCCAGGGTCTCCAGGTCCGGCCGATGACCCTGTCCACCTTGGTCCTTCTCCCTTCTTCCCCAGCATTCCCTGCCCTCTGAGTCTCTCCCTCGCTTCCTTTCTATTCCAGCTTTTCTGCATCTTTCCTCAAATCTCTTTTCTTCCTTTTCCAGGTTTTCACCAGCCCTGCCCAGGCCTGCAGTTTAGGGAAGGAGTGGAAAATGGGCACTATCTATCCCTTTAGGAAGCCATTCAGGCCAGGGGTCCTCTGTACCCTCGGGTCCTGACCACACTCCTGGGTTCCCCTAATCTCTAGCAAGAAGCTGAGGGCAGGGAACTTGAGCTGACACAGTAGGCAAAAGGAAGGACCTCCAATGGGGTCCTTTGATCTGTCACAGGGTCCTGAAGTTTGCAGACAGGTGAGCCCTATGGAATGCAATGGAAAAGCCCGGGTCCAAGGGGACACTGGGCTGCTACCTACTTCCAGTCCCCAAGAGGCTCCTCATCCTCTGCCACCCAGATCCTCATTGAGGTAGGTCTGTGGGGTCCCCCAGCCCCAGCCCCACACACCGCCTCATCTCCACTCACAGTCAACGCCCGCAACACCCCGCCACCCGCAGTCTGTCGCGCGGTGACAGCCTGTCACAGGCACCGCCGCACACCGGCACAATCTGTCGCCCATGCACAGTCTCACACACAACCTGCCACACACACATGCACACACATACACGCACACAGCGGCACAGTCGCACACACATCCAGCCTCACGCGATCACACCAAGCGTCACAGCTTGTCACAGCCATAGATTCCTCACAATAAAAATAACAGCTACTGTCTTCAGAGCAGGCATGCTGGGCAGCGGGTGGGCAGGCGGCCTGGCACCCATGACCTCTTGTGACCTTCCCATGGCGAGATAGGTCTGAGTAACCTGTTTCACAGATGAAGCAGAGGGCACAAGGGCAGAAGCCAAGGTCACGGGGCTCACGTGGGCTGGTAGGAATTAGCCTGCCAGGTCTCCAGAAGCGGCAAGACAAACAGGTCACTGCACCTTTTCAACCCTGTCCTCCCCGCCAAGGCCCCCCCCACCCCCGCTCATCCCATGGGAATTCCCTTCCCGTTTCCCAGCAGGGGAAAATTGAGCTTCTACACCGAGAAGGGGCCTACTAGCTCCCTGCCTAAGGGTACACACATTGGCTTTGGCTGGGGACTGCTCTCCACCTCAAATGCCACTTGGTTCCAAATAAAGCACTGGTGGGCCCCAAAAACCCACTGGGCCGCATGGCTATCAAAGGGGCTACTATATATCTGTGTGATGGGTACCAGGTCTGAGGGTGATGTGTGAGTACTGGAAGGGAGACCCGGTCTCCCTGTGGCCCAAGGTGGTGGCACCTGTGCCTAGGCTTAGCGTTAGTGTTCCCCTGTTGCCTCTGCTCCCACCCCCAGTTCTAGGGTGCAGCCTTCTTCCCCTCCTCCTCTCCTCCCCCTCCTCTGCGGCCACTTGCCTTCCCTCTTCTTTGGCATACCTCTTCTTTGTTCCACCCACCTGCTGCCTTCTCTGGGGCTTCCCCCATTGGAGTTGCCTCAGCCAAAACTAACAGGGCTCCAACGACATCCCTCTGAGGCCGCTGGGCTGCTGGTCTTGCTCCATGGCCAGCTGAGGGCCCAGATCCCAGCTCTGCTGGGTCCCGACGGTGCCCAGATGCACGTTGCCATTCCTAGCAGGCATGGAATCACAGGCACACACGCCTGCTCTGCTACAGGGACAAGGGACCCAGGCGCATACATACCCCAGTTCCACACCTTCCTAGGGCATTTGGGTGCACTCACATGGGCAGGCTCCCTCCCGCACGGTAGTTCCAAGCTATGTTGGGAGCACATCCTTTCCCCGAGCCTTATTCCAAGCACATCTGTAAACCCAGGCCAGACGGGGCTGCAAGGCACATACATCCATACCCCAAACATGCCCTCGTCCGGTACCAGATGGGTCTCAAACACACACATACACTTCCCTGCTGTCTCCCGGGAGGGCATTTCACCCTCACGGGGGTTCCTGGCTCAGGTAGGTGTGTGAACTCTCACCAGCCCCCTGTACCTGCACATGTAGCTCCACACCTGCGTGGGCACACACCTCCCTAGCCAGCACACATGTGTGTTTCACGTGAACCACACACCTGCCAGGCCGCCTAGGGCACCTGGCTCCAAAACTACATTCAGCTTGTTGGGGGAGAAGACTGGCAGGGAAGGCTGAATTCCCACCACCCCCTTTTTTCTCTTTGGGAACATCCACTTCCCCAAATGTCCCTAGGTGCAGAGGTGCCGAGCAGTAGAACTGCTACTGCCCAGTGGGCCCTTGTAGGGCTGTATCTATATTTGAAATGTGCACCTTTATATAGGAGATCTATATGAACTACTCCCTCTCCATGTTTGTACTTGATTTTTCCCACCCCCAGGAGGATTCATACCAAATCTTCAAAACCCATTTCACAGGCAAGGCTGTATTCCAGTGCCCAGCATTTGCAAAGGCCAGGGTCCCTTCCTCTCTACCCCCACTGCTGGATTGCACCTCCACATCTTGCAGCCCTCCCGGAAACACAATTGCGGGGGTGGGTGCTGGCTGGAGACATTGCTTTTTGGTGTATGTTTGCTGTTGCTGCTTAAATTAATCCTGGGTGACAGCCTGCAGTTCTCCACAAAGAGCCCATTTAACAACCCCCCCCAGCAACACTACCCTCCCCCCTCTAACTTGGCCTTCCTCCCAGGTGAGCCCAGGGGCAGGCAGCCTTACTTGGTTGTGGATTTTTGGACTGCACTCTCGGACCCCAGGTCCGATCGCGGGTGTAGGCAGAGAGGGCAACCCAGGATTCGCCAGAGCGTCCTCATGGCAGCCTTAGTGTCTGGAGGTCCCGATCTTGCTAAAGAAAGTCAAGAAAGTCTGCGCCTCCAGAATCCCCCTAAGGAGCAAGAGTGGAGAGGAGCAGCTAGGCTGCCCCGCAGCACCTGGAGTCCCCTCCCCAATCCACGTGAGCACCGCATCTGGACACTGCGACCCACCCCACCCCCAACATTTGGGCAGGCGCTGGCTGGCCCAGTCTGTGCCCTTACAGGGGCCCAGACTCCTGGGAGGGGGTCCCCCTTAGCGCATGGCATTGCCCGACCCGCTGGAGCCACCGGTTCAAGACTGGGGAGAGGGAACATGCAGGAACAGGTAGAGCAAGCAGGAAGAGGGCCGGACCCTGGGTGCTAACCTTGTCACTTGGACCGCGCGCGCGCGGTGTGAGGCACAGCAGTCTTACACCACCGTGCACAAGTCCCAGGTCCTGGGGTGTTCAAGGCTGCGAGCACAAGCGGCAGTACGCAAAACCCAACGTGCGTGCGCGTGCGTGGTGGCAAAAAAGGCGGGAAGCGGTGGGTCGATGCCCCGGATGTGAGAAGCGCGTGCTGCAGGAATTGAGTGGGCTGTGCGGATCACCGATCCTCGGGCAGGTGAGAGGACACTGGGAGCGAGTGTGACAGGGCAAGAGGAAGGGTTTGCACCCCAGAGGCCCCCAAATGGTTATTTCCGCTGTCTTAGATGCCCGCCGCCCCCCCGGGGGGAGCTCGTGGTGGCCTTCAGGCTTTGGACTTGGCAGGCACGGTGCCCTCCCCTCCTCCTTCAGCGGGGTCAGGTCCAGCTCCTCTGCAAACCCCAGAAAGCGACCCTGTAGTAGCCTCCAGGGCCGGCCTGGGCTACATTCTGGGGGCTAGTCATTAGCAGCGCCCAAAGCAAAGGCTAGAAAGGACTCGGATTTCAGTGTAGGGCGCGCAGCGCGGGACCCAAGGTCTCCTTGGCCTCAGTTTGCCTTCAGCGTCCCTCCTGGCTTTCAATGGAAGATAGTCCGCCAGAGCTTGCGAGGGCATGTGTTGTGGGTGGTTCCTGCGATCCTTTGGCTGGCTGGGAGTGTTGGGGTTTGACCGCCCAAAATCCGATGGCATCTTTGGGGCGTCTGCCTAAATCATCCTCGCCTCCAGACCCCAGGCCTCTGGGGGCCTCCCCCTCTCTTTTTTGGTGGGAGGAGGAGCCCAAGGAAATGTACCTGGGGAGAGTTTTGTTTGTTTGGAGGCTTGGCTGGGTTTTGGGGGTGTTTGGTCACTAGGACAGGGAAGAAACGTGAATAAGTGGCCAGAAAGGTACTTCCCTTGCTCCAAGCTTCCCTTCAGGTCTGGGGAGTTGCATATCCTCAAAACAGAAACAAAAACAAAAACAAACCTACACACAAAACTTTAAAAGATTTCTCCCGAAGTCTCTGATGATCAACACCACCTTGCCTCTTGGGGGTGACTTCTTGAATTTGGGGTGCCATGGCCTTCCTGCTTTGGGGGGTGGGGGAGAGAAGGAAAAAGTGGGGAAAGAATGTGTGCTTGGAGCGGCCACTTAACCTGTCAGGGAGGTAGGTGGTGTCAGGCTAGTGTGTCCCCCCCTCCAGCTGCCCTCAAGCAGGCAGAGAAAGTGCTGCTGAGAAGCCACTCATAAACCAACTTCTCATCACCCCAATTACTTAAATGCGCTTTGATGGTGTTAGGGCCATTTCCCTTTCCACATGCGTATGACTCAGCCGCCCCAGCTGCTCCAGGGAGACGCTGGTGGGAGCTGACCCCCTGCTCTGCATCCAGGACCCAGGTGGCCCACTCCAGGTGTAAGCACCTCCCCACTGTACCGGAGCTCCCAGACACGCTTAGTTCCTTAAAAAAAATTTTTTTTTTGCATAATTGCGTCTTTTCTCCTTTTCTTTAAATTTTTTTTAATTTAAAGGAATTTTACTACTTTGAAAAAGTATATGAGCTAGAGGCTGAATGGTAGAAACAAGCTGTTGGGGGGGGGGGGTTCCAGTGACACTCCGTGGAGCTGGTAAACCTCTCCAGTCTGGAGACTAAGCTTTCGGTGGCCGAATCCCTAGTAGAACCTTCGTGAGGCATCTGGGATCTCCCGCTGAAAAGGCGCTGTGAAAACACAGGGAATGATTATGATTTTAATAAAATTGTGTCTCATTTAGAAGCGTGCTTCTGCGCTGCCTCTGTCATTGGAGCCTGGGTTTGCCACGGCAAAGTCTGTAATCAGAGAAAAATACCATCTTTGTTGAGGGTTAGAATATATCATTGGCTAATGTGTGTGGTTTTTTTAAAAATAACGCTAAGCATTGGAATAATTAAAGAGTGAGAAATAACTCGTCTCTCCTCTCTTCTTTCCATTCGGCATTGTCTTATTTAAAGCGAAAAGAGTGCTTTTCGGTAGAGCTGGTTAGTTTTAATGCGGGCTTTTTTTTCTTTCCCTTCGCTCCGGTCTGGTTCCCAAATCCCCAAGCTGGCACAGGCCTGGAAACTCTCGGCCGGCCGTTCTTCTCCCTTAGCTGGAGACAGCCCTCCCCCTGCCTTTGGGCCCTGACCCACTGCCTGGTTTGCACTAGGACGATTTAAAAAAGAAAGAAAGAAAGAAAGGAGCCAGGCTCTGGTACCCTGATGCCAGCCCCAGCTGAGGGTGTGTTTCCCAGGCGGCGGGCTGGTGGGATAGGCAGACCCCGGTTTAGGGAAGTGGCCCCACCGCTTACCCCGCACTGCCCACCAAATAAAAAGGATCAGGTATCTCTAAAGATCGCCTGCTCAGAGGGCCCGGATCCCTTGTCATATTTTAAATTAAAGTGCTTCTCTTTTCCTAGACCCATATGTGATAGAAAAAGAAAATGTGGTTCTGGAGAGCCTGCCTGGGCAGCCGACCGCTCTTGGTAGAGGATAGAGTTGCCCACTTGGGCTGGGCCTGGCACTCAACCTCAGGGCAGTTCCCACGATGCTGTTCGGGCTTGGATTTGGGGAGGAAGAGCAGGGGCCGGGGCCAGTAGCCGGGCACTTCGTGGAGAGATGTGGGCATCGCATCAGGGAAGGGGCTCTTTACCAATCGCTGTGGGCTGGAGGGGGCTGAAGCACTTGCCCTGGGCCTTCCTAGTCTAGGTGTGGGGCGGATGACTTGGAATGGAGAGGGGCCTTGGAGGTCCGCAGGATGAGAGACGAGTGAGTGGGGAAAGTGGGCAAGAAGTAGGGGCGGAGGCTTGTGCCCACCGGTGCCAGTGGCCGCACAGTGCCTGCAAGCTGCAGAGCAAGTCGTTTATTTGCTTCAGGTGTTTTTAATTAAATGTGTTTCTGTCTTATTTTCCTTGCTGTTCAGTGCTCAGACTTTTTAGCAATCGGTTGCATTTGTCTTTTTTACATAAGCAGAAACTTTTTTTTCCTCCTTGGAGAGATATTGTGGGAGGTATTTTGCCTTCAGTGCTTTCTCTTTCCTGCTTTTTTTAAAATTTAATTTTAAAATTTTAAAGTAAATTTAGTGCTAGTGAAAGTGAGGGGGGAGCCAGCTGGGGCTGGAGCCAGGGAAGGAGTAGGCTGACAAAACAGGGTTCAGCTCTCTTCCCTGAAGCAGCCTGCAGGCCCCAGGACCCTAGGGCTGAGCGCCTGCTGCTGCCTGCTCCTCTTTCTGTGCCCTCTTTCCTTTGCAGCCCTGCGGGGTTCCTGTGGACCAGGTGGGACAGCCTGCACTGACCTCTTTCTCCCCTCCCCTCAGAAACCACTGGCTCTGCAAAAGTCACTTTCCCTGCTGACCTGACCTACATACTGCCCCATGGCCAGAGGTTGAGGGGTGGGGAGAGGTGTCTCTGCCTGTGGGTAGGGCCAGAAGAGGGCCTTGCTGCCTCATGCCGTATGTGTGTCTACTAACCCACCACCTGCCTGCACTGTTGGCCACTCTATGGATGGGATCCGAGTTGGGCAGATACCGAGAGAGAAAGACACACACACACCCTGTGCAGAGTGAGGAGAGAGAGGCTTCTCTTCACCACACATCTCTGTGGTCACACAAGTAGCACACACAGTTCTGTAACGTGTATGTACATAGGTGTTCACTTTTGATGCCACTTGTGCTCGCAGGAGCTAGACTCAAGGCATATAAAGTACGGAAACTCTAGAGCTTATAATTTTAAGGCCTGTTCAGCAGTGCTGAAAATGTTTATTTCTTAATCTGGGTGGGGTTACATGGGTGTGTTCTTTGTGGAAATGTATTGAGCGGCATACTTACAATGTGTGCACTCTTCTTTGTTATATGTGCCACGCTTCTGTTAAAAAGTTTATTGAAAAAAAGGAAGCCCCAGCCTCAAAGGCAAAGAAAAGGCCATGGATTATAAAATAATAATAAAAATTTAAATAAAATGTCCTCCAGCCTTGCTTTGCTCTGTCATCCCGCCAGGAATGGAGGGAAGGCTTGTAAAAATTAGTGGGCTGATAAAAAAGCTCGGAGGCATGTGGTCCACGAGGCTTACTGACCCCTCCACATGTGTGGAGTGCCTGGCAGCTGCTTGCAGACTTAGGTATAGATGTAGGATTTTAACATCTCAGGACCAAAGGATAAGAAGTGGTAAGGAGTCGGTTACTTGCCAATTACATTTTGCTGTCAACATCTGGAAAGCAAAATTGCAGCTGTTCTCCCTGCCCCCCAATTGCCACCTCTTCTTTTTTTTTTTCTGCACACTTAAATTTTTTGTACGCCTGCCATCCATACTTCAGTTTTCTGCACTGTTAAAACATTTTCACGGCTCTGTTTAAATAGAGTGGTTGGGTTTGGACTTTTTAAAAAAATGTATTTTGTCGTCTGACAGTATAATTTTTGGAGCAGTTTATTTGAGCAGGCCCAAGAGCCATGGATAATCCCCTCCCTTTCCCTTCCCCTCGCAGCCTTCCCCTTACCGCTCAGGCCAGATTCAGGGTGGAGGACACTCCGCTACCCTCGTCCAGCTCCCTCTTTTCGCCTCTGCTCCTCTGGGCAGGTACCAGCAGCTTCGCCCTCCACCCTCCATGGCCCTTCTGCGGTGTTTTTGTTTTCTCTTCGCCCCCCAAAAATATTTGAACCAAAAAGCCTCTTTTTTTTCCCTCTACCCACAGCAACTGAAAGGGCTAGTGAACCGTGATTCAACAGAGCGAGGGCGCCTCTTTTCTTCCTTAGCATTAATTAACTCAAGTTCGTTAGGACGTTGGGTCTGTCGCCCACAGTTTTCTCTTGTGTGTGCTGAATCGGGTCATAGAGGGAGACTTCCCGTGCAAACAGTTTGTGTTGGAGCTGGAGGATGCCGAGGGGGAGAGAGGGTGAGAAAGAAAGGGAGCTGGGGAGACGGAGTGGGCACGGCCGGCCGGCGAGGGGTGGGCACAGTCCCGGGCTCCTCCAGCTCCCCGTGCCAGCGTCCGCTGGGGCCAGACTCCAGGCGAGTGAGGATTCTTGGATTTCCTTGGCAATGATCTTGATAATAAAATAATTTGGGAGGTGAGCATTACATTTTGAGGGATTGAAAAATGTCCTCCCGAATCCCTAAATTTTTCATGTTGGGAAAGCCGCCTGCCCGGACAGGACTTGCCCTGCTTCCCCAGAACCCTAGAGCAATGAAAATACCCCAGCTCCAGGCTCTGCATGTTGCTGCAGCAACTGCAAGAAAGAGGCTCCCTCAGGGACAAGGGTGCTGGTGGTGCAAGCTGGGCTGGGGGTAGGGGCCTTGGAGAAGCCCTTTCCCTCTCGGAAGGAGAAAGAGCAAGGGTGGAATGAGGGGGCCTTGGGACGACCCTGATGGAACTGTTGCAGACGCTGGGAAGGCTGCTACCTTTTAGGGTTTGTCACACTATGATTTCCTGTTCAGTACCAGAGTCCTTGAAGGGGGGGATTGTCATGGTGGCTGCCAGGCCTAGTGTGGTTTTCACATCTTGGTCTGGCCTTCTCTCCTACCCTGCAGATATTTTCGCAATGTGCTGGGTGCAGACTTTATCGTCATGTGCTGGTCTTTCCTCCCTTTGCCCTGTGCCTGTTTTTCAGTTGTTCTTTAGTGAAAGTTGTGAAGCTGGCCTGTGGAGTTTCTCCCTCTTCCTGGGCCCTGGGGTGCCACTGTGGAATGACACCTTCTGGCCCAGCCAGGTGGGTGAGGCTCCACACTGGTCTGAGTCCTTGAGGCCCTGGGCTGTCATCTCTCCTGCGCTTTGTGGAGGGTCTTAGCCCCTCACTGCCCATAGGCCAAGGAAGAGGGCTCTGGCTTCCCTGGCTTTTACATGTATTTGGTGACACAAGGAAGTTTCAATCTAAATAATGAATTAAAGACTAGGGTTTTTGTTTCCCATTCCCCATAGAGGACAAGATGAAAGTAAACAATTTCCAGCAGCACTAGAGAGAATAGATCATTTCCCCAGATCCCCCCTTTCCTACCCTGGCTTGTTCTGTGCCAAGAGGGTGAGGGGGATGTGCCTGGAGCAGGGGCGCTTTCGGAGCCAGAACAAGGCTGCCTGTTGGCCCGGTCCCAGGCCACTGCTCCTGGTTTGTAGTCAGTGGGAGAAAAGGCAGGGAAAGGGGGGCAGTTTACCGGGGAGAAGTTTGCAGCCTGATTCTGAGATAGGCCCCATGCTATCTGGGTACAGGGGTGCGGGTAGATCCATTCAGGCTGGCCTAGGGTGCCCCCAAACAAACTGTGCGGCTGCCTTTCCTGAATGGAGCACAACAGGCCCAAGGCAGCCAAAAACCCGCTTTGTCCAAATTATCTGAGCCTCCTCAAAAAGTGCATTTTCCGGTTTCCATTCCTGGTGTTTCCAGAATCTTGGATGGTTTTGCTCTGGCTGTAGAGGCCCTTCCTGCCCCCACCCCCACCCCACCCCCCGGCCAGGGGAGGCCCCACCCACCTCTAGGGGCATGGCATCCCTTAGCTTCCAGGCACTGCTGCTGCCTAGTCCACTCTACAGCTCCCTTCTCTACCCAGGAGTCTGGCCACTACCTTCTTGTGGCCTTCCAGAAGCAGCGATTGCGGGACAAGACGGAAATCTCAGGGATGGGAAATTGGCCTCTTTCTATTCTGACCAAGGCTAAATGATAAAATGCCAGGGATTCGGCAAACTAATTGTGGCTCTATTTGTGGCCTGTTAAGTTTCCTTTTCTCACCCCGTCTGCAGATTTGCAGTAGTGAAATGGATGCTGGAACACTTGGTAATTACTCAGTAAGTTTTGTCAGTGATTCGCACTAACTGCATAGTTATCCAAATCAGCTTGGGCCTAGGTGTCCAGGGTCTGGGCTCTATGGCAAATAGGGTTTAAAAAAGAGAGAGTGACAGTAGCCTGGGTCTTAAAAAATACAACTTCTCCTGCCTTTTGGTATTTTACTCTTGGCAGGTATTGGGCCAGTTGCAAAACCTGTGCCAGGCTGGGAAAATTATTTTGTTTCCTTAAAAGAATTTTTAATACTGTGTATGTTAGTGAGGGACTGTACACATTTTTGTGTTTTTCCTCAAAAAGTCCACAAGGCCTCAATTGACAAGACTTGTTTTGTGGCAGCTTTGGAAACCCCACATTTCACTTTTTCATTATTAGAAGCAGTCATTTTCCTTGGTTAATTTTTCTTTTTTTCTCCCCATCCTAGAGCCTTTTTTCTATCTATTCTTTTCCTTACTTATTTTCCTTCTGTGCCCTCTTCTTTCCCAGTGTCTTTATCTTTCTTTCTTATTTATTTATTTTTTGCAGTAATGGTCCGGGTTTGATTTTTGATTCCACTTCTTTTTCCCCTCCTCCATGTTTCTCTTTCTTTGTGGCTTGTTTACGGGCTTTTTTGTTTTTGTTTTTGTTTTTTGTGGGGAGGACAAATTTCTTCTAGTGATGGCTGAAACTGGTATGGATATTTATTTGAAAAACTGTTTCAGTGAAAACTTTTTAAAAACCAAATTCTGTAGTCTCAAGAATAAAAGAGAGACCTTTCATTCACAAAGGCACAAACATTTTCACAAACCAAAATCCCATGTGAATTTCAAAGGTTGTATTTCTGGCTTCTCGATTTTTCTGTCACTAGGGGAAGTACCTTCCCCCCAGTTTTTCCTGGTTTTTCTTTCTTTCCCCTTGTCTTTAATTTTCCTTTTTGCTCGCTGTTAGCACCGCTGGCTTCCTTTCCCCTGTGTGTTTTCGCTTATTCCTTTCCCTTCACCTCCTTTTCCTCGGTGGCTTGCTTGTCCCCTCAATTCTGGCCCAAGACTCAGACCTGGAGAAACCTCGAATCCTTCCTTAGGGCCTTTGGTCTTGGCTCTGGTCCTGTGTGCAAGGTGCCGCCGGGCAGTCTGACCTGCAGGGGGGCGGATGGGAAAAGGAAGGAGGCCCGGACCGGGACAGGTAATCTTCCAACAGGAACCTGGACGCTCTCCGAACAAAAGGGGGACAGTTCCCTTTTGTCTGGGGCTTCTGAGGGGCGTGTCCAGGCTGTCCACTGATACCGGTGGCCTAGGGGGCAGGAAGAGGAGGGGGTGCAGTGCCTGTAGTGTTTCTAAAGGACCCTGAGCAACCCTAATGGGGGAAGTACCCTAATGGGGGAGAGGTAATCTGCCTTCTCTACCCTAGTACGGGATGTCTGAATGCCCGGCAGCCCTTCTGGGGAAGGTTTGGGCTGGGGGACCAGCAGCCTTGCCCCTGGGGCAGAGGGAGAGCAAGACCCCTGGGTCCTTGCCCACCTTCAGGGTTACAGCCCCTGTATAGGGAAGGACAGCTGATGATTTTTCTCCCCAAGGGCTCTGTGTGAGTCCCTGAGGCCTCCAGAAACTCCTCTGCTCCTCACCCAGATCTCTGGGTTCCTCCTTGGTCCTTTGATCCCTTCCCTCTTCCTGCCGAGAGAATCCTGCACCTCACCAGGTTCCCTTAATGTCTTCGTGCCCTTCCTTCACCATCTCCCAGCTGTGGGACTGTTGCCCTGCTCACCACCCGGCAGAGTCAACCCGTGCAGAGCACATCTCTTCCACCACCGCCGAGGTCTGAGAGGGAACGTCCCAGCGTTTGCCAGGAGGCTCATTTTGGCCATTTTCAGTTCAGTGTCTAATATTTAGCATAATCAGAATACCAGAAAGACACCCCCCCCCCCGCGCCAAATACAAAGACACTTACAGTTTTTATGGCCTCATCTTGACTTTAGAAAGTCAGATTGCTTCCTCAAGGTGGGGAGGCAGGACTTGGTACCTTGTGCTGCTATGCTAACATCTTTGGCTGCTTGGACCAAAGCGGGTTATTAACAGGACGTGAATTATTGAACACCACCCTGAGAGGCCTGTGGGTGACAGCACCTGCTTCCTGCACCATCACTTCTGTCTCTCAGGGTCAGCCTTGGGCTCACATCACTGAGATGACCATTCCCACGCGCTGGGCAGTGTCTCTCCCATTGACAGGGCACAGTGCTGGCCCAGGGCTGGAGGTGGTTTTGACTCACCCCAGGCACTCCTCGGAGAATCTGTAACCTGCATGCTGACTGAATGAAAAGGCCTCACAATGCAGGGTTTGGAGGGGAAGAAAGGGGTGAATGAACAGTGACCTTTTTTCCTTTGCCAGCTGAGAGCTGGGCCCCGGGAAAGGGTTCTAGTGGGATCAGGTTGCTCTCTCTGTCTGTGTTACCATCCTTCTGTCCTGCTTTTCCTTTCGTTTTGTACCTGGCTCCTCTGTACTGCTCTCCCCAGGCCTTAAGGCTTGGCTGCTCCATACCCCTAACTGAAGGGGTCCCCCAAAGATTTGGGGTGCCTCTTCCTCAGTGCTCAGCCTCCCTGCCAGCTGGGAGGAAAGCCCAAGCTAGAGCCCTGGGGCGGGGAGGCTCTCCCCTGTTGCTGCTTGGATCCTGACTTGATTTCCTCAGGTGTCCTATCTTTCCTGCTAGAGCCTCTGCTTCCCATGTGGTCGTGTCTTAGCTCTCTCTTTCACTGGGCTTCTACTTTATGTTTTTGTAGCTTGCATTTTATTTTGGGCCCCTTAGTCTGGATTGATTTGGGGGACAGGACAGGTAACTACCCTCAGATCAAATGGAGAGGGCAAACCTAGAGAAGGCAAAGAATTAAACATTTGGATGGAGGGGCCAGGGGGCATCAGAAACTGATGTCTCTGTTGAGAGGTAGTGTCCATCTTTCCGCCTTTGTCACTTCTCCCCAGTGCTGGCTGTTGTGTTTGTGGCTGCGTATAGTGCTTGTCAGCACAGTGCTGTGACAGGAGGCTATTTTAATAAACTGTTGCAGTTTCGCGAGTCGAGCTGCATTGCGTTGGCATCCCTCGTCACCACTAATGGAGTGTGCATGGCTGGGTGTGGGCCGAGGAAGGCTGCCGAGCCTGCTGGGAGTGGGGAGAAGGGGAGGAGGTTCAGGGTGCTGCGCCCTCTGTCCAGGAGTGTCCCCACCTCCTGAGGGTTGGCCGCACCCTGGGTGCTCAGACCCTGCCCTGGAAGTGCTGCTGGCATGGGCACTTTCTGAGCCCCCTTTCTTCTTATTTCTATTCATAGCACTGCAGGCTCTGTGTATGGCTAGAGAGAAAACTTCCACTCTCCCCTGTGTGCTCCATAAATTTTTTTTAAAAAAGGAAAAGAAAAGAACTAGAACCAGAAAAAGAAAGAGTGTGCTGGCCGAGAGAAAGACGGAAACCAAAACACAGAGAGAAGGCACAGCTGCTTTCCCCAAGGCCTTCTGGGGCTCCCGCCCGCCAGCCTGCCCGGAGTCAGGCCTTTATTTATTTATTTTTCTGGCTTAAAAAAAAATTCCGCGTCTTCCTCAATCCCAGCCCCCCCCCCACTGTACCCCACCCCCAAATTTGCTGGGTGACTGCTGCCAAATGGACCCAAGTGGAAGCCTGGAATGAAAAATTCATAACTGCTGGACTTTGCTTGTTCATTAGACATGAACTTGTCGATTGGGCAAATTGTTTTTGGAGTCCAACTGCCGGCGGGGGGGGGGGCTCTCCCCACCCTCCTGCTCGCCTGGCTCCCTCCTCCCCTTGCAAGCAGCCATTGGCTACTTGCGGAGATCTCTCAGCCAAATAGGTGGATCCTTCGCGCTCGCGCTCTCTCTCTCTCTCTCTCTCTTTCTCTCTCCCTCTCTCCCTCTCTCGTTCCCTCCCTCCCTCGCTCCCTCTCTCTCCCTCCCCCTCCCCTTTTTTTTACTGGCTTGGCACGAGCAAATGGATGGGGATTGAGCATGAAAGGGGAGAGAGAGAGGGAGTTTGAGAGAGAGAAAAGGAGCAACAAAACCCCCAAAAGCTGAGCACATACACTCGCGCGCGCGCACACACACATGCACCCTCACACACGCGCACACTCACACTCACACACACACACCCCATCCCATCCCATCCACGTCCTCCTTGGATCCTCGGTCTCTCCCTCCCCCTTCCCTCCCTCCCTCCCTCCCTCGCTCCCTCTCTCTTCTGCTCTCGTCTGCCAGCAACGGTCTACAGCCGGTCAGAACTCGTCCTTTTCCCCGGGAATCTGCGAGCTCCCCCTTTTCCTCCGATCTGGCGGAGGGAGCAGCTCGAAGTTTACACCCCTATGCCGCTGCCAAAGCCGAAAGCCTTTTTCTTCAGCTGCCGCTTTTTTCTCTCCTGGTTTTTGTTTTTGTTTTTGTTTTGCACGGGGGTGGGGCAGGGTGCGTTGTTGTGGGAAAGGGGGATGGTGGGAGGTTGGTTTTGATTTTTTAATTTTGCATATTTTTGTTTTCTTTTTTTTAAACTGGAAAAGGATGCACAGGGGGAAAAATTGAAAAAAAAATTTTTATGTTGGCTTTTGTTTACCTGGTGTGTGTGTGGCAACCAGTTCGCTCCCTCTCTCCGCTTGCTATCCCTGACCTTTCTTTCTTTTTGCTCCTTTTCAAAAAAAAATATTAATTTCCCCCTTCTGTGCAATGGAGCGTGGGGGGGGCGGAGGGGGAAGGGTTTGAGAATCCACCCAAGCCCGGCCCCTATTCCCCAGAACACCAATAATAACCCCCTTTAAAACATTTACCTTCCTCCCCTGCTCCTCCTCCGCCCCTCCCCCACCCGCCCCCAACTCACAACTCTGTTGAGTCCAGAATCTCAGAATCGAGCGTTGGGCTTGGCCGGGTGCTTCAGATCAATGGTAATTATTTAATTTTTTCCAGTTTTATTTTTGTAAACAGAAATCAATTATTTAACTTCAAAACAAGCAAAAAAAAAAAAAAAAAACCAAAAGCCGAGAGCCCACCCCTCTGTCACCTGAGTGGGAAAGAGGGTGAAGGGTTCGTGGGAGGCTGGGGAAGGGACAGCAAGCCGACCCGACCTGTGTAGCTTTAACCCTGATGTGGCCGAGACAACCACCTTGTTGGTGCTAACAAGAAGTGTTTTGTTCATTATTACTGTGATTAACATTAGTATTGGTGTGGATAACAAAGCTAAAATCACATATTTAGGATTTAGGTCTGATTAAAAAATGCTGGGGTGGATGTTCCAACTGTATCAGGAGAAAAGAAAATGAAAACAGCCTGAGGAGAGGGAATTCAGAGCTGGTTCCTTGACTGCTCATGGATGTCATCCTAGTCTTCGGGGGCAGCCAGAGTGGACCAGTGTCTGGACAGGGACAGGAGGCGGCCCTCGTGCCCCTTGTGAGCCTTCACGGGTGTCTGTGCAGGCGAACGCGCTGACACGAGTTCACGGCTGCGATCGAACATGGAGATGTCATGGGCGCAACAGAGCCTGGCGGGGAGACCAGCAGTGTGTGTGTGTGTGTGTGTGTGTGTGTGTGCGCGCGCGTGTGTGTGTGTGTGTATGTGGACGGCAGTGTTGTCTGTGTGCGCGCGTGTGTGTGAGCGTGTGTGAGCGTGTGTGAGTGTGTGTGTGAGGGAGAGAGAGAATAGGTGTGTGGACAGGCTCCTGGTGCCTCTGTCTGGCTGCTGAGGCTGAGATGGGAGCAAGCGGCTGGCGAAGCTGGTGGTGGCTTCAAACCACACTTTTGTAGAACAATCGCAAGAGAAAATTGTTGGGGGGAGGGAGGAGGAGAAGGCGGTTTTCTTCGTGCCCCCCCTTCTAACGCTGCTTTTCTCCTTCTCTCTTTCCCCCTCATCCCGTCTTCCCCTCCTCCCGTCCTCCCTCGCCCCGCATGCTCCCGGCTTGCCGCCTGCAGGATGAGTTCCACCCGTTCATTGAGGCGCTGCTGCCTCACGTCCGCGCCTTCTCCTATACCTGGTTCAACCTGCAGGCGCGAAAGCGCAAGTACTTCAAGAAGCATGAGAAACGGATGTCGAAGGATGAGGAGCGGGCGGTGAAGGACGAGCTGCTGGGCGAGAAGCCCGAGATCAAGCAGAAGTGGGCATCCCGGCTGCTGGCCAAGCTGCGCAAAGACATCCGGCCCGAGTTCCGCGAGGACTTTGTGCTGACCATCACCGGCAAGAAGCCCCCCTGCTGTGTGCTCTCCAACCCCGACCAGAAAGGCAAGATCCGGCGGATTGACTGCCTGCGCCAGGCTGACAAGGTGTGGCGGCTGGACCTGGTCATGGTGATTTTGTTTAAGGGGATCCCCCTGGAAAGTACTGATGGGGAGCGGCTCTACAAGTCGCCCCAGTGCTCGAACCCCGGCCTGTGCGTCCAGCCACATCACATTGGAGTCACAATCAAAGAACTGGATCTTTATCTGGCTTACTTTGTCCACACTCCGGGTAGGTCGCTCTCAGCCTTTCTCCCCCCCCCCACCCCCCATTTGATTTTCCTTGCTGGCATTTGTTCTATTTATTGTTCCTCTTATTGTAAAGGATAACATGCCGTGGGCCTAGCCAGTACGCCCGGCTGTCCGGCTGGGGCCTGCATCATACTCATCGCATTCAGTTTGATGTGCCTTTTCTCTCTTTCCTTCTTCTGTCTCCCTCTACCCTCTCTGTTCTCCCTTACTGGCTCCCTTGCCGTGGTACCCACTTTGCACATCTCCATCTTTGGAGGACTCTATGGTCCGAAAGACGCTGCAATCCTGAGGACTGGGCCAGGATGTTTCCATCCGTGATGGTGAGAGTTTGAGACTGGTAGAAAAATCAATCTTTACTCTCATTTGAAATGAGTCAGAGGGAGGATCAGAGAGCAGGTGCTAGCTTTCCTGAGGCTTCACCACAAGTCCCAGGAAAAGCCGGATTTGGCACCAGCCGGGTGGGCAGCAGTTCGGTGGAGAGAGAGGCATGTGAAATCCCCTCAGAGGAGACTGAACAAACAGAAAAGACAAGAGGAGGCAGCCAGCCGTGGGCAGGTTCTGGGCCCCAGATGCCTAGGCGGGAGCTGGGTTGCCTGGGATTGGGATTTGGAAAGCTTGAAAGTAATTTGATTTCAGAGAGAGGAAACAAGCAGGAGATCCCTTGGGCTTCTCCCCTCCTCACCTTGGTTGGCAGAAGTGGCGAGATCCCAGGATGCCGAGGCCCTAGGATGGGTACCTAGACCAAACCAGTCTACTGAAGACCGGGCCTAGTGCGAGCAGTTGCTGTGGAAGAGGTTTTAAGCAAACAAAACCTTTAAAACCTCCTTTTCCTTTTGTCTTCTAAGTAGTTTTACTTCTCAGCTTTGCTCTTCCAGACTTACCCAGCATTTTGGGTTGGTCTGGCTTAGTTCTTCTCCTTTGGTCCTTTTTATTTTTCCCCCTTCTCCTTTCCCTTTTTATAATTTCTTTCTGCTTTTGTTTTCTTACAAATTGAAACAGAGATGGCTGGTTAATTTTTAGCCTCCACTCAGCTACGCCCAATTTACTGCCGCCTTTGAAACCTAAACGGGCAGCACTCTGTGATTAAGCAAGGCAGAAGTGTTTACATTATGCCCAACCAACTTGTAATGAGAGGGCTACCAACCTTTCTCTCTGTGTGCGTGCGTGCGTGCGTGTGTGTGTGTGTGTGTGTGTCCCTTTCCACCATTCTAGTCTCCCCCCCATTTCCCTTCTTCCTTCTTTATGCGAATGTGAGAGAATGTGGCTTCTTGTCAACTCTCACAAATGTTCTTTCCTGTGAGTGTGTCTCTGTGTCTTCCTTCCTGTCCATTCACAAAAAAGAAAAGTGACTCACAACTACTGTGGTCACCCCCTTGCCCTTGGGGAAGTTGAAAGTGATACAACTGGACCCAGAAATAAAACCTGGAGGGGGGGAGTTGCTTTCACAGACATAATTTCTCTCTCTGCGAGGGAACACCAAAGGTGTGTATTGGAGAGCTCTAGGGAGGAAAAGTGGTATTTGAGGTCTCTCCTCATGTTCCTTCTCTCTCATTCTGTTTTAAGAGGTGGACACTGCTGCAGGGCCTGCTTACTCTCTGGCTCTTTCTGGGCCTGCGTCTGTGACTGTCATCACCCCTCATACAAAAGGACCAGGGACCACTCCTTCTTCCTCCCTCAGCTTGGATATTTTTTCCTTTCATCCTTTATCTTTTTGGAAGAGACTAAGAGGGAAAAGTTACCCTTCATTCTCTTGTCGGGAGGGTGTTCACTGGGGCTGTTGGAGGGGCCCAGGGACTGTTGGAGCCCAGAGCTTGCCAGGGTGTCCATCCGATAGCTCCCCAGAAGGGGATTCTGCACCTTCCGGTTTTAGAACTCAGAGTCCAAGAACATCTGCGACGAAAATCAATACTTACCTTCCTTCTTGGCAGGCTTCCTCCTCCCCCTCTGTCTGGACCCTGTATCTGAATGGCTTCCTTGGCCTCTTATTTTAGGCCAAATTCTTGACTGCTGCCAGTGTAGGGCTGAGGTAGGAAGAAGTGTGTGTGATGAAGGGAATCGTTTCCTGGCCAGCCTCCTGGGTCCTGGACTGACCAGGCAGGTGTCAGGGAAGCAATGTCCCCAACCCCCAGCTAATGAGATCACTCGCCCAGGAATATGAGTGAATTCATATCCTGGCTCATATGGCCAAGGCTACCTCTGTCCCGGCTGAGGCTGATTGCTGTACTGCTGAGGAGAGAACTGAGGAAATGCTTTCTATAGCTCAGGCACCAGACTCCACATAGTGTCACTGAGTGTAAGAATATTCTTGCTGGGATTGCTGGAATTTCAGTGTGCTTTTCCACAGAAAATGTGGGAGCATTGGCATGGCCCTATGCTTGCTCCTGTTTGGCACTGAGCAGAGGTCTTTCAGTGGCATTGTGCGGGCACAGCTTCCTCCAGAGCCATCTAGTTTGCTGGAAAATGTCTTCTGGCTGAGCCATCCCACGGCATTGATTCCTTGGCGTTGCCTTCTCAGAGCCCACTCCCTCTGGATGTCCCCAGTAGAGCAGCCTTTTCCCAGGATAAGTGGGGCAGGGGCTGGGGTGGCTGAAACTCAGGCAAGAGAGGCTTTGGGCTCTGACAGGGTTAGTTTTTCCTTCCTTAAAGTAAGGGCTGAAGAAGCTGGCCATAGTGGCATACCTGTAATCCCAGGACTCTGGGAGGCTAAGGCAGGAGGATCGCAAGTTCAAGCCCAGTGTGGGCAACTTGGCAGTTTATCAAGGCCTTGTCTCAAAATAAAAAGGTCTGAGGTGTAGCTCAGTGCAAAGGCACTGGGTTCACTTCTCAGTATTGCAAAACAAACAAGCAAACAAAAGAGAAACTAAAGAGTTAGGTCTGGGCTGAGGTGGTGGTGCTGGGCTTGATGATAGCCTGATCTGGTAGTGAATGTGGGGATGTGGCTTTGCTCCCAGCTGCCATTGTCACTCATAGCTCCCATGGGCCCTTGTTATGACCCAGGTAAGGGTTCAAGAGATGACACAGTTTAGAGGAATAAAAGATGTAGACGTATGGCTTTGAGAGCTCCACTCCCAGAATGTGGAGTCCTGACCGCCCGTCCAGGAAAGAATCTCACCTTGCATCTCTTTGCCTTAGGAAGGGAAGTTGAGTCAGGGCAGGGTCAAGAGAGTCCTGCCACAGACAGGGGGACATCCATTTCCTGGTGATGTCCTTCCATCCAAAAGCAGTGTCCCAGGGCAGGTGGCCTGGCACCGAGAGCGGTGAATGGGAGGCAGGGGCCTCCGCTTGTGTGATCCTGGGAAGACAAGCGTGCCTGGAAGCGATGCTAGACCATCTCCAGAGCTCCTGTGGACCTTCCCTGACCCTAGGCTCTGGTCCTGAGAAAGCCAGAAAAAACCAAAACTGATAAAATGTGTGGCTGAATGGAACTGTCAGCTTCTCCCTGTCAGTCCCTCCAGCGGGCCCACCATGGAAGCCCACCAAGCCTAGGTATTCTTGGGTAAAGGAAGGTAGCTTTTTCCTTTACCCAAGCATTTTAGGATGGGGAGCCCCTCCTGCCCATCACTGGTACCAGTAGTCCCCAACTCAGGACCAGTCTCCATTTGCCTGTCCCCCACCTCCCCAGCACTGGGTTATCTAGAAGAAATCCAGGCACCACAGCCTTTTGTCAATAAACGTTCCTGTGCACATCTCTGAAGATAAGGGCTCTTGACAAACTGAACCAAAATACCACTATCACACCCACAGAAGAGGCAACAATTTTCTTCTCTCCCTTCCTTTCTTTTTCTTTCTCCTTCCTTCCCTCCTTCCTCCCTCCCATCTTTCCCCTTCCCTCTTTTCTTTCCTTCCTTCCTTCTTGCCTGCCTGCTTGCAAGATGAGGTTTCTCCATAGACTCAGGCTGGCTTCACACTCCTGGGCACTAGTGACCCTTGTGCCTCACTCTCACGAGCAGCTGGGACTACAGATCTGCTCCACTGCTCCTGGCTGACAGTTTCTCTAGTACCATAAGATACAGTTTCCCTAGTAATCACCGAGCTTTGGCTTATAGTTTGTCTGAATCAGGACCCAGACAAGGCTGTTGATGCACTGGGATGCTTGGTCTATCTCTAGGTAGTGGTCATTGGCTTTGGCATTGTGGCTGCCGTTGTTGTCATCTTTCTCTTCCTCACTGTTGGTTTCTCTTCGGACAGTTTTTGTAGTTGCTGATACCGGGGAGCCAGGTCGTTTGTCCTGAGCTTTCCCTATCCAGCTCTGCAGGCTGTGCTACCCTGGGCATTGCAGTGTGCTGCCCTGAGTGGAGATTTTCCAGGGCTGGGGTAGCTGCACTTGGCCTTACCTGTCGCAGGAAATAGGTTAGCGCCTGGGAGTTTGTCTAGGGGATCTTTTTCAAGTGTGAGGTTGCTCTTCTGGTTTCAGCTCTCTGTGCCCAGACCAGGGTCTTTCTTGGCAGCAGGCGCCGTTTCTCAGGTCCAGGGGAGGGCTCTTTCGTTCATCCTTTCCCAGTGGTGGAGGGCATCATTTGGCTGCATCTGCCCTGCTAAAATGGGTGATGCCAGTAAGGCCTCCCAAGCCTCTGCTGGATGCCAGGCCCATCTGGTGTCTCTGGTGTGACACTGGTGTGCAGGAGAGGCCACAGGAGTGCAGCTACCCTCTCGTGGTCCCCCTACATGGACCCTGTGCCACTGTACCCATCCTCTCCTTTTTCAAGGTCCAGAAATACCACTGGTCTGTGTCTTTGAGGCAGCGCCATCTGGTGCCAGGGCTGGCAAAGACTGTAGAGCCTAGGAGCCCGATTGGTGAAATGAACAAAATGTATGGATTCTCTTTTAACCCAACGCCTGGTCCCCTTCAGAATGTCCTGGAAGCAATGTAGCTGCTCTTCAAAGGTCAGCACTGACGACTGTAACATTCTAGTGTCCCTCTAGCTCAGAGGATGGCTTTCAGGGTAGGGCCAGCCCAGAGGTACAGCCTAGCAGGTAGCAGACGGGCAAAAGACAGCAGCTGTGACAGTGATGACTGATAATTTAGTGGGCCCAGCATGTCTCCCTATCACCTTTACCTGTTGATCTGCTTTTTGTCTTAAGCTGCAACGCAGCTGCAAGCTGATTTTTCTATGACCTGTCAACGGAAGGCAACTCTCATTTATCCCTTCTGTTCCTATCCCCAGGAAGTCGTCTCCTCTCCAGGCTCACGTCTCTAGTCTTCTGCCTCCCACATGTGACGTAGCTCCTGGTGCCCTTGCCATTTGGGTCACCACCTCCTGGAGGCCCTCTGGCACAAGGACGTCTTAAACTGGAGTATGTAGAATTGAACACAGACACTCAAGTGTCTAGATCCCAGCCGACAGGGCCTTCCGGCTGTGCAACATTTGGGGCCCATGGCAGAATGAAAGTGCAGAGCTCCTTGTTCTCAGTTATTGGGAACATGGCAACAGGGTGTTAAACAGAGTGCTGGGCCTGTGCCACCAGAGAGGTTGCATGTTTGTGAAGCCAGCCCAGGATGCCTGTGCTCTGACCTTCTGCGTCTGTTAGTGAGACTGGGTGGTGTGCCAGGATGAAGAGGCTCATGCCAGACTCTTGAGGAGTCAGCCCCGACCCTAAAGGGGACAGCAGGACTGCCCTGACGAGTCCTCAGACTCCTGTCTGTCGTGCTGTCCACCCAACCAGTCCATACCCCATGCTGCCTGCATACACGGGGGTCTTGGTGGAGTGCTTGCTCTTCTGGCTGAAGGGGAGGCTGCAGCATGAGGAGGAAAAAATCGCCCTTGTCTAACTTGAGCCATGGTGCAAATCGTGAACGGGCCAGAGCATGCTGGGTGGCCAAGCCCAAAATTATAGCATAGTGACCAGCCGTGCTCCTGGCTGGCGTAGAGGAAGTGGGACACTGCAGAAGGAGAGCTGGCGTCCAGAAGCGCACAAGGACTCCCAGAGGATTTGGTTTGCTGTCTGGCACAGTCAGAGGATGAATTTCCTTTATCCATGAAGTGCGCACTTAGTGACCCTCGGTGGGGCAAGGCCTGGCCTCGGGGCACCTGGGCCTCTAAGAAGGAACAGATCGTTCATGAGCCCCGCAGGCTGTGGGAGGAGGCCTGGTGATGGCTTCTAGAAAGCTCCGTCCTGTGCGCAGGAACCTACAGGAGCTATGGTGTAAGGAGGCCAGGCTCACGGGCGTCCTTTGGGGAACGGGAAGAGGGAGGTGAGTGGGACCTTGTCTGCTCTAGTGTCAAAGAAACCTGGGGTCAGAGGAGGAGAGGTGAGGGGCAGTGAGGCCAGCACCACATTCTCGCTCTGTTCTGGGACCCTACACAGCTGGGCAGAGGGGACCAGTGCAGCAGCGACCCCCTTCCTGCCTCAGGAAGGTGGCTCCCCACCCCTTTCTTTTTGCCTGTCTGTCCCCCCGCCCCGTCTCAGGAGCTGCCACGCTTCAGTTATTTTATCCTTCAGTGTCCGATTCAGAACTCTTTTCAAAGGCCCCAGCCGTGTCAGCGCGGTGCTCGCACAAAAGGCCTCTTTGATTTCTTGTTTGTTTTCATTTGCCAGTGGAGGGGGAGGGGGCAGGAGAGAAAGAGCTTCTGGGTTTTAAAATTTTTATTTGGGTTGCTTCATTCTCAGAGGAGTTGGCTCCCTGGAACTCCTTTCTTAGTTGAAGGTGTGGAGGCAAGTGGCTTTCTGGGAGCAGCGGGGGCTGAGGGCAGTAGGAGTGCCCCAGAGTGGTGTGAGGAGGTTAGGGATGTAGCTGTTGGTCTGTGGTATCAATGTGGATCCGGCAGTTCTTCTGTGCAGGACCTGAGGGTGAGGAGGCTCGGGTCAGAGCCTGCCGCTGGGGTAGAGAAGAGAAGAGCTTGGCGCCCAGTGAGGGTCCCACTTGTGTCTGCGGGGAACTTGTCACAACCGTGGACTGGAGTGGTGGTGAACTTCACTTCGCTGTTTTCCCGTTTTTGCCCCAGAGTCTACCCTATCCTTCTCAGTCGGCTGCAAAGGGGGAAGGGTCTTTCTAGCCTACACCCTTGTTGGAGATTCTTGGAGTCTTGGATCTGTGCTGGTGCCTGGCTTGGTGCCCCACGGAAGGGAACGAGGGGAGATGGGGGAGAGGTCTACCTAGGCATCACCACGGAATGATGCCCGGAGGCCTCAGGCCTGTCCTCAGATAGGACTCCAGGCAGGCTGACACTGCTGAGGGCCCTGGCTGAAGGGAGACCGAGGGACACCCTTTCCTGAGGCCTGGGACCACAGATACCCAGACCAGTGCCTGCTGGGTGCATACCTGAGCCACACCCGTGAGACACCCTGCTAGTTACAGGGACCAAGCTTGATTGCAGGGGCTCAGAAGAGAGCGGCAGAGACCGAGGCTTGGGCAGGTGGTCACGGGCATCAGCAACAGGGACGTGTGCCCACTGGGTGAGGGGGGGGTTCCACAAGGCCTGGTTGGCAGACGGGAGGAGGAGGCTGGGGGGCTGAGAGATAGATAAATATAGCTGATGGCATTTCTGATGATAGGTTTTTCTTGGCACTGAGGGCACCGTGGAAAACAGCACGACAAACGCCTGGCCCTGCAGGCCGCCGTCGCCATTTTAAGCATGTTTGAGCCGAAGGGTTGTTGGCATTAGAACAGGGTCCCAGAAGGCGGAGAGGCTGGGGCGGGGAGGCTTGGCTGGACTGGGTTTTACCCTCGGGTGTATGGGTTCTTTACTTTGTCTACATGGGCACTCATACTGATTTCCTGGCCCTTTGGGTATTTAAAAATATATTTTGGGGTTGCCCCTTGTGGCCCTGTCTCCCAAGTGACTGGTTCCCCCTCCAGCTGCTGTGGCCTGTCGGTCAGGGGTATTCTGGCTCTTCTCCCCATTGTTGATGTCTCAGTGATGGTGGTGCACACCAGTTCCATCCCAGGATCAGGCCCTCCATTTATTATTTGGGGAACACGTACTAATTTAAAAGGAACCTGTCTGTCCTTGGTCTCTACAATTTGTCCCCTGTTGATGGGAGGAGGAGACTGTCCCCACTTTAATTCTGCTTCTTTACTGAAGACTCGACATGGCTGTAGCACTAGACTAAACCCTCCTTGTGTGCTAACTCCTCAAATTCCTGTGCAGATTCTGGTTTTAAACTGTGCTCCTAGCTGGGAATGTGTGCACCCAGGTGACTCCCGGGGGTCTCTGCGTGAAAGGAGGAATCAGCAGCCAGACCCAGGGAACAGGGTGGCTTCCTGGAAGATGACCTGCCTGACCTGCACCTTGACCTGAGCTGGTAGACCATGCAGATACTTGAAAGACAGTGGGGAATTAGCTCGTTTTTGTCAGCTGACTAAGCCCTTTCAGACTGCCAGGAGCGATTTCCTCCTCACAATGGCCAAGTGATACAGTCAGGGCAGGTACTATTCTGTCTTCCACACAGAGGGAACCCAAGTGCAGCAGTGTAAAGGGACTCAGGACACTCGATGCGTTTCTGGCAGAAGGGGCTGGACCCTGGTTCCAGGGCCCTGGAACCCTAGTCTGAGGGCCTTGAAGCTTGTTGAACTTTATCTTGATTACAGGCTTTGGTGGGGTCTCCAAGGAGAAAGCCTCGTGGGTCCCAGTGGGAGCAGTGCCATCTCTGTGACCTCCGTGGCTTTCCAAGGCTGGAGTTCAGCTTGTGGCTCTGCTCAGGGGCTCCCTCAGCTGCTAAGTTCGTGGGACAGAGAGAGTGGCACCTTGCATTGTCTCCAACCCTCCCTTCAGCTTCCTGCCTCGAACCTAGAGAGGCATGAGCAGAGAGATGAGTCCATGGACTGGCTGTCTGGACTGCCCAACCTGCTGCAGCCAGCTCAGCTTCTTATCACACCTCCCTGCAGCAAGGACAGGCCCTCCTGCCCTGCGCTGTGCCCTGTGCCCTGTGCAGGTGGAGCACATAGGACAACCAGGCCCAGGGCCAGACAGGCTCAGGCGGATTTTGGGATCCCTGATCCCAAAATGATCCTTGATCTCTGTCATGCCCTTTTTTTGGTAGTCTACTTGGAATCACAGTTTGAAATAAAGATGAATGCAATTATCCAAATTAACCAGATGATTGCTGCAAGTTTTGCAATAATCTATGATTCTTTATCTCTTATGCTTCTTCCTTTACACTCACCCTTTTCCTTTCCCTTTCCCTTTCCCCTTTCCCCTTTCTCCTTTCTCCTTTTTTTCCTTCCTCCTTTCCTTTTTTTTTTTCCTCCAGTGCTAATCAAATCCAGGGCCTTGTGCACGCTAGGCAAGCATTCTAGCACTGAGCTCCATGGCCTTAAAGTTGAAAATTCTGGGGTTATATATGTACAGATTGTCCCAACATGCTCTGGGCTGGGTCATGGTTGAGATTATCCTCTGCCTTCATGGCTAGGACAAGATGGCCTTCCTTTTCACCATTGATATCCACTCCCAGCTGCCCTAGAGCAGGGCTTCCCTGATATGGCCCTGCTGACACTTAGGCTAGGTGGTTCCATGGGCCACACTGGGCGTCAGAAGTGGCTAGCAGCATCTCTGCCTCAGACTACTAGCTGCCTGTCACACCTGCTTCCCACTGTGTGACAACGAAGACTGTTTCAAGATGTGTCCTAGTGTCCCCAAGAGACAGGATCACCCTCAGCAGAGAACCTCCGGCCTGGAATAAACAGGGGCTCAGGAAAATGTCCCAGTATTTATTTACCTCTTGCCCCTCCTCCAGGGTAGGGCCTCATTTACCCTCAATGCATGGAGACTGCTTTGGAGCCTGGCTGTTCCTCTGTGTGTCCTGTGGTGTTTCCCTGTCTGTACAGCTGACGTGGATGGAAGCAGGTTGGGCTCTGGACTCCGCCTGTGTTCTGTTCTCCAGCGAGGGGATCAGAAGCTGGCTTTGCTTCTATGCTGAGTGCTCATTCCATGCCAGGGTGCTGACCTGAAGCCTGGCTGGGACAAGGTTTGCTCCTAGGCCTGTGCAGGGAGCTGGTGACTCCCTCAGATCCCTCTAAGCCCCCTGCAGCATGGAATGCAGACACCAGGACTGTCACAGCCAGGTCCTAGTAGGATTCTCTTTAAACGATACATTGGATTTTTAAATTATAACAGTAAAACATACCCTGAAAATTTAAACAATAGAGGAATGTAAGAGATAGACGGCCTCCCCGAGCCACCCTCTAGGTCTGCAAGAGCCTCTCTTGGCAGATCCATGTCAGTTCTTTGCATTTTTTCATTGATTTATAGATCAAGTAACTTTTAAATATAGAGATATCTATTTTAAGGGCAGACAGTATGTTTGGGCTAATTGGATTGGCTCTCTTGAGTGCCACTGTGGTCTCAACTTTTCCCACCCCTACCTTTGTACCCATGCCCTGTCATCAAAGATGTGGAGCCAGTGTCCCTGTTGTCTTTTCCCCTGAGGTGACAGTTTCAACTTGTCCTCCCTGGGAGAAGCGTAAACAGCAGAGCATGTATTGGTGTCTGTCCTGGGCAATTCCTGGGACAACGAAGCCTTGAACCACCGTGGAAGTCAGGGCTGCGGCATCAGCCTGTCCCGGGACCTCACTCCTTGCCACTTGCCCAGGGGGCCACATGGGAGGGAGGGCCACCGAGAAGAGTCCCTGTGGCTGTGCCCGGCTTGGCCCTGGATGACTGGCCTCTAGGGCTGCTTCCTAGGTCTTTCCTGGTAGGTGAGGGTGCTGCCCTGTGTGGGGCAGATCCTCTGCCAACTGCCCTGGCTTCCCAAAGACACAGCAGAGACAGAGAGACAGACAGAGAGAGAGAGAGAGAGAGAGAGAGAGAGAGGGAGAGAGAGAGGGAGGGAGAGAGGGAGGGAGAGAGGGATTGAGAGTGAGTCCAGGGGTGAGGCTAGAGAAATAAGAGACCAGAAGGATCCCAGAGAGGGCTTTGCAACCGGGTCTTCTTGGCCTAGGGAAGGCTGCTTGCTAGCTAGAGAGACAGCTGGGAGAAGGGTGACACCTGGTGACTCTCCTGGGCTGGGCACAGCTGAGTAGGGAGATCAGGGGATCCCCCCCGAGGCAAGCTATAGGAGGCCTGTGAGTGCAGCCCTCGGGGAGTGCGTCCTTATTATGCCTGCAGATTATGTCCCCATTAGCGTATAATTATTATATAATGGGCCTTATTGCATAATGGCAGTTATATAACAGGTGGCCCGGAATACAGACAGGGGGTGTAATAAGTGTATATCCTTTGGCTATAAATAGCCACCAGCCCCACACAGAATATGTGGTCACACCAGAGCCACCTTATAAATACCCGCACTGGGCTATAAATTTTTGAGCAGTGACGTCAGTGGGCATGCTACCTAGTTAGGGGGTGGTGGGAGGGACCTGCAGCCCCACCCGGCCACATGACATCATTGTTTCCTTAGTAACAGGAATGCTCCCCAGGGGACCAAGGGAAGAAAGGCCCTTGAAGGGAGAAGGCACATGGGTAGAATGCCGGAGGAGGGGGTGGGTGCTGAATCTGGGTCTGACCAGGGCAGAGTGCCCCGAGTGGAATCCTGGGAGGGCAGTGGTGCTTTCCCATGTCCCACCCAACCCTCGACAGGGCACTGGACTGCATTTCCTCTCATGCCACCTACAGAGGGATCGGTCCCCTTCCCCATGCATGAGAGGTCATGCCAGCCTCAGCCACACATCAGGGAAAGAAGGTGGCTGAGTGGTCTCATCTTCCTCCCGGGTGGCCTGTCCATGGTTCTGGGCCACTTGCTGAAGTGGAACTGAACACGGACAGACCCAAGTTCTGCGCCCTTCTCATGTCCTCCCCAGGGTGTGGCCACTTCCCCAGTCCGAAATTTTAGGCCAGTATCAGCCATAGTAATAGAAAAAATATGCAAGCAATTTGGCATAGCCCTCGGAGAGCCTCGTGGCAGTGATGGTGCAGGGAGATGGGGCCCCGGGAGGAGACGGACAAGGACAGTGTTGTGGGCCAGGGGAAACTGAGGCGGGCTGTGGTCTTTTAGATACATGAGAGGAGTTCCCTGTGGGGCAGCGAAGAGCTGGTCCTCATGGCCCTGAGTGGGGAGGAGAGTTGCTTTGTTGGGAGCCGGGAGTATTGAACTTATTTCTGAGTAAGGGAGGGTGACCAGCTTGTCCCAGTTTACCCAGGCGTTTCCTGGGTTTAGTACTGAAAGTCCATTATCTTGTCTTGGAAAACCCTCAGTTTTGGCAAACCAGGATGGTTGCTTACTCTGGAATAGTGGTTTTCAACCAGGAGTATTTTTTTTTTGGTACTGGGGATCGAACTCAGCACCTTGTGCTTTCAAGGCAGGCACGGTGCCACTGAGCTAAATCCCCGGCCCAACCAGGAGTAATTTTGTGCCACTTCAGGGAACATTTTCCAGTGTCCATAGACACTTGTTTGTCACAGTTGGGGCCGGGCACTGTTGGCATCTAGTGGGAAGAGCCTACTGCACAGACGGTCCCCATGAGCAGTCCCCTGGCCACAGATGTGCAGCAGTGGTACAGGACCCCCTTTGCAGGTTGGATCGGCGAACCTTACACTACTCTCCTTGGATGTCCCTCACCTCTGCCAGCCAGGCAGGCTGATGGCCTCCTCGCTACATATTTTAAACTTCTGTGGTCTGCGACTGGCTGAGTGTAGGCTTCTGGAGCTGGGAGACCTTTCCTAGAGACCATGGGGCTCTTGAGAGCTCAGAGGTAAGACAGTGCTGAGCAAGACCAAGCCCTGCCTGGCAGCAAGACACTATGGTGGATCCCATGGCTGTCAAAAAAAAAAAAAAATCATCAAATACCTATCCCTTATCGCCTATCAAAGAGCTTCCAGAAGGAAAGTTGCCTGCTTCCCTTGCTCTTTAGGCCAGCTCTTTCCATATGGACCCCATCCCAGGGTGAAAACTTGGTTCCCCAAGAGCCTGGGATCAGAGCTTGACAACACTTCCTAAGGAGGCTTCCACAGAGGAAACAGACAGGCTGGCAGCACAGGTTTACAGAAGTCTTGTTCTGAGCTATGTGATGTCATTTCTAGCAGAGTGTTTGGTCCGGCGACGTGCAGTGTAATCACAGGCACACAGCACACTTTCTCTTTCACCTGTGCCTCGTGTCTGTTTAGTTTGCTACCTGGCTGTAGTTGACTTGGTGCCCTCTGTCCCTGACCACATGCATAGCGTGGCCAACTGGGTCATCCTTTGTACAGGCCTCTGCCAGGCTGCAGGTAATGACCAGGGTGGGGGTGGTGCAGTGGTCTGGCCTGCTAAGGAGGACCAGCTGGGCTGTAAGCTGCTTCTTGTATGTGTCAAGCCCAACTTTGGAGCTTGGACTTGGGCTAGAGACAGCTAATGAGCACAGATGGGGATGCAGGAGACAGGGTTTGCATGCAGGGCCCTGCCTGTGGTGCCCAGGGGAACTCTGTGGGGAGCAGTGCTGACTTTGAACACAAAAGCCATTGCCCCACAGAGCAGTAATCCTCAGGATATTACCAGCCCAAGAGATAGGGCCAAGGGAGAGGGCCCTGCCCTGAGGACGGGCCAGATTTCTCTCACTTATTTATGGTATCGTGCTTTATAAAGTGGGCACAGCACAGATCTCTGGGCACAGTTTCAAATACATGCATTTCTTTTAAATTAAACACCACACACACACATTTGCTGTGCGTGAACACACGGTCTGTTCAAGCCGTGCTGCTGCCCAGGAGTGTCCTGGCCATGTGGGACAGTGACTGAGGATGATGGTACCAAAGCCACCATCTAATATTAGACTTTGCAACTCAGAGATTCATTAATATAATTATTCAGATGCCAGCCTGGCTTGGCAAGAACTGTGCTCCTCTCTAGCAAAGCGCTCTGGCCACAGGGATGCCCTATGAGCCTGAGCCCCACTTACTCCCGTCTGTGCATGGTGGGCAACAGGCCACCTCAGCCTCCTGTGCAGCCTGTCCCGGGTGGCAGGTCTGTCCCTTCCATGTCTCACCAGTGGAGTCTGCCGCAGAGGTGGGCAGGCTGATGGGTGAGGCCTGGTTCCCTGTAGGGTGGGCACATACTCTGCAGCAGGGTCCCCCGTGACACCTTGCACAGCACTGTACAGGGTTTGATCACAAGGATGGGACCCTGGTCCTGGGGCTGTTTCATCTGCCTTTGCATCTGTCTGCCTCTTGCCCAGTCTATAGTTTTATATGGCTCCATAGACCATGTTGAATATTGAATTACCTTCAGATGGGGAGCAGCTGACAGCCCATCCTTGAGGCGACACAAAGGCCTGTGATGGTGTGAAAACCAGAGAGGGGGCTGGTGAAGGCCTGGCGAGGGGAGCTGTGCAATGGGCGGCACGAGGGCCAAATCTGGTGGATGAGGGGCGGAAGAAGCTTCTGGAACACTGGAAGGAGGCTGGCATGAGAGTGAGAAGCTCTGGCTTTAGAGGTTGAAAGGACTTAGTCTGTCAAAGTCTGTATCTCCCCTTAACATGGACAAGGCATGAGCATGGTGGGGAGAGGAGCCTTCTCTGCTGCTTCCTCCAGCCCCAGCATCCTGCAACAGAGTGGGCGCACAGCAGCTGCTTGCCCTGGCTCTCCCGGGCCTCCTTGTCTCCGTGGCTGTGCCTGCCGAACATCATCTTGGTGGGGTGACTGCCTTCTGGCCATCTGTACCCAGCCTCCAGAGGACACATCCCCTTTGACTCAGCCTGTAGAGCAGCTGAACTTACCTTGGCAGGGGTCTCTTCTCGTTCCGGATCCCCCAGCACACCAGCCTGGCAGGTGTCCTATGGCTCAGGTTGGCGGGGAGCAGGCTGGGCCCAGTGAGACTGCTTGCCTTTTGTTTTGGTACTGGGGATCAAACTCGGGACCTTGTGCTTGCAAGGCATGGCGGAACCACTGAGCTAAATCCCCGGCCCCAACTGCTTGCCTTTTGCTCAGAGGCTGTGCGTGGCTTCCCTCCTCTCCTCAGAAGCTTCCAGGCCCCTTCTGGACTTGTGACTGCTCTCCCCACCCTTTCTCTCCGGGGACCCCCCCCCCCCCCGCCGCCTGGGTTCCTGGGTTGGTGCTGCCTGCCTCCCCAGCTGGTACCTGTACTCCAGCTCTGGTGGCTGGTGTGGCTGATTAATGATGAATTATTGAAGGAATGGGAACGGGAGGGCTGTTTTTTCCTCACACACGCACTGATGCGCGCTCCCTTCTGAGCCAACCCCAAAGTTAATTCTGCTGCTGCTGCTGCCCTTTCACTTATCCAGACCTTAGAGCCGTTTTGAGGGGTTTTCAAGTGAATTCCCAGCTCTCCTGTCTCCACCTTACAACTCTCCAGCCAGCCACTTCCTCCTCTTTTTCCCTGGCCCAGCCTGGGTGCCTGTGCTTGAATTTTAGAGGATTGTTTTCCCCACAGAGGACTTTTTGTTCAGTGGAGGAGCAGTGGGGAATCACCAGGACCAGACTTGATGGTGTGGCATGCAGGGTGACAGTGATGTGAGCATGTCTCCTTCCTTGCTACTGTCATTTGGGCAGGAGTCCACTTGAGCATGAAAGAAAAGTGCAGGAGGCTGAACTCTACTGAACTTACCGGCCGAAGTCTTGCATTTGCCCACTGTGTTGTTATTTGGGGAGATCATCACATACATATAGTCTCTTATCTATTGTTTTAAGAAGGTATTTTTCTGATTATAAGACTGGTGCATGGGGCTGGAGGTGCGGCTCAGTGGTGAAGCATTTGCCCAGCGTACTCGAGGCCCTGGGTTCAATTCCTGGGACTGCAAAAAGGGAGGGGGGAAGAGGAGCAGGGGACTAGTGCATATTCATCATACAAATGCAAAATGAGAGCTGGGTGTAGTGGCACGCCTCCTGTATCACAGGTACTGGAGAAGCCGAGACAGGAGGATCAGAAGTTTGAGGCCATCCTAGGCAGCTTAGCAAGACCCTGTCTCAAAATGATTAAAAAGGACTGGACATGTTGGTCAGTAGTAGAATGCCCCTGGGTTTATCTCTAGTACCACAAAATAAGTAAGTAGGGAAACATAAATATTATCAAAATTCTCCCACATAAATAACTATTGTTAACCTTTTTCTTGTACTTTTTTTTTTTGGTACCGGAGATCGAACTCGGGTCCTTGCGCTTGTACAGCAGGCAGGGAAACCATTTCTTGTACTTTTATATCTATTCATACATATTTTATGTTTTTAAAACTGGAGTTTATGGGAGCTCCATAAGCGTGGTGTTTCATGCTTGTAATCCCAGCACTCGGGAAGCTGAGGCAGGAGGATTGCCATGAGTTCAAGGCCAGATTGCACTACATAGCAAGACACGGTCTCAACCAACAACAAAAAAAGGAGTTTATGGTGTACACTTTTGGATGCTGCTTTTATTATGTTTTAAAATTAATTTTTACCTAAAATGTACCAGTAAAATTAATTTAAAATTTAAAAAGATTGGGCCGGGGATTTAGCTCAGTGGTTTTGCCACCTGCTGCGCAAGCTCAAGGACCCGAGTTTGATCCCCGGTACCAAAAAAGAAAAAAAAAAAAAAGAATTAAAAGGATTAATTTTAGCCGGGAAGTTAGCTCAGTGGTGCCTCAACCTGCCTTGCAAGTGAAAGGTCCTGAGTTCGATCCTCAGTACCAAAAAATTTTTTTAAAAAAATTTTATTGGTACAATTTAAATGTACATAATGATTATTTTCTTCAAAGGGAATTTGTACCTGTACATGTTATATCTTTTTGTTTTGTTTTGTTTTTTTGGTTTTTTTTTTTTTGGTACCAGGGATCGAACTCGGGTCCTTGTGCTTGCACAGCAGGCAGCAGGCGGCAAAACCACTGAGCTAAATCCCCGGCCCAAGATATATCTTGATTCCTCTTTTTCTCCCAATCCCCAACTCTCCCTTCAACCTTCCTCCCCTCTTATTTACAAAAGCTTTTGTTTCCATCATTTTTCTTCTTTTCTCGTTTTTTTCCCTTTTCCCTTCCTTTTTTCTCCCTCCTCCTTCACAGTTTCCCTTTCTGTTTGAACAGTTTCTTCCTATTTCATATTATCTATTATACATTTTTCTCCTTATTTACCCTTTTACTTTCTCACACCAGAGAGACAATGCGATATTTACACATACGTGTCCGATTTATTTGGATGCTGCTTTTAAATTCAGGATCATTATATACTTTACTGTGTCATTGTTTTTCAAAATCTCATTTTTAGTGGTTTAGCATCTTTCTTTTTTTTGGTACCAGGGATCGAACTCGGGTCCTTGTGGTTGCAAGGCAGGCGGCGGAACCACTGAGCTAAATCCCTGGCCAGCATCTTTCATTAGTAGTGGCATTGCCCCTGGTTTTCAAATTTGTGATGAATTCTGTCCTCTTTTCCTTTTGGGAATGAGACATTTCCTTGTGGTGCAAATGTAATAGGCACTTATTAAAAATAAAAACATGCTTTTTACATGGCAATACGAGGGTTCCTCGTGCCAGGATCGATGTCAGTGCCCACCCTTTCCCCATCAAGCCTCTGAGCTATGTCTCCTTTGGAAATTCCACCGGGACAGATGTCCTGGTGCACTACACTTTATAGCTGGTTCCTAGCAGTTGAATTAGCAGGCAGGAGGGATGGGCCCTTGGGAAGATTCTTCATGTATGTTGTTAGATTGCTGTCTGCAGACTTGACGCCTGCAGACAGCACACAGGGGTCCATCTCAATGCCTCTCCGGCTGTGCTCTACTTTCGTTACTCAGAGACCCAGAAGGACGTCACTGTCACGAGTCACGCACATGTCCCCTCAGGATGTGCTCTTATGAGCCAGGCCTCCCTTCCTTCTCACAGGTATCCGTCCCATTCCCATGTTCATTCCTTGCATTGGCTCACACGTCCCCCAATGGACATGCGCTGTCGCCCACTGCAAGAGCTAATCGCGGACATCAGCCCACACTCACACACCCTCCTGCCATCTTTTTATGGAAGTCTGAGGGGCTCCTTCCCAGGTCTCTGCAGCCACTCCTTTCTGACACCACCAGAAGGGGGTGGCCCCTCAAGGGCCCCCAGCATGGCAGTTCCCTGCCAGCTTCTGGCCAAGGGACTAGAGAAGTGATTCTCTCTGCTGCCTGGTGGTGAGCAGGTGCTGGGATTGACACCTTAATGGCAGCAGACCTTAGTGCCACTGTCAAGGTGCAAGCCACCATAGCTGCCAGCGCATGCCCCCTGAGCTCCTGAGTACACAGCTGCTGCTGACCACTGAGGCCAGCTCCACAGTCTGTGCCGGGATGCTGTGCTGTTTCCTCGAGGAAGAAGCGGAGGATGCCAGGGGAAGACAGGCTCGCTCTAGGCTGTGGGCCTGGACCTCACTCACAGGCACTCTACCTGCACTGGTGCACTCAGGACACATCCCCAGGGCCACACAGGCTGGGGCACACAGTGCCCTCCCTTATACCCGGCTCCAGGCCCCATGTGTGGGTCAGCAGCTCTCATTGGGCCAAGCTCCTGCTGCAGTACTCACAGGGGCATGAATGCATGTGTTCTCTCACCTCAAAGCTAGCCCCTCTGTGACTTGTGGAACTGGGGTCTTGGGCTCTCAGTGCTCCTTGTCCTTACCCTCTTAGGCAGTACTCCATGGTGCCCAGCACTTGAACATCCTCAGGAGCTACACTAAGACCCCTGGGGCATGGTAGAAAGCTTGTGCGGGGGGGGCTTTGTGCATGGGACAGGGAGGGGCAAGGGGATTCCCTCTCCTCTTCAGTATGGCAGTGCTGAGACATCCAGGCCTCAAGAGCTGTAGTGGTGTCATCATGGGCAGGACGCCTGCTTTTAGGAAGCTTGGTTTGTTCTCTCCTCTGGGCATGCAGCACACGCTGACCTGTGAATGTCTGCGTGTGTGTCCATGGTGGGTGTCTGTGTACAGTGTGGGTTGGGGCGCGTGTCTAAATGGCAGTGTGAATCACACTCCAAGAAAGTAGGAGGAAACTTCTCTGGTCTTGAAGTTCAGATTCTTGTTGCTCCTGTGAGGATTGGAAATCCCAGGGACAGTGTAGTGACCTGACCCTGTCCCCAAGGGAGTAAGGGTACAGCTGGTGTGTCCCCCGGGCCCAGCTCCCCACCCAGCACCTTGTGGCCAGGAACTTCCACATCAGCGGGTGGGTGCACTTGCTGGGAAGTGTCAGGCCCTGCCTGCCTGCTCAGCAGCTAGCAGTTCCTTTCTGGGGCTCTTTGTGAACCTGCCTCGCTATTAATCTACCTGTTAGTAAAAGAGATTACAATTGCCGTAATTACAGGGCGCTGTGTCTCCACCGTCAGGAGCTGGGCTGAGTGATCATTGAGGGGTGGGGGAGCCCAGCCCCACAGGAAGCAGCTACTAACAGACCCGTATTTGGTTGGATGCACTGCAGGGACAACAGCCCTTCCTCAGAATGAGGAAACCTAGAGCAAGAGGCTGGTCTGGCCTGAGTGGTAGGCGCAGGTCCCACTGAAAGCTGTGGTGGTGCATGGGATGACTGCAGGTCCAGGGTGCAGACAGCAGGGACTGCCTGCCCCCGGGCAGCCTAGATGACCCTGCATGCTCAGGGCCTGGCATCCTGTTGAATGGAACATGCCATTTAGTGGTGCTTGTTAGGGTGTGTCGGTGGCTTTCTTCTTAGGGGGCTTTGAAGCCACCGCTGATATGTGTAAACAAACAGAAGGACCCAGTCTGTGCCTACCCTGGGCCCCAGGGCTCTGTGTGATACAGGTGCTCCTGAGGAGGAGGGTGTGGGTCATCATACGACGAAGGGATTCCTGTGGTAGCCATTCTGCCTCCCCACCCCCCGGGATATTTGTCGATGCTGGCAGTGGGGCGCTGTCCAGGGAGGAGAGCACAGGACGCTGCTATCTGTCCTGCCCCATACAGGATAGTGCCCTGCAGCAGAGAATGCCTGACCCTGATGTCTAGGACGTCAAGGTTGGAACTCCTGGCTGTGGCAAAGAACAGGGATGACCACAGGGCAAGTGAGGCCAGAAAAGCACCCTGAACACTTCCCGGCACTGAGCAGTCTGGCAGGCAGGCAGGGAGGTGGGCAAGGGGGATGACAGCCACCCCAGGCTGATGATCCCATCTTACTGGGGACTGCAGACTGTGGATGCTCTGGTACATTTCCTTTCCTTTGTGTGGCAGGCTTCTTCCTCCTCCAGAGCAAGAGTTAGACCCAAGATTGAGGAAGTTCCTCTGCCCCCACCCCACCCAGATGTCATGACTGCCCTTGAGGGGCTGGGGTGAGGGGCCTCTCTGGATGGAACGTAGGGAGGAAGTTGTGCAGGAGTAGGAAGGCCCCCTCGAGCCCCATCCTGCAAGGACGCTGGGCACACCTAGCTTCTAACACATATATGGCCTAGTTGCCACTCTGAGAAATGGAACTTGGCAGGGTGAAGGTCTGGTCAGTGAATGTCACTTGCCTTGTTCCCAATGAGGCCTTCTACCACGCAGTCCTGTTGACCAGAGGGGCATCCTTGTGGGCACTACTGCCCCTGGCCTGCCTTTGTTTCCATCCTTGACCTCCTGCACAGTGCCCCTCCGGAGAGAGGACAGGACCAGGGGGTTGGGAGGGCACAGCAGGGAGCGGACTGTGGGGCTGCCGGGGCACATGGATGCTGGCACGCAATCCTGCGTTTCAGGGTCTCTTGCTTGCTTGCCACACTCCGGGCCTTCCACTGCCCTTCCAGCCTTCAGGATACTGTGTCGTGTTTTCTGCAGACAATGCGCTGAGATTTTCAGCTGTTGTGAATGCTATACTTCACACCAAGTCTCTAATCGTGGAGTCGCTTTGCGTTTTCCCCCTTATTTTGTCTTGACAGCTCCAACCTTATAATTTTACCTTCTCTCGCCTCACATGAGCTCCTTTTCTTCCCTTTCCCCTTCCTGGGGCTTTTGCAGCTCATCGCTGGGGACCCCCTTTAGGAGGGATCACTCCTGACAAGAGGGGAGGGGCTCGCTGTCACAAACATTGATGTTTTGTTTGGTAAAATGTCTGTAAATAGGCTTCAAGGCGGTGATTCTACACAGATCCCCTTGCACGCGAGCATCTTTTTGTGTCTGTGCACGTCTCCATGCATGTGGATGTCAGGCACCAGGAGAAGAGAAGGAAGAAGGAGGGAGGAGAGCAGAGGGATGGCTTCTGGGGGCATCGGGACAAACTGTCTTTCCTCTGTGCTGTTGTCCTGGCTTAAGTCACAGGGGCCTCCTGATCCCCTGTCCTGTCCTCTCTCCCTTTAAGGGCCCGGAGGAGGACGAGAAGGGAAGCCGTTGGGCCCTGAGGCAGGTCTGGCTGGCTATTCACGGCGGCTGGAGTGGGACTGTGGGGCTGCTCTCCCGGTGAGGCCAGCAGGTCTGGAACTTGACCTGAAATCCGGGGTTCAGGACTCGGAGGGCCCTGCAGGTGGGTCATGGAGGAGACTGTTCCTCCTGCCCAGTATTGAACACCTTAGATTCTGGGGGTTGATGCCAGCCTTTCACCATGAATGGGGAGCTCATTCATTCCACCACAAATGCAGGCTCCTCTGCAAGACCATTCCCTGTTCTTGTTTTAAAAGTAAGACTTCTCAGGCTGGGGATTTAGCTCAGTGGTTTCACCGCCTGCTGCGAAAGCGCAAGGACCCGAGTTCAACCCCCAGTACCAAAAAAAACCCCCAAACAAACAAACAACAAACAAACAGTAAGACTTCTCACCCAGGTGTGGCGGGCGGGAGGCTGAGGCAGGGAGATTGCAAACTGGAGCCCAGCCCGGGCAACTTGCTGACTTAGCAAGACCCTGTCTCAAAATAAAAAGTGTTTTTAAAAAAGGGCTGAGAATGTAGCCCATAGTGAAGGCACTGGGTGCAATACCCAGCACCACAAAGAAAAAAAAAATAAACCCAAGCAGGACCCTTACTGCTTCAGCTCAGCCTCCAAGCCCCAAGTGGCATGCCTACCTGGGTTTGATTCATAGCACATCACTGGAAACCCTTGGCCTGCTTGGCTTTATAAGCCCAGCCCCGTCCATTCCCCGCCATTGGCTTTGCAGACCGTGGAATGCTCTGTCTCAGTGCTGCTCAGCCAACACCCTCCCTGAATCCATTTTGAGTTGCTCTTTTCTGGCCCCATTAGAAAATGTCGGCTCCGACTGCACCGTGCTTATGAACAAAGGTGCAGAACGATTTTGGCTGCTTCGTCCAGGAAATAAATTCCTCTCCGTGCCAGAAACTATTGAGTGGTGCCATGTGTTGAGCTCCAGGGCCCAGAGCTGCGGGCAGGGCTGCTGCTCTGGATGAGGAGGGTGGAGACCCAGGACACAGAGGCGGGGGAGGGAAGCGGCCCCAAGATGTGCCGGCAGGCCTGGGTCCCCTGTGCTCTCCCACCTGGGAGCCTTCTGCATGGACTCCTCTCTCAGCCCATGGTGGCACCCCTGCCCCCTTTCCCAGGAGCCTTCCTGGTCCTCCTATTTGTCTGTCTTGTGAAGGGAAAGTGGTTTCCTGGGGTCTGCTGTGCTCTGCTGCTCCTTGCAGTATCCATCATCAGCAGTGCCACTTGTTAGTGCGACCGAGCCCCACCCCAGTCAGGCCTGCAATGGACTAGGTGCTGCTGTGTGTAGGAGCTGGCTGGGTGAAGAACCTCACCCATATCACCTGCTAGCCTGTGGCCGCCCTGGAGCCTTTCCCCGCGTGCACTGAGTTTCCCAGTTTATCTCAGGGTCTGATCTCCGGCTGGGCTCCAAGGACATATTGTCCATGTCCCACCCCCCAGAGTGACCACTGCAGCCCCTGGCTCCCCTCTCACTTGGCTCCAAGCGCAGGAGCTTCACAGCCATGCTAATCACAGGCCCTGCAGTGGCCCCAAGGTGTCCCTAGCTCTTTACCTCCTCTTCCCCCGTCATTTTCTGAATTCAGCTTCTCCTCTCTTCTGGATTTGTATTTTATTGAACTATAATTCACATAATAAAATTCACTCCCCACAGTCCCAGGCTGGTCAACTTAGGATGGAGGGAAACATACCCGTACAACTGTTCAGGCTCTTGCTTTCAGTACAGTGTTCAGTGAATCACATGAGATGTTCAGCACTTTATTACAAAATGAGCTCTGCGTGAGATGATTTTGTCCAACTGCAGGCTAACGGAAGGTGGGCCAGGCTGACTGCCGTCGCTCCGTGAGTTAGGTATGTTAAGTGCATATGCAGCTTTCAGCAAGCTTATCGGCACATAGACCTATTGTGAGTCAGGATGTGTCTGTGTTTTAGTGTACAACCTAGTGGCCTTTAGTACCTGGTACAACCGCTGTAGTTCCAGAATAATTCCATCACCCCAGGAAAAAAACCCCAAAAAACCATGCCTATCAGTAGTTAGTCCCTTTTGGGCCAGAGATTTAGCTCAGTGGTTTTGCTGCTTGCTGTGCAAGCGCAAGGACCTGAGTTCGATCCCCGGTACCAAAAAAAAAAAAAGTAGTTAGTCCCTTTTTGCCATTTCTCCCCATCCCAGCCACTACTAACTAATCTGCGGTCTGGATGGAATCGCCTATTTGCACATTTCATATAAACTGGAATCATACAATATGTGGCCTTTGTGATGGTTTCCTTTCCTGGGGCATATTTTCGAGGCTTACCCATGTTGTAGTCTTTAGCAACACTCTGTTCCTTTTGAAGGCTACGTAATACTCTGTTGTATGGCCATGCCACATTTGCTTATCCATCCATGCACTAATGGATGTTTGGGATGTCTGCACTTTTGGGGGAACTGTGAGTGATGCTCAGAACAGTTAGTTATGTACACTATCTGGTTGGATGTTTTCTTTCTCTAGGGTAGACATCTGGGAGGGGACTACTGTCTCTTAAGATTCGCAACAGACTGCACAACACAGCTGGTCCCTCCTCTTCCTGTCCGTCTTCTCGGCCCAGAGGTACTGCCCAGTTGCTCACGGTTGGGGTTCTGCTGACCCTCCATTGTCACACCCTTCTACTCCCTGGTACCGTGTGTTACAGCATCTGCAGTTCCCTGCACGCCCAGCACTGTGCTTTTATTGCCTTTGGGCTCTGCCCACGTCTCTCTCTGGTCTCTTTCCCTTTATGTCTGAATACCTCTGTCTTTTATATTACCCCTACCTCACTTCTTACCCCCTGGCTCCAGTCCCTCTTTCTCTGGGGTCCTTGCATTTTGGCCATGATGCACCTGCTGGCCCCAGCAGCTGCTTCTCTGGTTCTGTGTCCGTGCATACCTGGTATCTCAAAAACCGTAGGTGCTCAGCAAACGTGCATTCCATTGACTTTAAGGTACATTAGTGCCAGCAGACACACAGTGAGCATAGGATTGTGGCATGCCTCCTGATACCCTCTGGACCTAGTGTTAGTGTCCTGACATTTGCTCCTCTGTGGCTCCTGCAGCAGTTCAAGCTGACTTGGGAGCAGACTTGGGAGCTCCCAAGTGATTCTGAGGGAACCCAGTCTCCTTCAACCCCAGAGGTGATCCTGACTCCCTAACTCCCTCCACAGTCATCCTCTCAGGAGTGGCTGAGCGCCCCGCAGACACTGGGTCCTTCCATCTGCACCGGCCCTCCAGGAAGTGGCCCCAGGCCCAGAGCAGCCTCCAGGGCACTGGGAGAAAGTGGCTCCAGAGTTGTGGGCGCTGAAGATGGTGAGTGTTGCCAGAGCCGCTGACCCACACCTGGGTGCTGTGCTGCTGACGGCAAGGGTGAGGCTGTCCTACCAGCTGCTGGGGATACTGTCTGGCCCCTGCACCTGCACCTGCCCCACTGAGAGCCAGATGGCTACAAGTGAGTCACTGACTTGGGCTTTGCCAGGTGGCCCAAAGTGGTGGATGTGCAGGTGGGCACCCCACGGCAGGTCAAGGAAGCTCAGGAGTATGTCCAGGGCTCACCACTGCCCACTCAGAGTGCCAGGGGTGGAGGAAGAAGGGAGAGGGAGGAGCTCAGGGCCACTGGGCCTTTTTCCTTCTTTAACGCCCACTGGGCTCTTTCTCGGCACAGCTCTCCCACAGCCGGGAGCTCCAGCTCAGCCCGGGCCTGCGCAGGGGAGGCCCTTCCTCAGGGCGGCCCTTCTCCTCCTCCCTCCTTGCCCTCTCCTCTCCCTGGGCCTCTTCCCCACGTGGCTCATTACAGCTCCAGTTGTTCAGGTCCCGACCTCAAGAGCCTTCCCTATTGACCCCTGACCAGCGATACTAATCTGTGTCAACAGGCCCCAGGGGTTAAGGAAACACAACCCGCTGCTGCCGCCTTAGCAGGTGCCTGGAGGGGTGGGGGAGCAGCCTGCAGCAGCAGTGGCGGCCTTGGGAAGGGAAAGCAGTGGCAGTGCCCCCTCCCACTGCATGGCTTCTGGCTCCCTCCTTGCTGCAGGCTTTCTCCTCTTCCTTTGCTTTTCTGGGCTGCCCACCCTCTGTGCACCACTTCCTATGTTTCTTTCCTTCCTTTGTCCGCAGGATTTGAACCCAGATACCCGCTGGCATCCAGGTGGTGCCCAGGTTGATAGGGTGATGCCAGGGGAGCAACTGGCTGCCCTTGGACCCCATCACCAACATTCCCCCTCCCGACCCCACTGGCAGCCCCAATCTAAGCCTCACGTCAGAGCCCCCACTCAGTCTCTGAGGGCTACCCCAGAGGGGAGGGCTCACAGGGCTGTGGGTCTGCTTCCCTGTAGTACAGGGTCACTGGTCCTGCAGTCTGTCCCCTGGGGCGACTGTGGCGGTCTTGCAGAGTGAGCCCCAGCCCCACACTTGAGCCTGGCCCAGGGAGGACAGGGACATCCACCCCTGTATCTGTCCTGCTGGACACCCCGGGTCTGTTCCCTTGTCCTCTCCCAGGGGGTGGAAATCCAGGTGGCAGCTGGGGGACTGACCTGCTTTGTCCTTACTGTGCACCGCCTCTGGCCATCAGCCCTTGATGGGGCCCAGGCCCAGGCTGTGCCCCTGCCATGATTGCACCTGTCATGCGCTGCTGGGAAGGTGTCAGGTCAGTGTGCTGGGTGGAGCCCTAGTAGACCTGGTGTGCAGAGTTGGTTAACAGTGTTTGCAGTGCCTTTCTGGTGCTCCCAGGGTGGCTTCAGGGCCCCCTTGGTTGTTCCCTCCTTCCTCAAGCGCTCTGCTTTTCTGACTTTACTCTCTGTCCCCCACTGTCCAGACCTTCCCCCTTCCTTCTTCCTCTTGGCTGTCACTCCGTGGTAGGGCTGGGGAGTAATAGACAAAATCTCCAAAAAAATTTTAAGTTTCTCAAACTTTTCCAGATGCCAGGAAGGGGCCAGAGAAATCCTACAGTGGCAGAGCAGGAAGGGGGGAGGGAAATGATTCCAAGGTCCATCCCCTCCTCCACCAGAGGGAAGCAGGGATGGGGTGATTCTGGTGCCCCCAGACAGTGAGCCTGGAAGCAAGAGAGTCCCTTCATTTCTCCATCCCTGGTGCCTCCCTGCAGAGAAGCTCCAGCCCAGCAGCAGGGCAGGGTGGGGTCAGAGGAGGATGTCGGCAGGCTCCCGGGAACTTCTGGGTTCAGAAGCATGGATGCAGACAGAGCCTTCCAGCCTGATGGGTTGGGGGCTGAGAAGCAGGGTGCCCTGGTCCCAGGAGTGCCTGTCGTTCTTCCCCTCCCCAGGTCTGGGCCTGATGGGAGAACTTGAATGGGAGAGCAGCATGTGGGGGACAGTGCAGGGATCCTTGGCATTACCTGGTCCCACCCCAAGGGGTGCTGCCCCCACCTCTACCATTCTGTCCATCCACTCCCTGGACACCTTCTAAAACAAAGGCCTCTTTGTGGTCCTGGCCCACTGGCCCACTGCCAACCGCATTCTTTGCATGTTTCCTGAGCGAGGATCCTGGCTCCGTGGTCAGCTCCTCCCCCACCCAGCCTGAACCCAGCCTGACTGCTGGTGGCTCTGAGCAGTCCCCTGTCTCCTGCCCTGCCCAGGTCCTCCCACAGTTCCCACCTCTCCTGTGGGCGGTCTGGCTTGGGCTCAGAAGAGAGACCCCTAAGAGAACACAGTCCCTGAGCCTTGGGAGCCAGGGGGCAGGGGCGACAAGAGAGGTTCAGCTCTTTCATGCTCTTGTTCATCTTGGTTGGTTTCAAGGAGCCTCAGTTTTCTTACCTGTAGAAATGGGGAAAATAACAACCACACCTGTCTGCCACACACTTTGTAACTGGAGCCCCCCACTTCAGGCTGCTCCTGGGATGGGGGGTCCTGAGTGGTCTCAGTGGGTGTCTGAGGAGCTGGGAGGGATCTCCAGAGCCTTGGGTGGGATGGGTGGGATAGCTCCTCATAGTTCTGTGGAGGTGGCACCAAGGCTTGCTCCCCAGGGAGTCCTACCCCCCAGAGAAGGAGCTGGGTCCTCAGCATGTAGCCCGCTGGTCCCAGGCCTGGTCCTGCTACACCCTCTGGATCCCCCATCTAGCTCTGTACAGCAGTGGGGGTGCCCTCCTTGAGTCAGCCCTAGTGGGGTGGTGGTAGGAGCCCTGAAAATAAGGGGCTGTGAGAAGTGGGGAAGCCCCCAAGGATGGATGGCCTGGCCTTGGGCGTGTAACACTTTGGAATGTCACCAGATACACCCCTCTGTCACCAGTTATAGTCACACAGTCACAGGCACACACAGTCCTCATGAAGGCCTCCACTGCTGCTCTGCCCCCCTCGTTAAAAAATGTTCATAATTTGGAAAGAAAAGGAGCTTTTTACAAGCTGGCGGCTCTAAGGAACTTTCCGTCGGTCAGTCCTTTCTGGCCTCGTGATGGGTGGGGCCCAGTTTCCCTTCCCTCACTCTCTGCTGCTCTCCTAATAATCCCCTCTGCAGCCTCAAACACCCCCTCAAGGAGACCTCCAGCCAGCTGTCACCCAGGAAGCCTGGAGGGAGCGAGGGCCTGTCTGTGCCCTCCTGGGCTCTGTCCAAGCCCTGGGCTCGACCCTGCTCACCCTCCCCAACGGCTCAGCCTCAGCACAGGCCGGGAATCTCTTGATGGGCGGCTTTCCAGGATCGAAGTTGGGGCCCAGGCCCAGCAGCCAGCCTGCCCTCCCCCGAGGGCCTGGCCCACTCTCCTGCTGGGTTAGGGTCCCGAGTCCTCAGGGCCCTGCTGGGAGGGCGGGAGGTGCTGAGCTCACCGCCTCGGCATCTGCCCTCCCCCTGCCTCTGGTACGAGGGCCGGCCGCACTCCCGCCAGCGCCTCGCTCCCTAATAGCTTTTTAAGTCTAACCACATGTGTCTTCGAGGAGTGAGGAGTGGAGCCGCCCCTCCCAGGGCCTCGGCTCCCCCTCCTTGGCCAGGACCACCCTCCACTTGGAGCAGCCTTGAGGCTGGGGGAAGGGGTCTGCCTCCCGAGAGTCCATCTGCTCTTCCCCGGTCCAGCTGAGCAGGAAGGAGCTGGGCTGGTGACAGGCCTGAGACTTGAAGGTCTCTCAGGAGTGCCATTCGAGGCCAGCCTGCTGCTACACTGGGTCCTGGGGTCCATCCAGGTGTAGGAGCCTGGATGAGGAGCCTTGATCTCCCCACCGGCCTCCTGCCAGGGCTCGGTGCCAGCGCCTCTCTCCTTGCGCCTTGCCCCACGGGAGTGACCCCACAACCACCCCTTTGACTGAGTACACGTGCGGTTCCCTGTGCGTGTGAGTGGTCTGCTGGGAGGCCTGTGGGGTGCGGTTTCACAGGAGGGAGCGAGGGCTAAGAACCAACGGGCAAGCAGGCCTGGGGTCCTAATGAGAAAATTGCTTCCAGCCAGGGAGCCCTGCTCTGCGGCTGAAATTGCATCCAGCCCCAGCCAACTTGGCGGCCGAAGCCGCCCCCCATCCTTCGACGGCGGGGGAGGAGCGGGGCTTGAACACGACACCCGCCCCCCCAGCACACCTAGGGGAGGAGGGGACAGAAGTGAGCCCAGGCTGGGCTGGGCTCCGGGCCCCACCCTCCATCTCCAAAGGCGGCGAGGAGGAGGGCTGTAGGGATTCCCCGCTATCCTTTCCGCGAAGTGCGGCTGCACGTAGCCCGTGTGCAGAGGGTTCTGGGAGGTGAGCGGGGAGGTACTGAGTCTTACGGCAAAGGGTTATTAGGAGCTCCTAGTTTCCGCAGAAGTCTATCAGTCTGACTGCACCAAGTCCCGCTTTCCAGGATGCTTCATTTGTGGTGCAGCCTCCCAGGGGCTTACACCCCAGACAGGATGACTTGGGGATACCCACCTTAGATTTCTCTCTTTTCTCGGCTCCTCACTTACTCAGGCCTCCAAGCAGATCCAGATGAGAATTTGTGGGCCCTAGAGCAAAATAAAAATGTAGGGCCCCTTGTTCACAAGTTAAGAATTTTAAGGAATTTCAGCACAGCAACAGCAAAAACCAAGGCCCTGAAGCCAGCTCCTCACAGAGGAAAACTGCTAGTAGCCCACTGCTGAGGGTGCTCTGACCCTGCCCATGGAACCAGAAGGTTCCCTTTGATGGTTCCTTGTGAGAGACCTGAGATGATCTCTTCCTTGCCCGGGGCTTCGGTCGGTGTGGCCACAACCCTCCAGACTCCCTCACTGATGCTTTTGTGGGGGTGGGGGTGGATTTAGAGATGCTGGTTAGAGAGCAGGGCTCTGGGGGAGGGAAGCAGAGAGACCTGGATGCAGCCTGTGTGCTTACAGAGCGTCAGGGCTGGGCTGCCCAGGTCACCCCAGTCGAGCACCTGGGAACCACGCCCACTTGAGGTGGAATCTGCTGCCCGTTTGTGGTGGTGGTGGGGCGCTAGCAGGTGACCTGTCAGCTGGGACCTTCCTGCCTGTAGCAAGTTCTAAGCTGTGTGAGCGGGAGAGTGAGCAGGAGTGTTCCAGGGAGGGGAGAAGGCAAGAGGAAGGAAACAACCCCATTGTCATCCCCCAAATTACTGGCTGGGATGGCAGGGGAGGAGGCGGAAAGCCGACATTGTTTACTTAATTAAAAGTAAACAACAATTTGCTGCTGCCAGCCTCCCATTAGCTATGTGTGGAGCCCTACGAGCTGGTGAGTTCGGCTTTCGGCGTTCGTTCCCGCCGAGCCAGCTCCTGACGCCACTCCCTCCCCAGCTTTGGCTCTCCCTCCTCCCCTTCCTGGGTCCAGTCCCCCAGTGGAGGAGGAGGGACAAGCTCAAACAACAACAACAACAACAACAGTCCAAGAGGCATGTGCTAAGGGTGTAGGTGTCAAGACCCCTTTGGGCCCCAATTAGGCCCGCTTGTGAAGGGCTGGGCAGGGCTGCTTCCTCCTCCTGCTGCCAGATGTTGGGCTCTTGTCGTCCCACAGAGGCCTCAGTCAGCACTACCTGGAGTCCTGTGCCTCCCTGCCCCACCTTCTGTTTTTTCCTTTTCCCCTTTAGCAGCGTATAGACATCCTTCTCCCATCTTCTTGGCACTCCTTCCAGAAGGGGGCTGCTCAGGGCTTCCCAGGGCCTAGGTGCCTGCCCCCTCCCAGGACAGCCCTGCTGCAGGTGAGCTCAGAAAGGGAGGACTCAGCCTGACGGCCTGACCTGGGGCTGAGCTGAGGAGCTCTCTGCTCCAGCTTCTCGGGGGCCTCCCAGCAGGGAAGGGTGGGTGATCAGATTTCCAGGGCTTGTGTGGGGAGTGGGAGAGGCCCGATGGCCTCCAGGAGCAAGGTGCAAAGTCTTCCCAAGGTCTGTTGCCAGGCAAGTCCTCACCTCTTTTGAGGCCTGTGCCCCCAGCCATGTAGAGCACAGGTTTCAACCTGGACCCTGGACAGCACAATCTTGGCTCTCCATTGTAGATGCTCAGTCTGGAGCCTGTTGGGAGAGGGGTGCAAGACCTCATAGGACATTGCCAGCCTTTTGGGGCCAGGCAGCATAGGGGACCCAGGCCCAGGTATACCTCAGAAACCAGGGGGGAAAAGAGGTGACTCTAGGCAGGAAGTTCATGAGCCACCGTTTTCATCTGGCACCACAGAGCAGTGGCTCTCCCTGGGGCCAGCTCTGTCCCGTAGCACCTTAGGTAGTGGTGCAGGCATTTTTGGTTGTGGGGTGCAAGATACTACTGGTACTGGAGGGGTGGAGACCAGGGAGGCTGCCCAACGCCCTGCTGGGCACAGACAGCCCAGGCCGTACCACAGACAGGGAGCCACCCACAGTGTCCAGGTGTGGGCCTGGGAACCTTGGCCCAGAGTTTGCCCCTCCCGAAGTACCTGCTCTCTGCAGCCTCTCTGTTCCTCCTCCCCACATCCTCAGGAGTCACAGGTCCACACATAAGCACACACGCTTACAGCTCCCTGGATTTATGCAGATCAGGGTTTTTGCATGCAGGAGGGTGTGCACACAGGATCTGGGAAGTCTGTCCTGCGCTTAATTGAATTAAAGGCTGGAGTTTGGCAGGACATTGTGTATCTGAGCTGCAGTTTCTTGTAGTTGGTGTTGCAGCCCTGTTCAGGCTCCCTGCACCTCCGTCTGCTGCTGCCACTGCCCTGCTCCCAGCTCCTTCCCTCCTTCCTGCACCCCTTTCCAGGCCAGAGGCCTAGCCCAAGGCCTGGGGAGGTTGGGGCCCCACTTTTCCTCCCTCTTCACCCCTTGCTTTCAGCTGCTCATATTGATAGGCTGAGGCTGCCTGAGGAGAAGATTCTCCCAGCCCGAGGCCCAGAGACTGTCAGGGACAGAAGGGCTGTAGGCCAATCCTTCCTTTCAGGTTTTCTGCTGCCGTGCTTGGGGTGGGAACTGAAGGGTGCTGCTGCCTGGAAAGGATGCATTTCATCTCTTCTCTTCTCTTCTCTTCTCTTCTCTTCTCTTCTCTTCTCTTCTCTTCTCTTCTCTTCTCTTCTCTCTTCTCTTTCTTTGTACAGGGGACTGAACCCAGGGCCTTCATACTGAGCTACACCTCCAGCTCTTTTTTTTTTTTTTAACTTTTATTTTATTTTATTAAGATAGAGTCTTGCTATGTTGTCCAGGCTGGACTTGAACTTGTGATCCTCCTGCCTCAGCCTCCCATAGTACTGGGATTATAGGCATGCACCATCAAACCTGTTAGGGACACATTTTCTGATCAAGCACTGATCAGAGCTGAGAAGTGGGAAGGGTTTGCTCTTGGGGATATGAGGAACCCCCTGAGTGGATGGGGAGGAGGGCCAGTGGAGGCGCATAGTTGCCTGGGACCTGCTGCCTATTCCAGAGCTGGGAGTGGTCATGGGAAAGGGTGAGCTGCAGAGCAGAAGGGTGCCCACCCTGCTTCAGCTTGTGCTTTGGCTGGCTCTGGGGTGCCTGATCTTGGCCCCCTTGGCTGCAGTCAGGTGATCCCTGGGGGGAGGACACCACCAGCATAGCATAGAGCCCAGCCCCCACTCTGAGGGAGCCTGAGGCTGCTGGAGAAGGCCTGTGTCTGGACTGAGTCCAAGAAGAGCCCAGTGCCACTCTGTGACTACAGGGGTGTGGCAGGCCAGCCCCAGCCTTCCTAGCACACACAGCATGTGGGGCATGCTCCTGTGGAGTGCCTGCTGTGTGTGGACAGCACCCCCAAGCCTGCCACCTAGCAGGCTGCTAAGGGCAGGCAGTATGGTATGCAGAAACCCACTGGAGGGCCCCAACCCCTGCCCACTTGTGTGACCTTCAGGGCTTGGTCAGGGCATGGCTAGGAAGCAGTCTGCCTGTGGCCTCATTTGCTCTGGGGCTGAGGATTGGGGAACAGAGCAGCAGCCCAGCCAGCCCCGGGCCCCATGAAGCGATCTGCTCTGCCTAGGGTCAGGGAAGTGGGGGGCAGGCCTCACCTCAGCTAACCTCCCCGCGGAACAAAGGGCCCTTTCTCCATGCCTGCCCTGCCTGCTGCCTGCCTGAGGGTGTGCCTGCCGCTGCTGCTGCACCGCAGCAGAGCATTGCTGTTTTTTTTTTTTTTCTTTTCCTTCCTGACTTTTCTCCATTTCTCTCCCTGTCTGTTTCCTGATCTCTTTTAGTCTCAATTTTTTAAACTCCCCCCGCAAGGGTGGGTGGTAGAGATTTCTTCCTTTTCAAGAGTTTACCAAGCACAGAAGCAGATCTACATTGCCAGAAGGTGACAGGAATGCTCTTGTGACCCCTCAGCCTAGGAAGATTCCCCCAGCTGCAGGGCAGCCCCACTGTGGGGAGATGGCAGGCCAGGGTGGGCCTGGGCCCTGGGCCATGCCTCTTCAGCCCCGAACCTGGCAGGCCTCGCCTCCCACTTTCCCTAGATGCCCATGGCATGGCCCCTTCCACCTGGCTCACATGACAAGCTGTCCCTAATCAGTGCACAAGGGAAGCTCGGCCTCACACCACATTATGGGATGTGCTTGGCAGCTGCAGCCACAGGGGCCGCTGCCTCAGGCTGCTCCTCCCCTGGTGCACAATCTGGGGTCCAATGTCCTGGGCCAGCCTGCATCGTCCTCTTTCCTGCTGTGGCCTCGTGGGTGTGCAGGAGGAACTCAGCTGGTGGTGCCCAGGGCTCTGGGTTGGCGGCCGGCAGGCTCGAGCAGAGGGCAGCTAGTGTTAACTCACTGCGCCACCTAGCTACAGTGTCTGGGAGCGCCACCACACTCCCCCGACCCTGCCACCTGGCCACCCTGGGAAGCACCCTTGGGCCCTTCAAGGAGTCAGGAATGGGAGAGTTTGGCATCTGCCAGTCTGGAGGATCAGTGTCATTTTTTCCCTTCAGCAGCCCCAACTGTCCTCACAATGCTTGGTACTTCACGGTATATCAAACCATCCTACTTTATTCTTGGTAAAAATTTCTGTCAAGGTCCTATTTGGGTCTCACCCTGCTGTCTTGGTTTTGTTGCACTAGGAGGCTGCAGAACAAGACTGGGGGTCTGATAGCAGCAGGTCTGGGATTTGGGCCAGCACCCCCTTGCTACCTCAGCCTCCCCAGGGCATCCACTAGGCCCAGCCCTTACGGCTCTGATCGGGAGATGTGGTGTCTGTTTGCAGACCCCTGAGGCCTTATCTGGACAGCTCATCACAGTGGCTCCTTGGGCTTCTGGTGAGGGGACAGACAGACCTGTGCTCCCTTTGCGAGAGCCACAGGTCCCCACCTCTGCTCTGGTCAGCCTTGGGACACGAGGCCTGCATAGCCAATGCCGTGCAGGGCCTGTGCAGTCATTCATGAGCATGCGTGTCAGGCTGGGCTTGTATTAAATGCTGTCTCTTTAGGGAGGGAAGGCAGCAGCTCACGGGCACTTCTGTCCCCTAGGTGTTCAGTGTGGTAACACTTGGAAAAAAGAGCTAGTGTGCTCTCTTACAATCTCATCCACTTCAGCTTTGCTTCAAGAACTGAGGTGCAGCAGTGAGCATCACCCTCAAGGGGCCAATGGTCTTGTGGGGCTTCTCCCTGGGTGGCCCGATGGCCTGGTCCCTGGGCTCCTCTTGCCCAGCCTGAGCCCAGCCAGTAGTTGCCCTGGCTGGTAGGGTTCCAGGCAGGAGCAGGGCCCTGTAAACATCTGACTGTGGGGTGCTTTTGTGTTCCTTGCTCTCAATGAGTGCAAGTCCCTAGGTGAAGGAGGCTACTTTGAGGTCACTAGCCTTTGTGCCAGGCACTGAATATAGAGGCAGAGGAAGCAGAGCAGCTGGGGCAGAGGCCAGTGGCTTCAGCCTGGCCTCCCTGTTGGGTAAATGGAGATGGATGGGCTCTGCTGGCTCCTCTGCCTGGTTCCCTGGGCTGGTTCTCCAAAGGAAAGGGGCAGCGGGAAGCAAAGGAGAGCAGGACACTGCTCAAGGCTGGAAAGAGAAGGGACAGTGCTCAGGTGATCAGTCTCTGAGCTGGGGGACTTTCCTGCCCAGGGCTGAGTGGCCATTTCCCTCTGTGGGACTCACTGCTTCCTTCTCTCAGCCAGTCATTCCTTCTTCCTGTCTCTTCCCTTGGGAGGGTTCATTGTCCTGGGGTCTCCTTAGCTCCTCTCTCTGCCTAGCATCCACTAATCCACAGACAGATGCTGGCAGCTGGATGCAGCCCAGGCAGTAGTGCCCATGAAGCTGCTCCTGCATGTGTGTGTGTGTGTGTGTGTGTGTGTGTGTGTGTGTGTGTGTGTGTGAGAGAGAGAGAGAGAGAGAGAGAGAGAGAGAGAGAGAGAGAGAGAGAGAGAGAGAGAGACAGGGTGTCATTATGTTGTTCAGGCTGGCCTTGAACTCACTATGTAGCCCAGGCTGGCCTCAAATTCATGGCTATCCTTCTGCCTCAAGCTCCAGGGTTCTGGGATTACAGGTGTATACCACCACGCCTGGCTCCTGTGTGTTTGTTTGTTTTTTTTTTTTTGGTACCGGGGATCAAACTCAGGTCCTTGCGCTTGCGCAGCAAGCAGTGAAACCACTGAGCTAAATCCCCAGCCCCAATCCTGTGTGTCTTTAAGGAAGTTTTCACCCATAATATGTGCAGCCCCTCCTCCACCTCCTTTCTCTTTGCTCACCCCCTTTACCCCTAGAAGCCTTGGACTTCTGATTCTTTCTGTCCAGTCTTCTCTCTCTGAGCTGCTTTGCTTTGGTTCTGACTCTTTGCTCTTCCCTCTCTACCTGCCACTCCCTCTTTCAGTTTTACTTGTCCTTTTCTTATTCTGGTGCTCTGGGGTTTACTGCTTCCCCCATACCCCAGGCTCCTGCTTGTCCCTGGCAACCCTCCAAGTACCTCCAGAGCCTCTGCCTTCCCTGTCTCATCCTGGGTTGGCATCAGGGCCCAGCAGACTCTGTCCCTTTATGAATAATTAGACCAAGGGCAAATATATTTGGGGGCTGGAGGGAGGGTGATACCCAGTCCTGGGAAGGTGGGTACACTATTAATAGCCCTAAGAGCAGCTGGGGGTGGGGGAGGATGTCTGGCCAGCCTGGCCTGGCCTGGGCAGCTTGAAGGGCCAGAAAGGGCAGCGCTGGAAATAGAGGGGTTGGGGGAGGGGAGCAGCACTGTGGATCCCCTGCTGGGGTGGGGCACCCCCTCTGATGGGTTTCTGGCTTTTCCTGACACTGCCAGTTTCTACTCATCAGATTGAAGAGGACACAGAAGCCTTGAAGGTGGGGGACCACCTGCCTGAACCCCACTATCATAGGACTCCTGGCCCCAAGACCTCTGGGAAGTGCTGGCTCTGGCCACCAGCTGAGTCGTGGCACAGCCAACCCTGCCAGGAGAGGCGCTGGCTGCCTGAGGGCCAGCACCAGTGCCAGTGCTCCTGGGATCCTCAGTGCTAGTGTCCCTGGGCTGTATAGGGTTGGATGGGCCCTCAGAATCCGGTGGGGAGACAGGTGCTTTCTTCCCCCTTCCCTCTTGGTCCTGCTCATCTGTGGACCTCTCTTTCCCAGTGCAGTGACTCCTGCTCTGATTTTTTTTTTTTGGTACCAGGGATGGAACTCAGGTCCTTGTGTTTGTGCTCCAGGTGGCGAAACCACTGAGCTAAATTCCCGGCCCATCCTGCTCTGATATTGGAAGGCACCTGCCTACCCTCAGTGTCCGTGCTGGCTCTGCCTTCTGTGTGGAGGAAGCCCCTCTGCTACCCAGCCATGGTCTCTGGGGCTGAAAACTACACTGTTGGACCTACTGACCGTGTCCCACAGAACAAAAACTCCTGCCGGCGGGGGGCTAAGCCAGTGGCAGTCCCCCCCTCCCCAGGTGACCTCTGAGCAGAGCTGGGAGGAGTAGGGTTTCAGCAGGTGGAGGTACAGGAAGGGAAGCCCGCCCTGAGCCAGGCCTAAGCAAGCACACTGCTGCTCACACTTCACACTACTCACCCGAGGAGGAACCCTGGGGGTGGGTGACCTCTACCTTGTGCATGAGGTCAGGGTCCCTGGGCCAGAGGGTCTGGAACATAGGTGTTGTTTGGGCACATGGAGTGTTGTTGCCATCCACCTGCCTTCTTCCTCTCCCTCTCCTCTGCCTGACTGTGCCCCTCACCCTCTCTGTGGCAGGGGAGGCCAGCCCACCTGCTGGGGTCTCTGACATGGTCGGGCGCTCACCGCTCACCGTGCCCTACAGTGGATACAGGGTCTAGACCAGGGACCTCCTGGTTAGCAAAGACAGCCTCCAAGGGCAGGTGCAGGTGGGCAGGTGCAGGGAGGGTGTGGCTCCTGCCTCTCTGCAGCTCCCTGAGGCTCTTCTCTTTACTTTGCTGGTATTGGCTACATCCTCTTCCATCCCTCTCTAATGAGGCCTCTGCTCAGATAGGAATTCCTTGCCTCTGGCACCTCTGAAAATTCCAGGACAGTGCTGCCACTGAGCAAGCCTTGTGTGTGACTGTTGTGGGGCCTGGCGTCTGAGGCACTGGGTCAGCACAGGGCCCACCTTCAGGCTGTCTTGCCTCTCCTGGTGCCACTGTGGCCTGGCGTGGAGTTGTGGCTAATGGGCAGGTGGTGTAGGCCCTTTCCCTTGCTCCATGCTAGGTGCCTTGGATTTGGCAGGGCTGTGTCCCTTCTCAGTCCTGGCCACCGCCCCTCTCCATGGGAGAGGGGCAGTGGAGCACCCAGGTCACTCTTCTTGCTGCCCTAGGCTCAGTCTCCAGCTCTCCCTGGGCCTGTTGGCAAGTGGCAGGCTCCAGGCAGAGGACACGGAGCAGCTCACCCCAGAGAGCTCCCTGGAAGTTGGGCTGCTTGCTGGAGTGTGGGCAAGGTGAGCTTAGACCCTGATTTTCTCAGAGGAATACCATGAGTTAGGAACACCTCTCCTCATGCCAGAGGGTAGAGGTATGCCTCAGGGCTGGAGGGCTGCCTGTGAGAGGTCCATCTCCACCCCGTGGAGGGGGCGGTGAGCAAAGGCTGTGGGGACAAGCCTTCCTCACCAAGAAGCGGCTGCAGCCTGAGGCTTTTTAGGTGAAGGTTGACCCTTCTCTGCTACCTCCCTGCCACGCTGGGTCCTGCAGAAGTCAGGCCTGGCCCTTATCAGGGAACCCCAGACAGCACCCAACATCCAGGCAAGAAGGGGTTCTCTCCAAGCCAGGTAAGGAGGCTGGAATGGACCATCCAGATGCTGGGCCTGCCTCTGCCATGTGGCTGGGGGCCCATGGGTGGCAGAAGCTAGATAGACTACATGTGTCCCCGTGGGTATGATTCAGTTTCTTCTTCCTGTCACTCATCCTCTGTGCTATATTCTTTCCCCACTCTCTCCAAGCAGGTGACTCCAATCAAAGGTTGAGCCCCTTTGGACCCATGGGTGGAGGTGGCGTGAGGAAAGGAGAGAGTGGGATGGTAGAGGGGTGACATGTCCCTGGGCGCCCAATCCACCCACAGCTTTAGGTTTGCATTTCCTGGTCAGACTGCTGCTTCCATACTGAGTCTAGGGATGACGGAGGAGGGGAAGCCACCACCTCCAGACAACTCTAGGATCCTTGAGCAGCCACACTGGCCTGTGGGGCCCCGCCCCGCCCCGCCCCGCCCCGCCCCGCCCGGGACACAGGGAGGAGAGGAGGATCCTAGAAGCCCCCAGGCCAGCCTGGCCCCGCCTTGCTCTGCCCTCTGGCTGCCCTGCATTCTCAAGAACTTCCTTGGTCCCCTAAGTGTCCTGTCTGCTGGGACCAGGAGAACCCCTCAGTGACCCAGCCCAGCTCCCCCATTTGAGTCCCCTCCTCAGGGGGTCTCGGATTCTTGGACTTGGGTTTCAGGAGGCACAATAGTGACATTCTCTAGCCCTGATGGCTGCAGACCGGGCCTCTGGCTGCCCTCAAGATTGGGTTTCCTGTGCCCTGGACGCGCCAGATCAGGGACTGGGGAGGGCGAGGTAGGCAGAGCGGGTGTAGTGCTGGGGAAGGCAGGGATGGGCTGCAACACTGCACCCCACACCCCCAACTGCTTCTGGAATTCCAAGGGCTGCCCTCCCTGTCCTTGGAGGCTGCAGTCTGGCAGAGTGAAGGGTACCTCTGGTGGCTCTGGATTGCCGCCTTATATCTCCTTTTCTGACAGTGAGAAGGGGCTCACGGCAGCTCCAATGGTGTGAGTACACTGAGGGTACCCATGTGCCTGCTGCACTCTGTGGGTACAGCCAAGCCAGATTTGTGCACCCCTCTTCAGCCCCAGAGCATTCACTGGGTGAAGTCCCTGGGCCAATGGCCAGCAAGCTCCATGCAGCCCTCCATAAAGAGCATCAACAGTGTGTGGGAACCAAGGAGAGTGCTCACTGCAGTGAGCAGGAATTCCTCCCTCACCTAGTGGGAGCCATAAATACAGCCCCATCTTCGGCTGGGAAACACATGTATCAGAAACATGTGATCAGCTGGGGTATATGGGCAGCGCCCAGCTACTCCTGGTGGCTGGAGCCTCCCCTGAAAATACACAGATGCACACATGCATGCCAACAGGCAGATGCCCCTGAGGAGGCTGTAGGAGGGTGAAGTGAAGGAAAAAGCAGGACAGGAGGGGAGGCCAGAGCTGGGAGTCCAGAGGGAAAGGGCAAGATCTGGATACAAGAAGTATAAGGCAGGGAGGGGGGGTTGCTGAGAGAGCAGAGCCCACAGTGGGGGTGGGGCTGGGGTGGGGATGGGAAGGGCAGCCTTAGGGGGCCTTCATGGCTATTCTGGGGGCACCAAGAGCCTGAGGAAGGGAGCAGTCCGTCCTACCCGTTCTCAGCTGGGCCTGGCCCTGGTGTAGGCACTGCCGGATGGACGCCTGCGGTACATGAATCATCATACAGAGGAGTGGCTGTGCTGTGGGAGGGGATAAGGGGTGGGTCAGGAACCTGGGGCCCAGTCCCACCTCAGAGGCCTGTTCCGTGGAGTCCAGATTTATCACCTGCCCCTTCTTTTTTTGTTTTGGTGCCGGGGATCAAACTCAGGACCTTGCACTTGTGAGGCAGGCGGCAGCACCACTGAGCCAAATCCCTGGCCCCACCTGCCCCTTCTTGACCCTCCCTCCAGAAGCCTGCAGTGTAACTAGAAGCACAGATGGGGCAGCCACGCCTCGGAGGTATGGAAGGCAGGAGCGGCAGCTTCCAGGGGGAGAGTCAGCAGAGCTCCGTGCTTGCGAGGCAGCCAGGCTGACCCCAGCAATATCAGGATGAGCTGTGGCCTCCAGGGTACTCTCCTTCCCCAAACGTGGCCAGAGGTGGGGACTCAGGTGCCTGCTGTCCAGGTCCAGGGCATCTGTCAGACATGGTGGCTGGGCTTAGTCCTTGGTCGACTGTGTCTGGTGGGCTGAGTGGGTGCAGCTTAGTGCACAAGAGGAGCTCTGGTCCTCAGCGCTTGGTAGAGGGGATCATTGAGTTGTCTTGGGCCCAAGCAGATGGTGGGGACCCTTCTGTCCCATCTCCTATTTGCAGAAAGTGCCTGGAGCTCTGGTCTCTGAAGAGAGTGGATGCAGGGAGGGGCTGGGATTGGTGTCCCCAAACTGGGGGTGACTGCCAGTGCTCTCACTGCTCTGATGGCAGGGGTAGAGAGAAGGTGCAGTGAGAAGCTGCTAGGGGAAGCAGAGATAGCCCTGGGTGCACACCGGGCAGGAGAGGACAGGAGACAGAGCCCTCACTTGCCTGCTTTGCACCAGCCAGCACTGTCCCTGCCCCTTTGCTGGCCCATAGGCCACCAACTGGCCCATTGTGAGGCCCCGGTGAGAGAGCAGACAGGGAGGGGGGCTCCGTGTGGGCAGGGACTCACTCATGCATACCCACCGGGCAGGCAATGCCAGGGGAGAGCCACCCAGGCCAGGGGCAAGGAGGGGAGGGAGCGGCAGAGACCTGGAGCGTGGAGAAGGTGAGGTTGTGGAGCCGGGCCTCCACCTCTGCCATGTGCACAGCCTGGAGCCCCCATTGCTGGCTGCCGCAGGTCTCTGCCTGCCTGTTGGCAGTGGGCAGTGCACGGGGCCTGCGAACAGGAGATAAAGAGTTCAGGCAGAGTGTTTTTTCTCACTAACCGTGGATTTGTGTGTTTGTTCAGCTGGTGGCTCTGATAAGCCCCATTCTGCCAGATAAAAGCCAGCCGCCATGAGGCGGGGCCTGGGGAGGGTGTTATAAAGGGGCCTTCCTCCTTTGTCCAGAGTCCCAGGGTTGTGCCATCACCTATCACTCAGGGAGCCCAGACAAGGACACTCTACAGTGTGGTACCTTGAGTCCTGCAGACTGCCCAGAGCATCCATTGTGGAGGAAGCTGGCCCAGCAGCCTTGCTCTAGGTGGGCAGGGTATCCCTTCATCCTACCCAGATCCTGCAAGTCCATTCCCCTGTCCATCCAGGACGCGTCCCTGAGAAACAGGGTGTTCAGGGCCCTTACTGTCCCAAAGCACCGTGGCAATATTAGGCAAGGATCTGTGCTTGCTGAATTGGTAGAGCCCCAGGGCTTGGCTTGTGAGGGCTTGAGCTGCCTATGAGCAGAGATGTGGTGTCCCTAGCCCCTTGTTCTGAACCTCCCTGTTCTCTGCACTGTGTGGCCAGAAGGGTGAGGGCCGTGGCTCAGACAGATCAACAGGCCCTGGCCACAGCTGTCTGGACCACAGGACTGGCCCCTCTGCCCCTGCCTGGGCCCAGCTTCCAGGCATTTCTGCCTTTTGTCCTAAAGCAGGCTGAGCGCGCTGTGGGGACGCTGGCGGGGCCGGCAGCCATAAGATGGCTGCCAAGGGCTAAGATGGCTGCCAGCAGCGCCCCGAGCAGCGCCTGGAGGCGCGTGGCCGGCCTGGCCTGCGCCACTCCTGGACGCTTCGTTCCTTGGAGTTGATGGTAATAACAGCAGCATCCTTCCAGGCCATGGACTGGTATAGAAGGGTTTCCTGTCTGTCGTGCTCTCCTGGAGCCCATTTGTCTCTGCCTCTGTCGCTGGCCCACCTCCATCTCTTTGTCGGGTTCTTTCTCCTCATTCTGTCCCTCAGCTGGTGTGCGCGTGTGCACCCACAGCCAGGCACTCTCACGCAGCTCTCCCTCTCCACTCAGCCTTCTGCAGGGGCAGGGAGCCCCCCATGCTCACCACATAGACCAGGCCCGGAGGGCTCAGTGCTCTGTGGGGGCCAAGCTGGTTATAGATGGCCGAGGTCTGTGGCAGAGACCACAGGCTTCATGCCCTTGCCAGGGTCCGAAGAGGCTCAGTGGACTGTCTGCCACTGGGTGGGCTGGGGCTTGCATCAGACCTGCAGAGCCAGGAAAGGGCCAGTTGTGGGATGTAATGGGGATGTCCACACCTGTGTGATGTGGGCCCTGAGAGGCCCTCGTTCTGCCCTTTGTAGCCCTGCCAGGGGCCTGCAAGGAAGAGGAAAAGGAGGTTGGGGGTGTCCCAGGGCTCCGTCCATAGCAGGAAATGCCACCAGCAAGGAGATGGCTCTGGGTGGGACCAGCTTCCCAGGCCCTGGTGGGAGGTATGGAAGGGTGCACCCCAAACCGCTTTCGTTATCAGCCTCTGGTTTTTTGATTTGTTAAAAGATGTATTGTTTTTTGGGCCGGGGATTTAGCTCAGTGGTTCTGCCACCTGCCTTGCAAGCGCAAGGATCCGAGTTTGATCCCTGGTATCCCCCAAAAAACATGTATTGTTTTGTTCTGGAATGTAACAATTTGAACAAGGTAAAGGATGGGGAGATGGGCTCCAAACCATCACCCTTTTCTACCCCGCACACAGAGGCAGACAGCCAGTGTTGGCCAGAACGACAAGCCCCAGAGGTGGCAGGGCCTTTGCTCTTACAGCAGCGAGTGCTGGCTGGGCTGCTATTATGCCAGCCCACTCCATGCCCATCCTCCCTGGGGTAGGGGGTGTAGGGAGATTCTGGAGGCAGCGCTGCCCAGGGGCTCTCAAGTAGCTGGGCCAGGCCCTGGTCCACACCAAGACATGGTGCTCAGATCCACCTCCCTGTCCTTTGAGCAGCGATTCTATACCAAGGCCTGCCTCCCCTGACACACAGCTTGCCCTAACCCCCCACCAGCTGTCGTGCCTGGGCAGGCATTCTGGAGGTCCCCGTCATGCCCCTGGCACACAGAGCTCTAAGGACCTGGGGTGGGGGTGGGGGGCTTTCCCAAGCTTAGCAAAATATTCACACACACACTCCTCCCTGCCCCCAGCCTTCGAGAGCTCCCACCGTACAATGGGCCCTTGTCTGGGGCTCCCTCCAAGCAGCTGTGGCACTGGGGCATGAGGCAGCCCAGACAGGCTGGCATAGGGCCGGTGGCGGCAGGGCACACCCCCCTCTGGGTTGCCAGGCACTGCCTTCTGGCAGATAGGTGAGGAGGGGGAGGCGAAGGTCCATGGCATGGCTTTAAGTGATAGAGTTAGGGAGGGAGATGCCCCTCTTGGGACTTGAGCTGGGTGGGAAGGGGCACCCTTGGTTCCACCCAGCTTCGGACAGTGCAGTCGCTGGGCTTTCTCCCGACCGCCTTCTTTGCTTCTGATTCTTGGCCAGTGCTGCTCACCCTCGGGTGATTGTTCCTCAGGACACAGTGGGCAGTGTCTGGAGGCCGTTGGGCTGTCACAGCTGGGGTGCTACTGGCATCTTGTGGGTGGCGACCAAGGGTACTGGCAAATGCCCTGCAGTGCACAGGGCAGAGGCTGAAACCTGAATGGGCCTGTGCAGATTGTCCTGCCGCTGTTTTGGTTGCCCCAGCTGGCTGTGGTCCGGAAGGGGCTGGGTGAGGGTCTGTAGGCCAGGACACCCACCTTTCTACACAGGCCCAAGGGGAAGTTGCTTGGCTAGTGTCGGTGCCATGCTTCGTTCCTCACCATCATCCTCTTTTTGTCTCCTGCAGAATCGGGACAATCAGATAGTTCAAACCAGCAAGGAGATGCGGACATCAAACCACTGCCCAACGGTCAGTGCCCCTCCTCCTCCACCCCACCCTACCTGCTCTCAAGTCCCCTGCCCCACACCCCTCTTTGGGTCAGAGCAGGGGAGAGCATGGGGAAGCAGCAGGCAGCCCTCAACCTGGCCTCTGCTCATGAGCCCTCTTTCCTTTTAGGGCACCTCAGTTTCCAGGACTGTTTTGTGACTTCCGGGGTCTGGAACGTGACGGAGCTGGTGAGAGTATCACAGAGTGAGTCTTTTCTTCTGGGCTGAGGGCTGGGACTAGGGTGAGGAGGTGGGATTTGGACCTCCTGGGGGAGTGCTGATGAGGCCTTGGAGCAGGGGACAAGGCAGAAGAGTTTCCCGGGCCCCAGTTGGTGGGGCAGAGCCACCCAGAGAGCCCTATCTCTACATTTGGATGCTCCAATGGGAAAAGGAGTCACGTGACCCTCAGTGGCCCAGACAGTGCACCTTCTGCCCCCCCCCATTGGCTCCTGGGGAGCTGCTTGTGGCTGCCACGTGGGCCCCGTGGGACCTTTGGCTCCTTCCAGACCTCATCAGCCTCTCCTTTTCCCAGCCCCTGTTGCAACAGCATCAGGGCCCAACTTCTCACTGGCAGACCTGGAGAGTCCCAGCTACTACAACATAAACCAGGTGACCCTGGGGCGGCGGTCCATCACCTCCCCTCCTTCCACCAGGTGAGCCCCCACACCTCCTGTCTGCCTGCCGCGCATCATAGCGCAACCTGCTCAGCCTCCCCCTGAACTTCCTGCTTCATGCTGTCTTGTGCTGTCTCATTGCACTTGACCTTGGCGACACAAACCCACATGAGCATGGTTATGCCTGGAAGGGGGGATCCAAGGCCCTGCTTTTGGAGAGGTTGTGTCTGAGCCCCAAGACCTGGGGACTGGCACAGGCCTGGGGCAGGTGTTCTAGGCAGCCTCCCTCATGGTGAGAACTGGATGGGGTATGGGGCACCTCACAGAGAGCCTCATCTGGGAGATCTGGGACATGACGGTGGGAACCTTGGGAGTGTCTGAAGCAGGGTATCCTGGGCATAGGTGTTCTGGAAAGCTCCTTCCAGCAGCAGTGGCTGTGGCATGGAGAGCAGAGGCTGGGAGCTGGAGGCAGCTGGCCCAGGGGGCCAGCCCTGCCGCAGAGGGTTGAGTCCTGGCCTTTTTCAAATTGGGATGTTTTTGTTCATTGCGACTTTTTTTGTATTTGTTTTGATTTTTAAAATTTTTTACACTAAAATAGTCTCTCTCTCTCTTTCTCTCTCTTTTATTATTGTGGTGTTGTAGATTGAACCCAGGGTCTTTCAAATACTAGGCAAGCACACTAACCCTGAGCTACAGTCCAGACTTGTTTTTATTTTATTTTCAGACAGGGTCTTGCTAATTTGCCTAGATTGTCCTTGAATTTACGATCTTCTTGCCTCAGCCTCCCGAGTAGCTGGGATTACAGGCATGCACCACCATGCCCACTCCTCACTAAAGTACTCTGTCTTGATGACTGTAAGAGTGAGTGGGTGAGGCTGAGGGGGCAGCAGGTGTTGGCCACTTCTGTGCAGCCCTTCCATGGACCCCAAGGTCCTCGAGGAGGAACCAGCAGCTTAGGCCTGAGGGGCATGGGGTGGTCTTGGAATTGGCATCTGGTGGCTCCCAGATGCTGCCGGGTGATGCCTCCTGCTCCCCATGGAGGGCTGTCCGTGTATGTGCAGCTCCTCAGCCTGGGCTTCGGCCCGTCTCACCCTCTCTTCCTCCACCAGCACCACCAAGCGCCCCAAGTCCATCGATGACAGTGAGATGGAGAGCCCCGTGGACGACGTGTTCTATCCTGGGACAGGCCGCTCCCCTGCAGCTGGCAGCAGCCAGTCCAGCGGGTGGCCCAATGACGTGGATGCAGGTACGGGCTCCTTGGGGCCTTTCTCTGCTCAGGAGGCCACCTAGGCTGAAGGGGGCGGGAGTGGGCGTGGAGGGGGCCCCGAGGGAGCGGTGCCCCTCGGCTGTGGCCTCCTCTTCACTCTGCCTCAGCCTCCTTTTCTTGGGTCCTGGCGTCCTGGTGGTTTAGAGTTTTCTTTCCTCAGCCTGGGCACTGTGGTATTTGAGGCCTTGCCATTCTCTGTGGTGGGGACAACCCTGTGCTCTATAAGGTGTACTATCTACAAATGCCAGTACTACACATGTGCCCCTTATCTGGACCACCAGAAATGCCTCCCGACACTGTGGAGCACTGCTCAGCAACAGAACTGTCCTGGCTGAGAACAGCCACCTTCAAGAGTACAGGTTTGCAGGGAAGCTCAGTGCCCAGTGAGGAAGGGGTGGAGCTGTTTTCAGACCAGTCAGGGAAGCTAGCAAAGGGCAGAGGTTCTGAAGATCTAGAGGAAGCCAGTTCAGACCTTTCAGGCCCCTCTGAGCAGCTCCCTCCTGCTGAGCCCACCCATTGCTGACCAAGGGGATGGGCCCAGTTGAGAGCCCCTGAGGAAGAGAGTGAGTGTGCCCATGTATGTGTGTGTGTGCATGCATGTGTGTGAGGCAGCTATCTGCAGGGAGAGGCCCCTGCCTGACACATTAGAGGCAGGGGTTTGGGGCGAGTAGATCTTGGGGCCTGAGGGTCCAGAGCTGCCCATGTGGCTGTGCAAGGGGTGTCATTCTCTGGCTCTGGCTCTGATCTGATGGCACCTTGGCCTTACCTGGTAGGGCTAGGGCTCAAGACTGCAGACCCTGGACATCTCTGTGGGAAGGGCCCTGCATAAGCCTCAGGTGGGTAGAGAGTGTGCTGAAAAGGCCTGAGAGATGCATCTGGAGCCCAGGTCCTGGCCAGGGCCTCAGGCAGGTGCCCCCTTCTGCAAGGGTTGCCACTGGGGTGCCACTGGCTCCTGGAGGAGGCTTCAAGCTGGTCCACAAAGGCCCCTTCCAAGGAGTCTGCTGTTCCCAGTTCCCGGTTCTTCCTTCTCAGCTGTCTGCTCTTGTGCCTGCTCTTGTTTCTGCTTCTCCCTGCATCCCACCATGCTCGGCACCCTCAACACCCTCTTGCACACCCCCACCTTGTCATTTCCCTGGGCTGCAACAAATCGCCAATTAAGCAGCCCAGCTGCAGGATGGGGAACAGCTGGAGAGGCGCTGTGCGGCAGCAGGGACAGCTGTGCACAGCTGGTGGGGTACTCCCCCTCCCCACCATGCCAGCTATCAGGTGGCACGCAGCTGCCGCCAGATAACACCTCTGCTGGCGGCTGGGAGTGAGCCCTTCCCCCGCCTCTCTGCGGTTAAGATGCTCTTGCTCTCCTTCCTTTCTCTGCAGCCCCTCCAGCGCCCACCCAAACCCCTTGTTTGTCTCTCAGAGACAGCAGCTTTAGAGATTGGCCTCTGCTCCCTGTGCCCCCTCCCGGGCCAGGCACAGTCTCAAGGCTCCCCAGGCGAATCTGCTACTGGGAGCCCTGCTCTGTCCAGCGTCCTTTGGATGCTGTGCTCACTGGGCAGCAATGCCTGTGGCTGGCAGTCCCAAACCCATGAGGGAGAGCTCAAGCAGGGCCTTCTCTATGCCCATCTCCTGCTGAGTGGCACCCTTGCAGAGCCTAGCCTCGAGTGCCCTGGCCAGGGAAGTCCTTCCCACTGGCTCTGCGCCCAGGGCCCACCCAGCCGCCCCTGCCCCATCCCTCCAGCCCTGTTCCTGCTGTCCTGTTGGATATGGTCTCCCTCCGGAGGGCCTCTGGCTGCGCTGTCCATCCTGAAAGGGAGTGACAGTTTCTTCCCACCAGCATACCTGGCAGGGTCACCTTGGCACAGACCCCTGTGCCTCTTGGGCTGTCCCTGCAGCCCCTTATTACCTGCCACACCTGGAACAAGCTGGTTTCCTGGGGCTCCTCCTGACCCTTCCACAGTGCTGGCCCTGTATCTCCGGCTATTCCCTTAGCTGCTTGTCAGGGGAGGAAGGGCCCCTTGCGCGTCCCCTGCCCAGTACTTAGAGGGTCAGGGTACCATGTTCTTCTCTTGCCAGAAGTGCCATGGCCGGCCAGCACGTGGCCTAGAAGGCACCTAGTTAAGGCACAGGGGTCAGAGGTGCACAGGGAGGCAAGGGCAGGGACTCCAAGGACAGAAGGACAGCTGCTGGCTTCCCACCCTCCCCACCCACCCCAGCCTGCCTAAACCTGCCCATGTTGCTGCTTCCTCCCCCCAGGCCCGGCTTCTCTAAAGAAGTCAGGAAAGCTGGACTTCTGCAGTGCCCTCTCCTCTCAGGGCAGCTCCCCACGCATGGCTTTCACTCACCACCCGCTGCCTGTGCTTGCTGGAGTCAGACCAGGTGAGAACTGGGGGCCCGGAGGGGGGCAGTGCGGGAGGCTGCTGGCTGGGTGCAGGGAGGTGACCCTGAGCAGACCAGGCCCTCTGCCTGCTGGAGAGAACCAGGCCTTGGGCTGCTCCCCTGCTGCTGAGCACCCTCCCACTTGCCTCTCACTCCCATGTGTGAGTGCATGCAGAGCGTGTGTGTGTGTGTGTGTGTGTGTGTGTGTGTATGTGTATGTGTATGTCTGTGTGCATCCCTCCTGCTCACCAGCAGCTCCAGCCTCCCTTACCTGCCTTCAGGCCTAGGCCCCTTTCCCCTGTAGGCTGGCCACTGGGTGTGGAGGCCTCTGCCCTCCTTCTTTCTCCTCCTCCAGCACCTGGCTGAGCCCAGGTGAGGGTGGGAGCAAAGGAGCACTATTCAGGAGCGTGGCTCTGCTGTGCGTCCTGGCCACAGCCTTCTGGGATTCCCTGCCCTTTTCCGGACCTTCTGGGCTCAGCCTAGGGGGAAAGGAGCTGCCTTGAGGGCCCCTCTCTCCTTCGAGGTCTCCAGTGAGAAGGCAGATAGGAGCACCTAGGCCTTCCCCAGGGGTGGGGCCAGGCAGGAGGATGAGGGAGCCTGTCCCTACCTTTCTGCTGTCCTCCCAGCCCTGATCTGGTGGTCAGAGGCCTGCCCTTCTGCCCTCCTCTCTCCCCATCTTGTGCCTCTAACGTGGGCTTCTCTTCTGTAGGACACAGGGCAGGGATGTTTATTTCCTGGCTTCCTCCTCAGGGCCTCCAGGCTGGAACTCAGCAGCAAGGAGCCCGGGCAGGGTGTGGCGGCTGCTGCGAAGTGGGGGTGGGGAGCTAGGCCCTGCACAGGCAGCGGGAGGTGCAGGCTGCTCTGCTCTGACTCAGTTTTATGAACTCCAGAGAGAAGCCAAGTTTCCTCAGCCCCCTAATGAAACCGAGAACAAGGCAAGCTGATTAGAAACAGACAGGCAAGGGAGGACTCAGGGAAGAGCTGAGGCCTGCACCGGGGTGGGATTGCATGAGCAAGGACGCGTATGTGAGGGTGAGGGGCTGAGCATGCCGACGTGCTGTGTGGTGGCAGATGAGTGTACCCTGGCTGGCCCTGGACAGATGCACGTGTGTGTGCTGGGCACTCGGCCTGCAGTCTCAGGGTGTCCAAGCCAGGGCCCCTGTCCTCCCTCCCCAGATCTGGGCCAGGCCAGGGAGCGAGTTGCTCCCCTTGGATCCAGGGTATCAGGGGTGCCAAAAACTCAGTGGGCAAGATAAGTCATATTATATTCTCTCTTTTTTAACAAAAAAATATTTTGGTGCTGGGGATTGAACCCGGGCCTCACTCATGCTCAGCGAGTGCTCTACCACTCAGCCAGTCATATTTAATGCACTTTTCATAAATCAGTACTAGTGCCGGGCACCATAGGGCACACGTGTAATCCCAGCACTCTGGAGGCTGAGGCAGGAGGATTGCCACAAGTTCAAGGCCAGCCTAGTACTGCAAAGTTCGAGGCCACCCTGGGCTATAAAACAAGACCCTGTCTCAAAAAAAAAAAAAAAAAAAATTTCCCCCAAAAAATTCCAAAAAAAGATATGATGAATAAACAACATTTTACACAGTTTTATATGGAGACATAATACAAGTCTGTACTTGCAAGACTCTACCTCACCTGTCTCCCCTGCCACCCTCTAATCTTTGCCCTGGCTCCAATCACATTTTATTCATAAGAACAAGTGACTAGCCAGGCATGGTGGCACAGGCTTGTAATCCCAGCTGTTGGGAGGCTGAGGCAGGAGGATCTCTGAGTTCCAGGCTAGGCTTGGCTACATAGTGAGATCAAGGCCAGCCTGAACTGCATAGTGAGACCCTGTCTCAAAAAATAAAACAAAACAAACAAAAAAGACAAGTAAGGCCTGGGATTTAGCGTAGTGGCACCTCACCTGTCTCGAAAGCACAAGGTCCTGAGTTTGGTCCCCGGTACGGAAAAATAAACAGATCTAAAAAAGACAAGTGACTGGTGGACATAGTGGCATGCTCCTTTAACTCAGGCTATTCAGGAGGCTGAGGCAGGAGGATTGCTTGAGTGTAGGAGTTCAAGCCCAGCCTGGGCCATTTAGTAAGACTGTCTCAAAATTTTTATGAACAACTGTTGTTTTTTTTTTGGTGCTAGGGATTGAGCTCAGGACCTTGTGTTTGCCAGGCAAGTGGCAGAACCACTGAGCTAAGTCCCCAGCCCTCAAAATAAAATTTTTAAAAGGGGTGAGGGTGTGCTTAGTGGTAGAGCACTTACCTAGCATTGGGAGGACCTGGGTTCCACCTCCAGTTGCAGAAAATAAGTAGCTGGCCCTCAAGCCCTACTGCAAATTTGATGATCTCTTTTAAAGATTGCATTAAAATCTTCCAGATGTCCATGAGTAGGGTTTCTTTGTGCTGCAGAGCAACACCTCACCTCCTCTCCCTGCTCCTGTGTATTGCCCCCTTCCTGGGGGTCCCCAGCCCCCATAGCAGCCCTCTCTTCCGTCCTGCGCCATCAAGGCCTCAGCCCTGATCTCTGTTCTTTCTCCCGGCCCACCTTGCACAGGGAGCCCTCGGGCCACAGCCTCTGCCCTGCACTTCCCCTCCACATCCATCATCCAGCAGTCGAGCCCGTACTTTACGCACCCGACCATCCGCTACCACCACCACCACGGTCAGGACTCACTGAAGGAGTTTGTGCAGTTTGTGTGCTCTGATGGCTCGGGCCAGGCCACTGGACAGGTGAGTGTGGAGGGCCTCAGAGCCCCACCGAAGCCTCATCTCCACGTCTGTCTGTCTGTCTCAGGGCTCACAGGGAGCAGCCAAGGCCAGGAGCCACCTGGGCTGAAGCAGCAGGGGCCAATAGCACTGCACATCTCGACTGCTCTGGGTCTGGAGTGAGGGCACTGAGCCAGGGTGGGTCCAGCATGGACTGTGGGCACGAGTAACTTGGAATCTGTCCAACCCAGGCCTGGGCCCCACCTCCCAACACCCCACTCAGACCTTAGGGATGCAAGGATTTGGTGGCTATAGACCAGAGTTTGCCATCTCGTCTCTGGAGACATTTGGGGCTGTTTGTCCTCCGTGGTGTGAGGCTGTCCTGGGCACTGCGGGTGTGGGCAGTTCCCCTGGTCTCCGCCCGCTAGGTATCTCTCTATCCGTAGCAAGCACAGATGTCTCTGGATTTCAGTGTGTCCTGGGAGCAAGGCCGTCCCAGATGACAACACTGTGTATGTAGACAGGAGGTCCCCATCCCACCATCTCTCGGAGACCTCTGTTAGCAGGACTCCTCTAACACAGGGTTCCCAGGACTCTTTGGTTTTGGGTGCAGCCGGGGAGACTGCAGCCCCTGTGGAACCTGTCTCTGCTATGGGCCCCAGGACCCAGTCACAGATCACGAGAAACTTGGGGCCTCTAGAAAAGGAATTACCCTCAAAGGTGTGGGCCACAGGCGTTCTTAGGTGGACACACTGGGCCCTGCAGACTGCACTGGGCCAGAGCACAATTGTAGGTTGTGCAGCTGGGGAAGTACGTAGGCTAGAGGATACTCCAGGGCTGGGGTAGGGAATGGCACACTGCAAGCCCATGCCAGAGTCACCAGAGACACTGACTCCCCTTTACCACTCCGCAGGCGCCGCCACCATGCGTTCTGCGTGGAAGGGTGTTGGCTGTGTGACTGGGGATGGCACCCTCAGCCTCCTGGCTCTCTGTTCATCACAGAAGCTGGTCCTCCTCCCTCCTGCCTGCTCTCCCCCCTCACGCTTTCCTCCTGTCTCCTCTTGCTGACTCTGCCACTCCTCAGCACCCTGGTGGCCTTTTGAATCACTCTGGACCAGCCCTGCACATTGTGTAGGGGTAGGCAAAAGTAGACCTGTCCCCCAACAACTGCTCTGCTTCCTTCAGAGATGCAGCAGCATCCAAGGGGAGCCACTGGCACATGTCCTGGCCCCCCAGAGGGCCTGCAGTCAGGAGTGTGGAATAGAGAGGCTAGGACTTCTGCCCACAGATGCAGGGGCACTCAGAGGCAAAGGAGGTCAGGCCTAAGGTCCAGTTAGTCCAAAGAGCCATGCAAGATGCAAGCGCAGGGCCTGAGGAAGAGGGGCCCCAATTGGGTCCCCAGTGTCTCCTCTGACTTGACAGCTTGAGAGTGAGGACTCAGCCTCTTAGAAGGCTCTCCTCTGGGGCTACTACTGGCTCCTGTAGTCCTGCAGAACACTGCAGACAGGGATGCAGGCAGCAGGCTGGGAGCTGCCTCTCTGGGTCTCCTCTGTGCTTGTCAGGGCTCAGCAGGAGACCTGCTGTAGGGACCCAGGGTGGAGACAGCTGGCACCCATGGAGAGAGCAGAGGCCTGTCAGGCTTGTCCTTCGGCCACTGTTAGAGGAAGTTCTCTGAGCATCCCCAGAGGCATCGGGAGGCCTTGCCACACAGGTGTCTGTGCTCTGCCTCAGAGTATCTGTTTCAGCAGATCTGAGGCAAGGTCTGAGGTTCAGGGGTGGGTGGGTTTGCTGCTGCCTCTGGCACTGATCTAGGGCCTCGAGGAGTACCTTCCTAACTTCTTGAGGATCTGGAGTTACAGGCAGTTTTGCAGAAAATATATACGTAAAAACATTCTACAGGTGGTTACAGAAGGGTTCTCAGATATCCCCGTAGCCCATCAGTAAAGGCCAAGGCCAAGTGGGGCACCATTGGGGAGGAGATGCAAAGGGCAGAGAGGGGATGCCTAGCTAGCTGCTTGCAGTATAGTGAGAAAGCAGAAGGCCTTGTGGTCTGGGTGGGGAAACCAAAGCCTGATAGAAGAGCAGGACACTGGGAGGCAAGAGGGTTGCTTCTAGCCCAGTCTTGCCCACCCACCAAGACAGCCAGGTATTCCACCTGTAAGACAGAGAGGAGGTAGAGCAGCTTCCAGGGCACTTCCAGCTGTCACCTGACCAGGTTGTAAGGGAACATGAAGTCAGAAGACCCTGAGATTCTCAAAACCTTGACTTGCACCCCACCTAGAGCTGAGACATCCAGCCAGGCTGAAAGTTACGTCTAGAAATAGAATGTTGTAAATCAGTCCCAGTCCGCAAAGGTTGGTTAACCATATCTGGTGGGGTTATCGGTGTAGATACTCCTGGGCCAGATGGGCTCAGAATATGGAGGCTGAGGGCATGCTGGGGCAGCAGGAGCTGCCTGGAAAACCTGAGCTTGGGCGGCCTTGCTGGGAGGGAGAGAGGCCAAGCCATCTTTCCCCAGACTCCTGCCCTGGGGGAAGGATGAGATGGGAATGACAGGCCATCTGGAGGCGGGTGCTGCTTGGAGCTCAGCGCCTTCCCTGTGGAACTGGACCCCTGCTCTGTGATCCTGCTGCTGCCTGGAACCAGTGTCCCTTTCCAAAATGACATCTAGCACAGAAGATCTCTGGCCCAGGACGTGCACAGGGGCCTTTGTCAGAGGCACAGGATGTGCATGTCAGGCTTAGGTGCTCGTCATTAGGGACAAAGGACTGCAAGCAGAAGAGCCAGGGTGCAGAAGGACAATGGGTCAGCTGTGAGTCTCTGTGACTGTAGAGTGCAGCCGGACAGGCGAGGTGATGCCGCATGTTCAGAGGGACAGGAGTGGTACACGCTGCTGCTGGCCCCATGGAGCCTAGAGGGTGCCTGCTCCAGTGAGGTCACAGTGTCGGGGAAGAACAGGCCAGAGACTCTCTGAGCAGGCCTTGTGGGCTGGGAAGTGCCTGATGGAAGGCAAGCAAAGGGTGGATGGTGGGAGGGCGCATCCAGGCGCCACACGAGGGCTGAGAAGGTCTCACGTCAGATACTGCCGTGCTGTCTGAGCTGGGGAAGGTCTGGGAGGCCAAGAACCCCAATTTGCACTTAGGGAAGAGGACTGATGAACCTGTTGGGAAGAACACTTAGGATCTCATGTTGACAGAGATGGCTGTGAATTCCAGGCTGGCCAGTGTAGCCGGGTGACTTTGGATGAACCATTTAGCGCTCCCTATTGGGAAATGGGTAGAACAGAGCTTCTCTTGAGCAAGGCAGGGCTTCCCAGGGGCAGCGGGGTTCATCTTTGGGTTGCTGACCCTTTGTCCCAGGGCCACCCTGTGCACTGTGTGCTTCTCCAGCTTCCACCCACTTGGTGCCAGTTGTATCCCCAGGCCCCTCTGGTGGGACGGCCACTCCTGGCAGGGCTGGGATACCATTGCTCCCAGGTGAAAACTGCTACCTTGTGGTGTGGGTGGAGGCTGAGACACAATATAAGTGAAGTACCTGTTCTGGGGCTGGGAGCCAAGGGCACTGAGTGGATGAGCTCCCCATTGCAGAGGGGAGACGGGAATCTCGTCATAGTCCAGGTGACCTGAGTGAAGACAGTGTGGGGCTGGCTGGAGAGATTAAGCAGTGGGCTCTGCAGGGCTTGCACGCTGATAGAGGAGGAGCACATCTTGTGCTCGATGGGCCAGGAGGGCAGAGCTTTGTCCTGTAGGAGAGGAGAGGACAAAGAGCCACGGCCAGGCCTCCCTGAACCAGGACTGCACAGGGGCCTCAAGAGCGCAGCTCAGAGGAGCCGGAGGCATGAGAGGCAGGGGAGGCTGCAAGCCCATGGGCCAGAAGGCTGACCACTCGAGGCAAGGCACAGGCCTGGAGGAGGATGCTCAAGCTGGAGGCCAAAGAGGGCACAAAGAACAAGGAGAGAGTCCTGTGTCTCAAAGTCCCTAACTCTGGAGGGCATCATCCAGGGAAGTGCTCTCGAAGAACCTCACAGAAACTGGAGCCGACAGCAGTGCATTTTCCTCACTGGCTGCTCTTTAGAGGAAAGCCAGCACCCCACTGTCCACAGGCACTGAGGACATGGGCTGCTGGCGTCCTCCCGAGGCCGTGACGTGGGCTGATGCTGGCGGCCACAGTCTTGGCCTGCCACCCAGCCCCAGGCGGGCCACCGAGGGAGGCCAGAGGGAGCTAGGGGATGGTGGGTGAGCTGGCTCATCTTTCCTGCCAGGAGAGGAGGTCTTCAGGAGCACAAGATGCAGTCGCACACATGGCTAGGTGGCACGTTTTTACGCCTAAAACATTTCCTTTAAGACAAAAGAAATCACCCGCCGCCGGACACCCCCTCCCTCCTTCCCACAACTTCAAAAGAGGACCCCACACGTAAAAAAGAGAGAGACAGAGAGCAAAACACCCGAGACCAAATAGCGGCCTTACCTCCACCCTGCCTTGCCCACAGTCCGGAGCAGAGTCCCCATCCCGCACCTCACACCACAGGAGTGAGCTGGCGCGGCCGCGCAGGGGAGCGTGTGTCTGTGTGTGATGTGCCTTCATGCGTCACTCTATTTATGTTGTTCGCAGCCCAACGGTAGCGGCCAGGGCAAAGTCCCGGGGTCATTTTTGCTACCACCGCCGCCTCCAGTGGCCAGACCTGTGCCCCTTCCTATGCCTGATTCCAAATCCACCAGCACTGCCCCAGACGGCGCCGCCTTGACTCCTCCATCACCTTGTAAGTGGACGATGAAACCAAAACCACAACGCCCAGCATCCCTGGCCCATCCAAACCGTCTCCACTGCAAAAGAGAAGCAATTCCCTCCCCACCCAGAGCACCACGGAGCCTCCCGCCCGGATAGGAGCAGAGCTGAGCCCCCCAGCCACAGCCTCCCGGGCCTCAGTTGCACCAGCCAGCACCCCACAAGCCCCCTCCCCGCTGCTCCCAGCTGGGGGCGGGAGGGAGAGCAGAGTGGGGTGCCAGGCCAGGGGTGCTGGCGCAGGTGGGAGGGCGGGTAGGCGCAGCCATGCCATCTTCATGCCTGATTGCTGTTTTTTTTTTCTCGTTTTTTTTTTTTTTTTTGGTTTTGGTTTTCAATTTTTTTTTTTGTTGTTTTGTTGTTCCCCACACACACCCAGAAAATTAAATGTAAGCACAAGGCGACGCCACCACCATCCCCTTTTTTTGCCTTGCCCCTCACCTCCATTCTGGCCCTTGGGCCTCTAAAGATGAAGGAGGCTGGCCCTGACCCCCTCCTCAGTCTCACATTTGGTTTCTCGTTGTTCCTCTTTTCTTTTCCTGCTTCCACCCTTTCCCTCCCTTCTCCTCAGTTCCTTTCCCAGGTGGCTGCTCCAGGGACGAGGGAGGGCTCTGGGCCCGGCTTTCTTTACCTCTCTCTCTCTCTCTTCTTCTTTTTCTTCTTCTTCTTCTTCTTTTCTTTAAAACTGATGACATGTTTTGTCAAAGGGAAGAGGAGGAAAATGTGGTGGAGAAGCCCCAGCTAGACCCGACGTGAAGGACAGGAGAGGCGGAGGCCGGGTGGCACTGTCTTCAGGCAGGGTGGGCGGAGGGTGGTGGGGCCGGGCAGGCGGCCGAGGGCCAGGGTGCTGCGAGGGCGGGTGGCCATCTCCACACTGCTCTGTGTTCTCGCTCCCTGTCTCTCCTTCCTCATGGTTTGAGTTCTTTCCCTCCCCGTCCTCCTCATGCCATCTTCTCATCTGCATCTGCCATCAGACACGCATCATGATCATGGTCATTGGAGGTGGGCACTGTGTGGGTGGCGAGGTGGGCTGCAGGGTGGGGTGCTTCTGGAGAAAAGTGGACAGCGTCTGGTGAGCACAGGGTCCCAGGTGTGTCTGGTGTAGGCGGGAGTGGGCAGCCTGTGATGCCGATCCCCCTCTGGGGTCTTCTTCCTTCCTGGAGCACAGCTCAGGGCTGTTGGTTCACTTGCCTCCTTGGGCCACCGGACAGCGGTCCCCAGGCAACTGAGTGAGGCTGCTGCGCCAAGCCGTCAGCCTCTCCTTTGTTGCCCTGGCCCATCTCACATGCTGGCCTGGCCCATGAACCAGAGGAGGAGGGTGGCACGGGCCTGAACCTTGCTGCCTCAGGCCCAAGCCTGGCAGCCAGCTCCTAAGTTCCTCTCTGACTGTGCCCTTTCTGGCCCAGCCCTCTGTGGGCTCCACTCCGAGTCCTTGGGGCCACCTGCCTGACCCTTGGGGCTCGCAGGGTGGCAAGTGGTGCAGCACCCCGTTCCCCAGGCTGTGGGGCTGGACAGGTGGCCTAACTGAGCCCCTCTCCTGCCCCCCTCTTCAAGTAGGAAAGCCAAGCTTCCCACAGAGGGCACATCAACCTCAGGGTTATCCCCAGTGCTATCCAGTATGTCCACAGGGGACAGAACTGGGTCTGAGGGACCTCAGCTACAGTACCCAGGGCCCCTTCCTTGCCCTGGGCCATGAAAGAGGATGCCTGACCAATGCTGGGTATGCTGGGAGGGGTGGCATATGCTCTGGGTCCGTGAGGACCACAGCACACACCCACGCACCCCCGCCCCATCCTTCCCACAGCCAGCTGTACCTTGGCAGCCAGCAGCGTTGTCTGACCCTGACTCTCCCTTTCTCAGCAGCCCCAAAGGGCAGTGCCCAGATGGGCCCGAAGGCCTGATGGGGGTCTCTCCTCTTTCCCTGCTCCCCACAGCATTCTCAACGACAGGCGCCTCCTCTGCCAACCGGTTTGTCAGCATCGGACCCCGGGACGGCAACTTTCTGAACATCCCACAGCAGTCTCAGGTAGGGGGACACCTGGAAGTAAGGTTGGGGGGAAGGCAGGGCAGAATATCCTGAGGTCAAGGAGGAGCCTAGCCTTGGAGCTAAGCAGAGAGAGGCCAGGGAGCTGTAGGGCCCAGGCGTGGGGATGCCCAGCTGAGCCACCTCCCCAGGCAGCCCCCAGGCTCCCTGCTAATCAGCTAATTGGATAATTAGCTCTGACAGCCCTGGCCCTGGGGAAGGCAGCCAAGGACCCAATGCTAGAGGCACTTGGGCAGGCCTGGTGGAAGCAAAGATGGAAGCCTGAGGTGCCCCTTCAGGGGAGGAAAACTGAGGGTGCCTCCTAGCTTTCCTCCACCCTCCCAGCCCTCCCTGGCTTTGGGTGGGCTGGGCAAGGCGTGGAGAGACAGAGGCGGCCTGGTGGGCGCCTTGCCCAGAGACTCTGGCACCCAGGGCCGGGCAGGGCTGGTGGCTGCCCCAGGTCCCTCTCGTCCTGAGCAGCCTGGTAGGGGCAGGTCAGGCTGCAGGACCCTCCGGTCCCCACTCCCTTCTCCGCTAGGCCCTGGACTTGGATCTGCACACAGGTGTGCCATGTGCATGTCCGTCCTGAATCCGGGGTTGCCCTCCGGGGCACTGAGAGGACCCACTTCAGCAGTAGGGCAGAGGCACGGCTCACAGCATGTGGGTTTCAGAAAAGAGCATGCCGATCTCTTTCTCTTGTGTATTTTACAAAATGCCCCCCTTTTGGCTTCTTCTTTTGGCTTACTTGGCTCTGGGAAATTCACCTCTTCCCAGAGCCCCCAGGGCCACCTCTGCCGCTCCTGCTCCGCCTCTGCCTGGAGGCCCCAGTCCAGAGAAAGTTGCTGGGTGGAAGTTTTGTGTGTGTGGTTTGAGGGTGGTTTTTTTTCCCCCCTTCCTTTCTTTTCCTTTCCTTCCCTCAAAAAAAAAAAAAAAAAAAGCCAAAAACTTTGTCAAACTTCAAACTTCAGAGCTCCCTAGCGGCAAGGAGGAGAGGGGAAGGGAACTTCAACCCCCTCCAGCTTCCCACCCCCTTTCCCCAGAGTCACGTCTGACCCGTCTGGTTTCCAGGAGCAACCAGACATGATGTAACACCCAGATGAACTTGAACTTGGGGGTGTTGAGAAGGAAAACAATGGCTCCGAGCAGGGGCTGGAGCCAACCCCCTCTGCTCTGTGCCAGGGAGGCTGAGAGAGCCCTGCTGGCAGAGGGCGGGAGGGAGTGCCAGGAGAAGGGGCAGCAGGCAGGCCGCCCCTCCCGCTCTGGGCTGGCACCAGGGGCCAGGCTCCACGGCCCCCTGGTCCCTCCCTCCTTCCCTCCCTGCCTCCCTCCCTCCTGCTGGCCTCCAGTGGCTCTGTAGTAGGCTTGCTCAGCCACAGCCGCCAGCCCTCCCTGCTCAGCCCCTTGCCTCCTTCACTTTCTCTCTTCCCTTTTTTTTTGGTACCGGGGATCGAACTGGGGTCCTTGGGTTTGCACAGCAGGCAGCGAAACCACTGAGCTACATCCCCTGCCCTTTTCTCTCTTCACTTTACTTGGACATTTTGGGGCCAAGTAAGAGTTTGAGGCAAGTTTGGGAAACAATTACTCTCCCCCATATTCCTCATCTCAGGCCCTGGGTGGTGGGAGAAGGAGTCCGGCCAAGGCCCAGTGTCCCTGAGCAGGCAGGTGTGTTTGGGGAGTGCCAGAAGCCCAAGCTGGCCCTGCCACCAAGCAGGAGTCCTAGGGCCCGGGGCTGGGGCTGGGGTGGGCACAGGGGGTACAGTCAGAGGTGGTTTCCACAGTAACCAGTGACTTTAGCTGATCCCTGGAGCACCAGATGGAGAGAGAACAATAGAATGAGGGAAGAAAAGAGAATTTTAGCAGTTTGGTCATTCCCTGGGCAGTGCTTTTTACTTAGTTGTAATCAATTTTGGACCTGGCTGAGGAAGCAGGGAGGGGTCAGCAGAAAAAGCCACTCCGTGCTTGGCAGCAGATCCCCCGTTCCCAGGACTTGTGGGGAGACGTTGGGAGCCCCCTTAAAGCTGCCTTTGTCACCATTTCCAGGCCTGAGGCTGGGAGGCCAGGCCTGGCCTCCTCTTCTGAGGAGGTTCCCTTCAGTCTGAGACTTGGTGATTGTCCCTCCTTCCACGAAGGTCAGGAGACCCCAGAGTGCCCAGCATGGGGCCTTGGCAGTATCTGCTGACAAGCAGGGCAGGTGGGGCCTCTCTGTCCCTGTAGGGAGGAGGAGGGGGTAGGTTCCCAGTCACAGCCAGCCTCCCCAACCCTGAGGGCAGTGGCACAGAAATTCCTGAAGGGAATTTCCCTGGTAAGGTGGTCCTGGAGAAAACTAGGAGCTGGCCACCCACTCCCCTTCTCTCCCCACTCTGGGGCTGCCACAGGGCCTAGGAAGCCTCTGCTGGGCACTCAGTCTATGAGGGGCCAGGCTTGGGGCAGGTGCCAGGGAGCTGCAGAGGGGCAGGTCTGTGCCTGTGGTCTGGCACAGGGCAGCAGCTCTGTCGCCACTCACCCATCACCATGGCAGTGCCAGACCCCATGTTTCCAGTTGCTCTTCATCAGTGCTGGCCACTGTGGTGGCCACTGGCCATGAATGGCTGTGTTCTTTTCAATTAATTAAAGAAAAACTCAGTTCTCAGTCACAGGAGCCATGCTGCAGGTACTCTGCACTGGGCATTGCAGATAGGATTTCTGTTGTCAAGAAAGTGGTATTTTTGTTGCTTTGTTTGGGGGGTTGTTGTTGTTGTTGTTGCTGTTGTTGGTTTTGGTTTTGGTTTTGGGTTTTTTGAGACAAGATCTTGCTAGGTTGCCAGGCTGGTCCTGAATTCCGTGGCTCAAGCAATCCTCTCACTTAAGCCTTCTGTGTGCTGGGACTGAAGGCACTTGCCACCTTGCCGGGCTTCTCTGATGCCCTTTCTAATCCTAGCACTCAGCATCCCCATGTCACAGTGGACAATACCCCAAGTCCCAAACCACAGCCTGAGGAGCAAGACCAGCCTGCAAGGATAAGGTGTTTTAAAGATCGAAGGTTTCACAGGAAATATGCTCTGGATTTCTGGCTTCTTCTGAGACGCCAGCAGCTGCAGCACTCCTGGTCCTCACCCTAGGCAGGCAGAGGCCTTCCCACAGCCACAGACCCTGCCTCCTCAGCCCGTTACCTTGTGCTCTGTGGCCTCAGACAGACAGGGTTTCTACCCACTGTGTGCCTGGCTTTGGTGCAGAGTTGGGCAAGGACAGGTGAGTTAGTGCCTGGCATGTGTGCTGCACTGGACTGTGCCTGATCCCTAGACTGGAGTCTAGACACAGAGCCTGCAAGAGCTCTCAGGTGACCCTCAGAGGCTCCATTCTGCTCTGAGGGTGTGTCTGGGCACATGCCTGTGCCTGGAGAAGACCCCCCTGGCCACCCCTTGGAGAGGCGGGAGAGGCTTGCCAGCCTTTGATGGAGGGCGTTGCCAAGCATTGCATCCCCTGGGTCCAACCTGGGTGTGCTCAGTATGGAGCCACCAAACAAGGCTTCTGTGTGGGGAGGCGGCGCCGCCTGCTGGTGGCATGTGGGGATGACACCACCTCAGGGTGCCTTGAGGGTAGAGGATCGCACAGGGTGGGCCACCTCCCCTCCCCCAGGCCTGGCGCTGCCCGGGACTGAAGCCATGTGGTTCCCCTGCCCCCAGCCTTTCAGCCTGTGGGACCTTGGCTGGGGTGCCCAGACGGGAATTTCTGCTTTTAATCCAAAGAGACAGAAAGAAAACTCAGCAAGAAGCTGGGCCACCCCCAACCCACTCCCCAAACCCCTCTGGGTACAAAAGCCCCAGCCTGGCATCCTCCCCACCCTCCAGGACCTACACAAAACCCTACACAATTGCAAACATGGCCAGATCCTAGGTTTGTGCCAGTGCCATCCATGGGGGTCCCACCCGCTGGGCACGGTGCCCACGGGAAGGCCAGCTGGACTCCAGCACTGGGGGCAGGGTCTGGGGGATTCCCGTGGACGTAGGGAGAGCGCGGCTGTACTTCCTCTTCCAGGGCAGGTGGCTGCACAGCATCCTGGGTGTGCAGGAGCTGGGCCTGTGAGCGTAGCTTCTAGGGCCAGGCAGGAATGAGATGGGATTGCTCCAGCTTTCTCATTATCACCGATTTGTGGTTTTTTTTTCTTTTCTTTTTTCTTTTTTTTCTTTCTTTCTTTTTTTTTTTTTTTCTGTCTGTTTCAGTCCTGGTTCCTCTGATAAGATCGACAAAGAAACAACAAAATGAAAAAAAGAGGTTCCTCAAGGGGGTAGAAGAAATTTTGAGACGTGGAAAAAATCCCCCAGCCCAGCCCAGCCCCACCGAAAAGCAAAAATTAGATGTCGTCAGCCACTCAGCCCTTCTCTCCTCCAGCCCGGGGATCCCCTTGGGCCCCCAAAGCAGCCCAGTTCTCAGAGAGCCCTTGGAAGGGGTCTCAGTGGAGCTGTGCACTGGCAGCCAAGCAGAAAGAAACATACAAAATGGGCTCTGCCAAGCAGAGGACATATGGAAAGAAAGGATTCGGCAGGACTGCCTCCCTCCCCTATCCCACCGCCGTCCGGGGAAGGAGCAGACCCCCCCCCCAACAACCAGCACCCTTCCTAGGGACCCCACCCTCACTCGGGCCGGAGTGCCCTAGGGAGCCCGGAGGACCAGCTTGGAAGATAATGGGGTGCATATTCCTAGAACCCCCTCTATCTAGACTCCACCCCTCCTGCCCTTCCTCCTGGCCTTGGCTCTGGCTTCTGCCCCCAGCTGCTCTGGACCAGGCAGGGGGGGCTCCTGGGGTAGGCAGGGGAGAAGCCCAGAATGGGGAGTGTCCCCTCCCGCATCAGCCGAAGGGCAGTTCCCGGGCCAGACCCTCTGTACAGTCGACAGGAAAACGCTGGAAAGCTGACAGCCCCCCTGCCTGGTACTGGCCCCCTTTGCCCTCTCCCCACAGGCCACGAGCCAAGGGAGGTGGGCCCTGGCTGCCCCACACCCCAGCCCCGCATGCAGGTGCCCCACAAGCGGGGGCCGGGCCCAGAGTGGAGCAGAGTGGGGACCCCGGACCCCGGAGCCCAGCGAGGAGGACAAGGCAGCCGCTATTGCCACCCGCTAAGTCGCCACCTGCGCTTAGGTAGGCGTCCTGCTCCTCGCGGCCCGCCTGCCCGAAGACTTTCAGTTGGGGGGGGGTTGGGTGTCCTCCTTTTCAAGTGTTTTGGAGCTGTCGGTCCTCCTTCCCACTGCCCCACCCCCATGGCCACTTCTCTCAGAATCTTTGCCGTAATGTCTTTCCTCTTGATTTAGGGGTGGGGCAGTCGTCCTTTGGGTCTTTTGCTGTTGCAGTTCGGAACTCCTCCGTTTGGGAACAGTTTGGTCACACCCCACAGGAAGTAGCTCTCCCAGCCCCTCCTCCCCCGAGGACGGGGGCCCTTTCCAGAGGTCCTGCGGAAGCCCGGGGAGGGAGGGAGCTGGAGCGCCCGCCCTGCAGGTTGTGACCCAGACCCTCTGGCTTGTCTTTCTGTGCCTTACTCCTCCTCCCTGCGTCCCCTTCGTTCCCTTCTCAGTCCTTGTGCCTCTCTCCCCCTTTCTTAACGGTATGAAAACACGAAGCACAGGTCAGGGTCCTCTGGAAAGTCAGTCCAACATTGCACCACATAGGGGTGGGTTATGGGCTTTATTTATTGAGACTCTAGTTTGCGAGGCTGTGGCCCCAGCAGGAAGAGGAAGGAAGGAGCCGTCTGGGTAGGGAGAGGGCCGCGACCTGGCCGGGGTGCCTCCCCTACCCGGAGTCTCGAGGGGTGGGCTGGGCGGCCTCGTTGGGAAGTTGAGGAAGCCCCGCCCTCCTGGTTGCGCAGTGGATCCCTGGGCGTGGGGCGGGGTCCTGCAGGGCTGGGGTGGGGAGTGAGGCCGGGGTGGGGGGCCGGGCGGGCCGGGCGTGACGCGCGGTCAAAGTGCAATGATTTTTCAGTTCGGTTGGCTAAACAGGGTCAGAGCCGAGAGCGGAGCGGAAGGGACGCCTGCCCGGCCAGCCGCACGCGCCCATTCCGTCGACGACAATCGGGCCCAGGGCGCCGTGGCCCGCGGGAGGGAGCGGGGTCCGCGGGCGCCGCCCGGGCGAGGTCGGAAGCTGCAGGCCAGCTGGGCCCGGGCAGGAGGTGGCGGGGACCGGGTGGGGAGAGGCGGGCGAGGGGCGACGAGGGCATCGGGGATGTGGGATGTGTTAGGAGAGGAAAACCCACAAAAAATGTATATGGGGGAAATGAACTTTTTTTGTTTTTGTTTTCATTGAACCAAGTGCAATGCATCAGAGTTTTCCTATCTTTGTATGTTAAGAGATTGTTAAGAAAAAAATTCTATTTTTGTTGTTATGTCCTCGAGGCTCTGGGGACGCTAAAAGAACTGGGCCTGCCCCGCCCTGCGCGGGGGGTAACGAAAGCTGAGTGTTTTTCCTTTTCTTTTTTGGTTCGTTTTCATTTTATTTTTTAAGTCGTTTTCCTGCGTTGACGAGGATGATTTGGGGGTTTTATTTTTGTTGTTTGATCTCGATTTCAGTGGTAGGGCTGAAGGAAACGTTCATGTTTTGGATTTAAAAAAAACAAAAAACCTCACCTCGACATTAAAAAAAACCAAACCCACAAAATCAAAAAGGAAAAAAGGACGAGAGAAAATTATTTTTAAGATAAACATAAAAACCCTGGTGCTTCTTACATTATAAAGTACGTTTTTAAAAACCCACAAACTATTATACATAAGTTTATGATCAGTTAAGTATCCAGCACTTGTTAGGAACAGCATATCCTTTCCTGTTGAGCTTAACGGAACGGGACGCGGCGTGCGCCGGCGGCGGCGCTGCTCGGCCACGGGTCTCCCGGGTTCCCCTCCCCGGGCCCAGCGCCCTCCTCGCCCCATCCCCATCCCGGCTGAGGGAGCGCGGCGGGGTCCCCGGTCCCTCCCCCGCAGAGGTCAATGCCAACGAACAAATGTCCCCTTCCCCCCTCCCTCCCCACCCCGAGCGCCCTTCTTTGAGCCAGACGCCAACTTGACCCTCACCAGCATTATCAGGAGCGCGCTCAGCAAGTTGGTGATTTCCTCCCCGTCCCCCTGTCCCTCCCCGGCGCCCCCACGCGATGTCACGCCTCCTGTCCAGGCTCCCGGGAGCGCCCGAGGCTCGCTGCTCCAGGACAGGTCCCCGCCACGCTGCCAGGCCGATCGGCCCAGGCCCGCGCCCGCCCGAACGCACGCACACGGCCCGCACAGCCCCCGCCCCGCCCCGCCCCGCCCGTCGACTGCCTTACACACCCGCCCCGCGCTGGCCGGCCGACCTAGTGCCTTGTTCTCACCCCCGTGCTGGCGGAGCGGACGCCGCGCTCTGGGACCCAGAGGGGCTGGGTGGCTCAGACGACTCACTTGCTTCCCCACCCCGACTGTGCCGAATGGACCCCCCCACACACGAGAGAAAATAAAGGAGCAATAAAGTCACGAGAACTTTCGTCCCCCAATCGAGAGCCCGAGGGGCACCCCAGCCCCCCCTCTGCTCCCCCCCACTCTCGGGGCGACCCCATCCCCTCGAAAGCCAGCCTGGGCCCGCCCCGCTTCCGCCCCTCCCGGGAGATCCGTGCGCCCGACCAGCACCAGCATTGCGGACCGCAAGGCCGCCCGTCCCGTCAAACAAGTTTCTTCTTAGGCTAAGAAACGCAGTATATACGAGTATCTCTATATATAGTACTAATGGATTGGTGTGCTTCCCCTTAGCGCCCCTCCCTCTGCGCCTCCTCCTTCAGCCTGGTCCCCCCTCTGCCCTCCGCCCCGTCTCTGCACTGAGATACATAAGAAACAAGGGTAGTTTACTGTCTGTTTTGTTTTCTGGGTTTTCAGTGTCCTAGCGGAATGCAAGTAGCCAGCCCGTCTGTCCCCTCTCGCCCTGCCCCGCCCCGCCCCCGTCACTGCGCTTCTGTTATACCATCTTTGCCTCTCTCTGGCTTCTCCATTGAATGGCTAATGTGTATGTGAAATAAAGAAATAAAGAAAAAAAAAAAAAAAAGCAACAGCTCCTGAGCCTTCACAGACGCGATCTCCTAAAACCGGGTGGAGTCGGTGCGGCGAAACTGCGCCGTCTGAGGCGCCTGTCCTTCGGCCACCGGGAGGGGGCGCCGGTGGGCAGGGTGACGGCTCCCCAGCGCCTCCGGCCGGGGGGTGGGGGTGGGAAGGCACGACAGGGGTCCGAGACTGCTCGGCCTGTTCCTTGACCTCGCCCCTTGGACGGGGACACAGGCAAAACAACTTCAAGCGGGCAGTCGGCAATTTTTAAAAAACCGGCGGGGACCCTGGGGTCGACGGTCGCCTTTCCAGATCCCCAGGACCACTCTCCTTTCGGAGAAGTCCTCACTTGTCTGTCGTCCAGGGGGTTCGCTCTGGAGCAGGCGATGCGCGGCGTCCGCCCTTTGCCTGGACGGTCCTAGGCTGCATTTCCAGGACCCCCCCCCCCCCAGCTTAGAGACGCCGCTGCTACACAAGGTCACCGCACCTCCGGACTCTGGGCCACTTGCTCCATTTTGATGGGCCGGGCTACCCCGCTGGGGCTGCAATCGGAGTCCACCGTGGCCGCGGGCTGAGCGCGCGCTGCAGTCTTGGCACTGCGTCCAGAGCGGGAGCCTCCCTGCACAGACCGTTTCCGCGGCCCGGACGGGGCGGGACCCGCGGCCAAAGTGGCCGCCTGATCGCGCAGCAGTCTCACCAGGAAGCCGATGTACTTCATGGCCAGGCGGAGCACCTCGTTCTTGCTCAGCTTCCGGTCGGGCGGGTGAGTGGGCAGCAGCTTCCTGAGCTCTGCGAAGGCACCATTCACATTCTGCTGCCGCCAGCGCTCGCGGCTGTTGGTGAACACGCGCCGCGCCACCTTCTGGGGCTGGTGCCCTGTGCACAGGAGAGACAGGGTTGGGGCCAGGCTGGAGGGGGGCCTCCCCTCCTGTCCTCACTGTAGCACCCTCGTGGGGACTTAAACCCAGGCATTGGGCTGGGACTTTCTGCATTCAACGCATCCACCCACCCACCCCAAGGGCCCCCAGGTAAAGACCATAAGGACCCAGACTGCAGACCCCAGGGCAGCTATGCCTGTCACACCTTTTTGTCAGTGGCTCGTGGTCCTGAGAGTCACTCCTAGTCTGTGATGTGGCTAGGGGACTCGTGGTCTATCTGATGACCATGGTTGTGTGTGATGGTTGCCTCGGGGTTGTGGCTGTTGCATGCGTGGCTGAGGTTGTGTGGCTGACTCTTGTGTCGCTGTGTGGCTGTGTCCTGAGGGACTGGTCCCTGAGCTGTTTCCTTTGGGGCTCCCAGGCCTGGCCGAGGCCTGCTGGGTTTCGTTGTTTCTCTTGCCTTGCTGGTGGTAATGCTTGAGTGACTGTGGTCTTGCACTTGGGTGTGACCTGTGTGCCTGCCCCCTGTATATGTGTGTGTGCACAGGCAGACACCTTTGGTCCACTAACAAATGTCCACACACAGAGGCACGCATGTGGACACACGTAACGCGCACATACTCACCCTCAGCCAGGTCCAGTTCGCAGTGGCTGGGTCTCCGCTTCAGCCGGCTGCTGGGGAAGATGCTCAAAGGTCCTGCTGGCCCAATGTAGACGCTGTAAGGGGTTGCGGGTCACACATGCCTTGTGGGCAAGGCCCCCGCCCCCCATCTCCTGCAGCCCCCACTGACCTGTTGAGGAAGGGGTGAGGGTGGTAATGCAGAGCCAGGGCGGGCGGGGCAGTTCCCAGGGTGGAGAGGTGCAGCAAGGGTGGCCGAAGGGCACTCAGCTCCGTGGTGGGCATGGCTGCCCCTGGGGGCCTGGTGTGACCGAGGCTGATCACTGGCACACCCGGAGGCAGCCTGGTGGGGGAGACGCCTCTGTGGTCCAGCTCTTGGGGGGGCAGGAGCCCTGGTGAAGCAGGCTTAGGGGGCGGGGCAGACGCTGGGCTGGGAGCACGCACTACCTCGGTTTTCTCTGTCATGGTGGGACCCACCTCTGCCTGGGCCTGGGGTGGGCACATGGACCCAAGGACGGGTGCTCACCTGTGAGGGGAAGGACGCCAGGTGGGAGGAGGGCTGGTGCCATCTCCCCCACCTGCTTAGCCTAACAGAACTTCGAATGGAAGAGGGAGAAGGAGGGAAAGGGGCAGTGGAGGCTCAGTGGGCAGACAGGGGAGGCGGGGTTCAAAAGCTGCCAGTCCGAGGGAGGGGAAATCTACCAGAGCAGGGGTCCAGCAGGTTCTGGGTGGCACTGGGCCTGCCTCCCTGCTTCCAGAATGTCCTTTGACACTGCGATTCCCTCCAAACCCTGACATTAACCTATAACCCTCAGGTCTGGATTTCTGACCCTGAGACTCTTCTTTCTTTCTTTTTTTAAGACAGGGTATAGTTATGTAGTTCAAGATGACCTTGAACTCAATATGTAGCCCAGCTGGCCTCAGACCGTGGGGATGCTCCTGCCTCAGCTTTCCAAGTGCTAAGATCACGGGTGTGCACCACCACAGCTGGCTGTTGCCCCTCATTGACTCCTTGCTGCCATGTGGCCTTGAAATTCCTCCAAAATTGACTGACACCCTCTCCCCCCAAGCTGGTTTCTCAATATTCTCTATGATCCCATGTTCTTCCCGTCACCTCCACATCTGGCTCTAGGATCTCTCCATAGCTGCTCCAGGGACCCCCCCCACTGGAGATGTCCCCCTTACTCTCCCTGTGACCCCACTCCTTACACTGTGACCCAAAGGTTGGCCCCAAGCCCCCCCCCCAATACTGCCAAGTCCTGTCTAGTCATGCCCCAACTGTGCTCTGGTTTTGGGGCCCGATCCCTGCCCTTCCTTAACACCCCCGTTTGCTGGGCTCCAGGGTCTGGGGTGACCCACAAGGTGTGGGACTCCCAGTCCCTCTGGCCTGTCTTCCGAGGCTGGGGAAATTGACCTGACACCTCACTTAGCGGGTCCCGGCTGATGAATGAATGAATGAATGGACACAGAATGCAGGCAAGGACCTAAGCGGTACCCTCTTACCCCAACGCTGTTCCCACAGCCTGGTGAGCGGCTCTGTCCCTCGGGGCCTGCAGTCCCAGCCAGGCTGCAGTCCGGTTGTCCAGTTCGGCCGCTGGCCTCCCGAGAGCCCAGCAGCTCTGCTGGCGGCGTGGATTCCCGTGAAAGTGCGCGGCTCCGGCCTGCCCGCCCTCTCCCCGCCCCTGGCGGCCCGGTTTCCTCCTTCACCTCGCTGGGCGGCCAGAGGATGCTGGGCCCGCGCAGATAAGGGCCTGGCCGCCTGGCCGCGCCTGATAAGGAGCCGAGCTGACCCCGGAGGAAACCGACGGGCGGGGACCTCGGCGCGCCCCGGCCGGGCTTCAGGCCGCCACCCCAGGGCCTCGCCTTCCACCCCCCTCGCCACCTGCGGGAGGCGCCCGGCTGTGTGCAGAGGGGAAACCGAGGAAAGGAAGCCTCGGCCTTCGGTGGTGTCGTCTGCCCCTTGACTTCGAACGCCCCCTGCCCGTGTCCTTGCGGCTGCGGGGGGAGGGGGGCCTTTCCGGCCGCGTGACCCAGGAGCCCACTCTCTGCACCCTGCCTGGTTCCTCTTTTTACACGGCCCCTCCCATCTCCTCCTCTACCCCCACCCGAGGTGCAGGGCGCCCGAGGGGGCACAGCCTGGCCTCGGATGGCCAATCTGGGCAGGTGTCTTGGGGCACTCCACACATTTTCAGGCCCAGGAGGGTGTTTGTGTGTGGGAGGTAGGATTGATTTCCTAGGGCCCTTCCAATAGCTGTCCCCAAAGTCCCCCAAATTCTGGAACTATGGGGCACAGAACCCCAGATTTGTATTCTTTTGGGGTTTTTTTTGAGTTTTGGACAGGGTCCCTGTATGTAGTCCAGGCTGGCCTCAAACTCTTGGAGATCCTTCTGCCTCAGCCTGGGTTGGGATTACAGGCGCCCAGTGCCAGGCCCAGCTACAAGCCCCAAGTTGGCAGTAACCCCCACCAAGGGTCCCCCGGCACAGGGCGCCTTCAGATATCCTGGAGTGAAAGGTGGTGTTCAAGATCCCACTGAAAGTGCAGAGAGGGGCTCTGGTGGCAGGCTGTTCCTTATGCAGGTAGCAGCTGTTCCTCAGGCCTAGTGTCCTGCACAGGGTCCGCCAAGCGTTATCCCGCTTGAGCGATGTACTGGTTCACTGCGTGAGTCCCTTGCTCCCCACCAGCACCAATACTGTTTCCCAATCTGGGTGAACCCCAAGACCTCAACCCCAGAGATTTTAAGCCCATGACTTAACTCTGACGATGCTGCACAGGGGAGTCTGAGAAGGTGAGGGTGCATTGTGCTGAGTTCTGGCCAAACCTCCCTCGAGCGTTGCTAACCCTGTTCTGGGGGAGGGGATGCAGTTTCCCCTCACTAGGGGTTCAGGCAGCAGCCCGATGGGTCCCTGGCTGTCTGCACGGCCCTTGGCCTCGGAGCAGGAAGCACCTGGCCTGGAGCGGATGCACAGGGCGCCTGGTTCCGGCCTGGCTTCCGCTGCTGCGCCCTGGGAGAGCTGAGCCCAACAGACCAGGCTGCGGACGGACATGGGGGGGGCCCCCCCCCCTGTGGCTGGAGGGGGAGGGGCAGGAGTCCTGGGTAGGAGCGCGCTACCCAGTGGCCGCTTTGGGAACTGCGGTGAGCAGCTCCCGCCGGGCAGACAGATTGCCATGTAGGCGGCCGACAGCTCCCTCCCCCAACAGACAGATCGCCCCAGGCAGCCAGGGACCAACAGCCCCCCAGATGAGCAGATACTCAGATACACAAGAGTTCTCCCGAGAGGTAATACAGGCAAGAACAGTCCTACAGCTGGAACTGGGCAGACAGGGGCCCACAGCCCCATTCAGAATGAGTCACTGTCCCCAGTGGTGGTGCATACATGTCTGTAATCCCAGCACTCAGAAGGCTGAGGGAGCAGGATCCCTGTGAGTTCCAGGCTATGCTGGGCTATATATATTGAGAGCCTGTCTCACCCCCCACCCCCAGCCAAAAGGGACAACAACTGGTGCAGTGCAACATCTCTTTATTAGCTCAGCCTACACATGGCCCAGTGGTGGCCCCAAGCCTGGTGGGCTCTGGTTGGAGGTCTCCGGGCCATCTGTGGGGGCAGCAGAGGCTCTGGGAGTGGGCTGGTCGTGTGAGTAGCAGCACTGGTCTCCTCGGTCACAAGTGCCCTGGTGAGAGGATGGTGGGTATGAGGCTTACAGAAGCTCAACAGCCTCAAGTTCGCTCCCAAGCACTTGCCCAGCCTGGCTGTCTAAGGCCTGCCTGGCCACCGGGAAGGGCCCACGTGGCCAGTGGTGGGATCAGAGGCGGAACCTTACCTCTCTGAACCTTTTGCAAGGAAACATCTTGAGGCGAGCAGCCTGCTGAGCCAGGTCCTCAGCTAGCTCCTTCCGCTTATTCTGCCTGAGCCTTCGTCTCTCCTCAGCTTCGCCTGTGTTCTTGGCCCTGTGCACACACCCGAAACTGGGACCACATCTAGCCCTGACCAAGCTGCGCCCCACACCACTAGTACTCACTCACCCTGGCCGGGCCCGGGGCCGGGGCCCCCAGTTGGCCTCTGGGTTGACCTGGAAGCGCTTGAGCCCTCGCTGGCGGGAGCTGGGGTTGGCATCTTCCCGGACGGTGAAGTTGGCCTGCAGCCTGGGAAAGTGGTTGTGGGTTTGGGGGCAACCACCACAAGGGCCTGCCACCTAGCGTGCTGGCGTTTGTTTTTGGAGACAGTGTCTCACTATATAACCCAGACTGGCCTTGAACTTGCAGAGATCCTCTTGCCTCAGCCTCGGAAGTGCTGGGATTACAGGAGTGCACCACCACGTCCAGCTGTGTCAGGATTTCTTTTGAAGATTTCTCTTGTGATTCTGGGCTCCAGGGCTGTCATACTGAGCTACATCCCCAGTCCTTTTATTTTTCTATTTTGATACAGGGTCTTCCTAATTCATTAAGTTGCCCAGGCTGGCCTTGAACTTTTGATCCTCCTGCCTCAGCTTCCGAGTGCTGGGATTATAGGGTTGTGCCACTATGCCTGGCTTCTTTCACTCACTAAAAAACGTTTTATTTTTATCACGGAGTCTACATTGTTCTCCATGAAGGGAATAGGTAGTAAACAAAGTGGACCCTGCCCCTGGTAAAGCTTGACTTTCTGGTGTGGAAGAGAAACAAGCCAGGGTAAATCCACAGTGAGCAAAAGATGGTGTGTAGCTCAGGGGTCAAGTGTTTTACTAACCCTGCTAGAGGCTCTGGGTTCCATCCCCAGAGCCACATACACATAAAACCCCAGCCGACTGTGTATTCTGTCGGGACTCCTGGTAGTTCTGGCATGGGGAGACTGGGGAGACTGCAGTGCTTGACTGCGCCAGGAAGGCAGGAGGTAAGAACTGAAGGAGCCCAGGAGAGAGCACATGCAAAGGCCCCAAGGCGTGAACCAGTGTGCCCAGTGTCTGAACTAGCTGGGGAAGAGAGCAGGAGCAGGTCAGGAGGTGAGGAGGGATTGGGGCAGCCTGTGCAAGACCTGGCAGGCCCAGGCAAGACACTGGTGTTCAGGAGGAAGGTGAGAGCCACAGGGGGTTCTGAGCACAGGGCTGTGTTGAGAGTCAGATGTTTGTGGGTGGGCCTCTGGCTGCTGTGGAGGACAGATGGTGGGGGGGTTAAAGGTAGCAGAAGGAAAGACTGGGTGAGGACAGACGGTAGGGAAGGTGGGCTGGGTTTAGACTGCATTTGGAAGCCCAGCCTGAGCCCACGAAGGAAGGAGCTGTCATCTGCACAGGGCAGAGCGCCCCCATGACTGTGGCAGCCCCGCCGGGCCTTACCTGGGCTCTGCACTGAGGATGCGGAACGCCGGGCTGGTCTCTGACAGCCGCTCTCGCTTCACCGGGCACTCCTTCTCCTGGGGACAGAAGGGCCTTGCGGAGACCATCGCCTGCCCTCCCACAACCCCTATATGGCCGGCTGCAGCCCTGCACTCACCCAGCATCGCATGATGTCCCAGAGAGCCTCGGCCGGCGCATCGGTCTTCACCGCGTTCCTACAGGCATGGGAAAGCGAGACTCGGAAGCCAGCGTGGAGGAGGGCCGACCTGGGGACCAGGTGCGAGAGTGAGGCTTGACCCCAAGGTACCTTTGACTCGGGTGAGTCACGCAGACTGGACTATGCTCCTCTCCCGATAATGATGTACCAGTGACGATAAAGCAAACACCCACTGGGGATGTGGCTATACCGGACTCCGCCCACCAGCCCAAAGCCAATCAGCGGTCAGATACACGCCCTCTACCCACTGGCCCAAGGCTAATCAGTGGTCAGAGGCAGGCCTCGCCCCTGGTCCTCACTGTGCTGGCGTCCACCGACAGTTCAAGGCAGTTATGGTCAGCTGCAAGCTCTGCGGGCTTGGTTTCCCACACTCACCTTAGGTGCAGGAGGCTGGGCGTATTACAGTGGATGGTACTGCTCAGCTGGTCCAGAGTATAGTAGAGGGGCACATCCAGAAGCTCCTGAGAAAAGACACAGGATGCACAAAGGTTGGCAGTGGAAGGGACAGGCAGAGAGGGAGCCTCCTCCCTGTCCTGGCCCAACCCCCACCTCAGTGACCACACTCAGGACCCCTTGGATCCGCTCTGAGGTGTTGAAGCGGCAGGGGTTGGTGCTCACAGCCTGTAGAACTCTTCTTACGAAGTCAAGGTCATGGATGGGCTCTGCCCATATGGGGCCACCAAGCTGCAGACACACAGCAGATAAGCAGACACCATGCAGGCCCTCTGGGACCCTAGTGCCCCTTGCCTCACCATACTGGTGTCGCTGCCCGCAGTGTTCACACTCGGGAGTCACAGGGGGACCGCAGGCTGCGGAGAACTTGACCCTGCAGGAGAGTGGGGTAATTACAGGCTGTGCGTTGGGGATACCTTTCCACCTTCCCAGAAGCTTACTTACCGCCCGCTGGAAGCTGTGACCACTTTGCCAAGGCGCTGCAGATGAAAGGCACCGCAGCCCACACACTGGAACACCAGAGCCTGCTTGCTGGGGGGGAGATGAGCAGCCATGAGCTCTACCCCACTCCACTTCAGAGCCCCCCAGGGCAGGACAGGGCTGGGTCCACTCTTCCTGGCTGACCTGGCTGAGGCCTTGACATGTGCCTGGCCCGTGAAGACTCGCACAAAAACACGCACGTAGAAGTCTGCACTGATGCTAAGCAGTGGCACCACAAAGCGCTGGTAGCAGTTGGCATGGAGGTCCAGACTGTGCAGGACAATCCTCAGGGCCTGGGGTAGGAGGCTTGCATCAGTGCCAGTTCCGTCTCTTCCCCAGGAGCTGTACTAGGTGTCTCATAGCACAGGCTCTACACCTCTCTCTTGGGAGCCGACATTCTGTTTTCTTTGAGTGTGTTATTTCTTTAACTCTGCCTAATAAAACCTGTGAGCTGGGCAGTGGTGGCACATGCCTATAATTCCCACAGTCTGGGAGGCTGAGGCAGGAGGATCAGAAGTTGAGCTCAGCCTAGATACTACTCAGCAAGACCCTATCTCAAAAACAAAAAGAGCTGGGGGTGTGTAGCTGAGTGTAAAGGCCCTGGGTTCCAAGGCCAGCCTCAAGTATTCTGACTGTGTGACCCTAGGCAAGCCAGTGTTAACTTCATCATGCCTCAGTTTCCTCATCTGCAAAATCATGCTAGTATCTGTCTCTTTGTAGCCCTGCTGAAGGCATAAATGACTGAAGAAAGCACAGACCTGGTAAATGAACCTGCTATTGGCTTCGCCCTTCACCATACACAGTGGTCCAAAGACCTAAAATCCAGCCCCTGGGGATCTCTAGGCAAGAAGTGGGGACCATGTATATAGCAGATCTGTCAAGGCCTTCTTGCCAAGGGCAAAGGAGGTGACACTTTCCAGACCACCAACCACAGTGAATTTAAGGAGGAAGGGCAAGAGCCCCATACAGCCTGTCTCTGCCTCAAATCTCTACAGCAACCTAACAGGTACATACCATTACCGTAACCACAGATGCAAAACTATGGCCCAAAAATTCGAAGTCAATTGCCTAGAGCCATCAACAAAGCTAGGATTTGAACCTAGACCTACAAAAATCACCTTTAAAAAATTTTTTTTCCCCTCCCAGCTGGCATGGTGGCACATGCCTATAATCCCAGCACTTGGAAGGCTTAGGTAGGAGGATCACTGTAAGTTGAAGGCCAGCCTAGGCTACACAGTGAGTTTAAGACCAGCCTGAACTATACAGTCAGACCCTGTCTCAAAAATTAAAAAACAAAAAAATTTTTTTTCTGTATGTACTACTTCCTGCCTATAATTCCAGCAACTTGGGAGGCTGAGACAGGAGGATTTCAAGTTTGAGGCTAGGTTAGCCTATACACTGAGAACCTGACTCTAAAACAAAACAAAACAGAAAAATTTAAACCAAGTGCAGTAGCCTGGCCCTACTTCCAGCTTCTCAAGAGGCTGAGATAATGATCACTTGAGCCCAGGAGTTTGAGGCCAACCTGGGCAATTCAGTGATGACTTCCTGACAAAATAAAAATGGTTAGGAGAGAGACTCAGTGGTAGAGTTTGCTTAGCAAAATTGTTTTTAAAGGTAGGAATAGTGTGTGCCTTAGTCCCATTTACTCAAGAGGCCGAGGTAGGAGGAACAGAGTTTGAGTCTAGCCTTATTTTTAGTGAGATCCTGTCTCAAAAAATAAAAAAGGGGCTAAGGAGCTCACAGGTACAGCATCTTGGGGTTCAATCCCCAGCATGGCAAAAAAATATTTTTTAAAAAAATTGTTTGAAAAGTTGGGCCAGGTGTGGTAGTATATGCCTGTCATCCCAGCACTTGGGAGGCTGAGACAGGAGGATTACTCCAAGTTTGAGGCCAGCCTGAGCTACACAGTGAGTTCAAGGCCAGCTGGAACTACATAGGGAGACCCTGTGTCAAAAAACAAAACAAAACAAAAAACTTGTTACAATACTGGAAAACAATGTAACCACACATTCTTAAGCTCTTTCCCCCAACCTAGGGTGGATGTAGTCTGGCTGCAGGAAGCCAGGCAGCTGTGTCTCACCCTCCCTGGTGGCCTAGAAGGGACCCTTACCATCTCATGGCACGCACGGCTCTTGAGGGCCATGGCCCCATACTTGCTGTAGCATGTCTCCCCGCTGTTCCCTCCCAGCACAGCCATATCAGTGCAGGTGACACAGAGCAGCCCTGTGGGGAGGAATGGGCAGTGAGGACCCTCCAGACACCCAGCCTGACCCACCCTGCCTGCCCAGCCTTACCTCCTTCGCTCACTGCCTGCACAGCAGCATCCAGGAAGGGAGCAGGGCTGCCATAGGGGTCCAGGTCTATGACGTCAAAACGCTCAGACACTTTCTGGTGCTGGTACATCAGCATCCTGGGTGCAAGGCAGCAGGTCTTCAGCATCCTGCCCCAAGAACCTTCAAATTCCTACAGTGCAGTGGCCTCAACTCAGGGGCCAGTTTCTGAGGTTCAGGTCCTGACTTGGCCATTTGTTTTTGTGGGGAGTTTTTTGAGTCTCACCATGTAACCCAGAGGTTGTCCTTGAACTAGCAATGATCTTCCTGCTTTAGCCTCTCAAGTGCAGGGATTACAGGCATGTGCCACAGTGCTGGCTTGGCCATTTGTTAACTGCATGATTTCCCCACCTAGACTAGGGCTGGGGATTTAGCTCAGTGGTTCCGCTGCCTGCCTTGTAAGCGCAAGGACCTGAGTTCGATCCCCGGTACCAAAAAAAAAAAAAAAGAAATTTCTCCTACCTAGACTGGTTTCAGTCAGCCTAATGAGGTACATGTGTTAATTAGGAGGCTAAGACAGAAAAACTGCTATTTTTTTTTTTCTGTACAAGGGATTGAACTCAGGACCACGTGCTTTCAAGGCAGTGCCACTGAGCTAAATCCCCAGCCCTAAATTGCCATGTTTGAGGCCAGTCTGGGCAACTTAGTGAGACCGTCTCAAAAGAAAAAAGAAAAAGAAAGAGAAAGGACTGGCGGTGTAGCTTGGTGGCAGAATGCTTTATCTAGCATGCATGAGATTCAATCCCAGCACCAACAGAAACAAAACAAACAAAACTTTAGCCTACCTATCTAGAACCTGGACAATGAAATAACAACCTATAATAACATAGGACATACAGTTGGTCCTTTCTATCCATAGGCTGCATGAGTTTGAGGCCAGCCTGAATTACATATTGAGACCCTGTCTCAAAAAAAAAAAAAAGAAGAGGTGGGCTATAAGCTCTGCAGGTTGTAGTCTGCTGACTCTTGCAAAGACCACAAATTCTAAACATTACTGATCCACACCTGGCACTGAGGATGGTGCCTGGCACACAAGGTCATTGGATATACACAGGCTTCACTAGAATGAATAAAAAGAGCACAGGAAGTTATGCCTGGGGCTGAGGGTATGGCTTAGTAGTAGAGCACTTACTTGCCTAGCACATGTAAGGCATTCAGTTCCATCCCAAGTGCCACAAGATTTTTTTTTGGTACCAGGGATCGAACTCGGGACCTTCTGCTTGTAAGGCAGGCAGCGGCACCACTGAGCTAAATCCCCAGGCCTGCCACAAGATTTTTTGTAATAAAAAATTAGGCTGGGGCTGGGGATTTAGCTCACTGATGTCAGCGCCTGCCTTGAAAGCGCAATGTCCTAAATTTGATCTCTGGTACCCCCCCCCCCCCGCCCAATTAGGCCAGGACACAGTAGTACATACCTGCAATCCTAGCACTTTGGGAAGATGAGGCAGGAGGATCACAAGTTCAAATTGCCTGGGCAACTTTTTAAAATAAAAAATTAGAAAACAAACTACCTCAGTGCAAAGGCCCTAGGTTCAATCACTATACTGCAAATAATGAATTTTAAAACAACAAGAATCCAAAGTGGAAACCAGAGTTACATGCCACATAACCTTGTTTTGGTGCTCAACCGTGGTCTCATGAAAGTATATCATTTGGTGATGTTACAGATGTGTTTGTGTAAGTACACTGTCATGTTCCCATGACAAAATTGTGGATGGACATATTTCTTAGAATATGTCCCCATCTTGACTGTACTTATTTTTTTGTTTGTTTTTGGTACCACGGATTGAACTCAGGACCTTGTGCTTTTGAGGCAGGTGCCAGAACCACTGAGCTAAATCCCGGGCACTTGACTGTACTTATTTTTGCCAGGGTTTGTACTACAAATCTTTATCTATTATTTAAGTATCCCTGTGACACCTATAAAACTACTGTTCTTTGACACACAAGGCAATTAAGAGTCCCAAAAGGCTAAACCAGCCTCCCAAGGTCGTATTTTGAGACAGAGCCAGAATATGACCCCAGGCAGCCTTACTCCAGAGTGCACCTTCTGTCACTAGGCACTGGTGTCCAGAACCTACCGAGCATCTGCCTGGCTGGGCTGGACCAGATGGGCCACATCATTGAGCTGCACATTATGGCGCATGAGATCCACGGCCCGGGCCGAGGCATCATTGGCAATCACTGATTGAAGCCCAGGCACCTCTCTAGCGAAGCGAATAGAACGAAGGCCAGAAGCTGCCAGGCCCTCCAGCACCAGCAGGCCTTCCTGTTGGAGTAAGAAAGAACTTATATCCATACCTCCACCCTCTTCTGGGCCCCAGAGTTCCACCACCCCATCTTTTACCTCTCCTTGCTTCCCCCTCTGTCCCCTATCGTTCACTGGGTTCCAGGGCTGCCACCTCCTTCGCCTCAGGCCTTACCTCACAGATCTCCCCCACAGCTGCTGTTCGAGGTTGGTCTCCTGGGACCAGGTTTTCACCCTCTTTGGGTTCAAACTTTTCCTTCTCTTGCTCTGACAAGTCCACAGCCACCTTCCGGATGTCCTCCTCCCCTGGCACCTTGACTGCAGCCACCAGAGGCACAAGTCAGGAAATAGCAATGCCCCTCCTTATGCCCCAATCTTCAGAATACTGAAGTTTCAAGAACGAAAGTCTTTGCCAGAACCCCAGGGCTAAGGTTGAAGGAGAACTATTGGTCTGCTATGTGGCTGGAACCTGTCTGGATCTGGGGGGGAAGGGGAGGGGCAGAGAGACGGTTTGGTTGATTTTCCCTCTCCCAGAAGCCTGGCTCTCCACTCACTCTGGATTCCTTTGGCCCCAAGCTGAATGCGAGCAAACTCGGTGATCACAGCACACCTGGCAGGAGACGGGGGGGTTACCTCCGGTAACAAGGCTGCTGCCTCGGAGCTCTCCTCAGCACAGGTACCCCCACTGCCCTTACTCAAGGGTGTTGCCCCGCCCTGACCCTCTCAGCTCACTTCCCTGGCCCCAGCATTGCAAATTCTAAAGAGTAGCCCCACCCACATAGTTAAGACGTTAAATGCAAAATCGGCCTTCAGATTCACAGAATTCAGAACATCTGATGACCTTTGTAAGTCCTTTTAGTTTTATCCATCAACTCAAACAAAGAATAGGAAGAGTTGTGAGGTGTGACTTGCAGAAAACAACCTCTGTCTAGAAAGAACTACAGGAACTAGCCCCGGGAGGTAAAAAATCCATTGTGATGTTCCCAAGTTAAAAAGAGACGAGCCTGAAGGTGGAAGACCCCACTGTGTAAGTACCTTTCCAGTCCTCTGCCCCCCAAAGCTTCCAAAAATGGGGCTTTGAGGCTAAGCCCCTCCATTTTCCAAGTTGCCGGCTCCTGAATTAACTTAATTCTTTCCTTCCAACTCTGTGTCAATAAAAGGCAGCTGCAGGCAGCTTGTACTTATTTTGGTAACATCCTCAGCCTCAGTGACCCACCCCCCCCCCTCCGCCAGGCTGACCCCAGACCCTTCCTCACGTCAGGTCCCGATTGAACTCCTGCACTGGATTGTAGAAGACTTCGTTGGCACAGGGGAAGACAATCTTGGCGGCCCCCTCGGTGACTATCGTCTCCTGGGCCGCAGGTGGGCGCTCTTCTACTTGGGACCCGGCGTCATTCCCCATAGCTCCTGGGTTCGGCCGCCCTTGGCGCTGCCCCTCCATAAACTGGGCTCTTGAGAGGCTGCGAGCGGAGCGGAGAGTGAGGCTTAGCCAAAGAACGATCCTCGCATGGGACATTCGCGGACGCCTCTGCCCGTTAAGCCTAGTTCAAGGGGCCGAGGAGGGTAGAGAAAGAGGATCACACAACTGTTTTTCGGAGCCGGGTGGCCTACACATCTATAAAATACAGACTAAATAAACCCAGCGGCTTCAGGAAACCTATACTCTCCGTTTTCGGTGGCACTGCTCCCTGCGGAGCCGGAAGCCCTCAGGCAGGACCGACACCTGTCCATATTCCTCCCGGAACCACCCAGGCTTTGCTCACCTCTCCGCACAGAGAATCGAACTAGTCTCGGTGCACGTTTCACGGCTTAGAACCCGGGCGCCGCCATATTTGCAGGGATCACGTGACAGGATTTAGCCAACCAATGACTCGACTCACGGTGGGCGACAGCAATCAAAACTCACTGCAAAAAAGGAGCGTGCTGCGTATCCTGTGCGAGTAGCTTTGCAATACAGCAGCTCTCCTCGAAGGAAAAACGTCATTAGTCCTATTTCATGGAAGAGGATCTTCTGGCTCAGAAAAGGGGCAGTAAGCGGAGAACTCAACACCTGTTGATGTCTCCTGTCTGCTGTTTACACATCATTTCAGAACACCCTGTAGGAATAAAAGATTCAGGAATCGGATTTCTGGGCTTGAATCCTATTCCCACCACATGCTCTGGGCAAGTTATTTACACTTTTGGGCCCACACTTTCCTCACCTGTTAAGAGTCCTATCCTCCAAGAGCGAGCAAGGATTAAACGACAGATTTTCTATAGGGTATGAAAACAGCGATTCTAGCAAAGAAAGCGCTAACTCCTAACCAGTGCGCAAAGGTAGCCCCGACCGCATGGGTTCCAGATCTCCTTACTACTTGCTTTTAACTCTGCTTAAGTTTCTCCTTTTGCAAAACGGGCGAAACTTTTTAACGTGTTAGGAGTTGTGGTGAAAACCGAACGAGTTGCTGCAGGAAAAATGCTAGCGGAAACTAGCATCGCGTTAGTAACCAAAAAGTCTTAGCTTTTATTGTCGGTTTTTAAAGCTTAAATTAAATCTTGGAACCCTTCATCACTTCCCTGCTGTGTGATCTCGAGCAGGTTTCCTGACTCTCTGTGCAACTAGCTACTTCCCTCTAAGAGTTTAAACACAGTGCCTGGCGTAATAGCATCATTACTGTTTTTATTCTACAGGAAACTAAAGTTGAGAAACGCAAAGCGACTTGCTCCAAGGTCGCGGGACTCGAAGATGGAGGGACAGGAATTCGAGCTAGTTAGCCTGCAGAACCAAGGTACTGTACTGGCCAGCACCCCGAGGGGGCGCAGGAGGGAGGAGACGGAGTTGGTAAGCAGGGGCGCGCTCGGAGCTCTGCTGGCCGGGCCTAGGGGCGGGGACTAGGGGGCGTTGTGTAGGCGGGGCCTCGGCCGTTTCTTTCCGGCCTGGCTGCGGCGGCGGCGCGGCGTGCGCTCGCTCGGCACTCGGCTGGAGCGGCCTGGCCCACAATGAATGGCCGCCGCGGCTAACGCTGTTGCTGAGGCGGAGGCCGCGGAGGCGGAGGCCGAGGCCCCGGCGCAGGGGGGCGCGCCCCGGGCCCAGGCCCAGCCCCAGCTGCCGCTGCGGAGCCCGCCGGGAGCCCCCGGAGCGCCGCCACGGCGCAGGTGAGACGGCCAGCCGCAGGCCCGGTTCTGACCTCCTTGCCCAGCCGGGGCGGCCGGCGGGTGTTGGGAGCCGAGAGGGAGGGCCGGGAGCCCGGGTGGGCCGGGGCTGAGCCGCCTCGCAGCCCGCGGGGCCAGGGCTGGGGAATGCGAGAGGCCCAGCCCCCGCGACGGTCTAGAGTGTCGGGCCAGGCCGCGGGTCTGGGTCCGATCCCACTTCCGTCGGGGCGGGGGCTGGGCCGGGGCGCCCGGGAAGTTGGGAAAGTGGGGAGCCGCGCAGCTGGGAAGCAGCCGGGGGGAGGGGTGGAGGCGGCGGGCCGCTGGGGGGAGGGGCGCAGAGGGAGCGGCGGGGGCGGGGCCGCGCACAGGTAGCGTCCGGCGGCGGGGGCGGGGCGGCTCGGGTTACCCCGGGGGCTACTGGGGAGCAGCCCCGGAAATGGGGCGCGGGGCGGGGGTTGATTGGAGATCCCAAGGGATGTTTGCGCGCGGGTGGGTAGCGGGTCACATGAGGTCGGGGTTCTAGGAGGCATCCAGGACCTGGGGGTCGTCAGGTAAGGGGAGGGACGGCGGTAGGACCTTTGGGAGCTGCGAGGAGGGCAGAGCTTTGGTCTAAGCTGGTCGGGATGTGGGAGCAGGTCAAGAAAAACGAGTATGACCAGAAGGGATACGGCCAACTGTACCCCGATGACCCCTCCCAGTGTCTGCGCAGGGTCGGACCCGGGGGGGTTTCCTCTTTTCTTCCCACACCTCTTCCCTGAAGGCTCTGCCAGCTGCTCTGAGGCGCAGGCCAGTGGGTGGGTGTTGGTGTGGGGCTGCAGCCGACAAAGTCTGGAAGGGAATGCCTCGAGGGGCATCGTGTTTGCCACGTGGGTGGTCCTCGCCCGCCCCGCCCCCACCCGGATGCCCTTCAGGGAAGCGGCCCCTGGTGCTGCACACTTAGGTGCCTTTCGGGGTCTTGAATTTTTGGGACCGGAGCCTAAGGAATAAGAATTTACAGCCCCTGTCCTATGCTAGTCCTCTCCCTTGCACTCAATCCCAGAACCTGAGTTTTGTGCCTCACCTCAAAGGTGAAAAATTGGGGAGGTGAACGACAAAAGTTTGTTGGTTTGGTTGTATCTTGGAGATTGTTGATGGGGCGAAGGCAGGTCACAAAGTGAAGGGTAAAGGGATGAAATCGGCAGAGGCCTTGGGGACTCCTGCTCCCCTTGGACTACTGGGCCGGGCCCAGGGTTGAGCTCACAGATTGCTCACTGTCAGTGGGTCCTCTTAGCTTCTCTCTGTGGCTAGAGGGAGAAACTGGGGGTGTGTCCTGGCTTGTGTTATGACTAAAGATTGGCCCATCTGGGATTGACTGGCCAGTTTAATCCTCTAGGTGCCCAAATTGGCCTGCCAGGGTGTGAAATGGAAGAACTCTGCTGTCCACACGGCCCTTTCCTCCTATCCCAGGGGTGGCTCAGTCCCAAGGTGCTGGAATAGGGGAAGCTTACTTTCAGACTGGTTACACCTTCTCCCCCATTCTCTCCTGGGAGCCCAGAGGTCAGGGTTCCCCGTAATGAGGACAGGATATTGCTGGGTCTGAAGTGGGGTTTTGCTTTGCGTGCCTAGGCTGTGTTTTCCCCATTTGGATTCCTTGCCAAGCCACTCCAGGTGTTGCTCCTCCTTGGTAGACTAACACTGCCTGTTACCAAGGTGTCCTGGGACTTGGCCTTGGGATCCTCGGTCCCAGCAGGAGCCTCAAACTGCTGGGTTGAGTGGTATCCACTGGTTCTTCTGAGTCTAATGATGACTTACCATCCTGATTCCTTTGTGTCCCCAGGCCCCTGTAGTTCCCAGCACCCCTACCACTACTAGCTTGAGCCCTTCTCCCCTTTCTCCCTGCCCTGGCTGGCCCCACATTCTGGGAGTGGTGCAGGAGCCAGGCTGCCTGCCCCATGGGAAACGGCTTTCTGTTCTCTCTTTGCTGCTGCAGCCAGTTCTTTGGGGTGATTTGAATGCACCTCTCGCCAAGCCCTGTCTTTGTAGGACCAGCCTCCTCTGGTGTCACCTCAGGGCCTTTGCACCTGTTCCCTCCTCCCTTTGCCTAGGTGTTAACACTTTTATTTCCTGCCTTGTTAGGGCTAGGATCTCTAGTCCCAGTTTGAAACAGGGTCAGAGATGAGTAGGTGCTGGAGAAGGGTAGGCATTGGGCCTGATTGTTGGGGGGTGTCAGGCAGGGCCTTTGCCTGGAACTAGAGGAGAAGGCACTGGTAGTTACAACTTGGGGTGTACAAACAGTGGGGCAAGTATGTTCCCATATACTCCAAGAGGACAGTTTCACCATTGTGTACTGATTCCCTGCCCGGAGCTGAGGGAGCGGCCAGCTCTCTAGTGAGTTGGGCTCTGCTGCAGGTGACCAGCCTCAGACAAGGAACCGGTCCAGAGAGTTCCAGGTCGCTCTCTGTGAAAATAAGATAGCATAACAAGAGGAAGACACAGGGAGCCAGGAGGGGTGGAGAGATTTCGGTTGGGTGGTCAGAGAAGGCTTCCAGAGAAGGCTTCCGGGAGAGCCTTGGACAGAATAATAAAGAGATGAGCGGGGGAGGGGCACCCGAGAACACATTCAAAGCTTTTGTTGAGTATGTGCCAGGCTCCCACTAAGAGCCTGAAACGTTTTCTCTTCTTGAGGGAAGGAGTGAGGGATGACCCTCCTGTGGAGACAGATTCTTAGTGCTGTCCACAGGAAGGAGAAAAGCCCTGTCTTGGCTTTCTGGAGCTCCCCAGCAACCCCAGATGAAAGTTCAGACCCCTTGGCCGGCATCCAGGGTCTTTTAAAATCCGGCCCCCTGGCTGGACAGTGGGGAGCCCCAGCAGGCACTTAATTTGGGCTTCGGAGAAATCTGGGTTTTGGTAGGATGGGTTAGCAGGATAGACTAGGAGGTTTGGCCCAGAGGTGGGGGTTCGGAAAGACTGGGGGTGGCCAGGGGAGGTCTGACCCTGGAGTTGGAGCTCATAGCCAGAGCCCATTACTGAGAAGGGACCCTGCCAGGCCCAGGTGGGACACCTGAACTGTGCCTAGGGCACTGAAGGCATCCTGTCCTTGTCACCCTGCTCCCTCTCCTGGGTGGTTGTGAGCACAGTTCTGTGCTCACACTTCTCCCAAGTCCGAGGCTGGTGGGGGCCTGTGTGTTGTCCTCACCTGTTGCTGTGCAGGAAACTCCATTCCCATTATCTGAAGCCTTTGATAGTGGCCCTTGCCTCCCTGCATTTGTTCCCTGGGAACCCTCTGATCACAGAGACCAGGAGGTGGCAGACTGCGCTTTGTGTGGGTGCCATTACCCTTGCTCGTCCCCGCCTTAGCAGAAGTCTCGGTATCCTTGGAGACCGGGGGGCCTTCCATAATGCCTTTGTAGGGGATGTTGGTCAGGGCAAGCAGGCAGTGCTGTGGAGCCTTGTGACCAGAGCCACTTTGCTAAGCGGTAAGACCCTGTTCAGAGCTTTTGACCTCTTTTTGAGATAGTCTAATGATGTAGTTGGTCTTTTTTGTTTGTTTTTGTTTTGAGACAGGGTCTCTGTGTAGTTCAGGCTGCCCTTGAACATACCATGTGGCCCAGGCTGGTCTTGGGTCGATCCTCCTGTTTTAGCCGTCCTGAGTGCTGGAATTACAGGCATGTGCCACCATGCTGGATGTAGTTGGTCTTGAACTCACTTTGTAACCCAGGCTGACCTCAAACTTTTGGCCTCAGCCTCTTGAGGGCCAGGATTACAGGTGTGTGCCACCATGCCTGGCCCTTGAGTCTCTGCTTCCCAGTCTGACAAATGGGGACAAGCAGTCGTTCTTGTCCTGCAGTGTTTACAACCAGGGCAAACCTGCCCCCTCCAGAGGCTTGCAATGTCTGGGAACGTTCTGTGGTTGTCACAAGTTGGAGTGCTGCTGTTGTCAAGTGGGCCAAGGGGTCAGGAATGCACTACAGCCTGGTACATTGTGTACAGCAACCCCCCCACAGAGAAAGATCTGGGCATCTCTGGCCTGTGGGTATCGTGAGGATTACAGTCAGAGGTGTGGGTGGCGGGACCAGACACTGCTATGAAGACACAACATGGGGACCCTTGGGGAATACTCCTCTTACTCCCATGAAACCTGTGAAGTCCTGAGAGATACTGAAAGGTCCTTCCTCTCATGTATTTTATAGTCCAGGGAGAGGCCAACGGCATAGATGTGCACAACTTTCATAACTGGTGTTCCTAAGTGCCACCTACAAGCTAAGTCCGGACTTGCCCGGGTTCTTCAGTTATTTACTCCTTAGAACAGCCACATGGCACATGGGGTGGCTGCTGCTGTCAGCCTGTGTACACTTGGGGATACTGACGTCAGGGGCCATCGATGTTACAAATGTTTTCTAGGAGGACCATTGGGAGCTTGAAGATTTGTAAGGGATTTGAGCCTAGTGAGGCACAGTTTGCCCTATGTGTCTGCAGGTTCCCTGGATTCAGCAAAAATCAGCTAGAAGGTATTTGAAGAACTACTCCGTGCAGTCTGCAGAATATTACAAACGTGGGTTCTTGACATTCCCTAGACATTACAGTATAACAGATCTGTGTAGCACTGTTATTATACTAGGTGTTGGAGGTCAGCTGGAGAGTGCTTAGAGTTTGTGGGAAGACACACATAGATTTTGTACAGAAAAACTACTGTTTATATGAAGTACTTGAACATCCGCAGACCTTGGTGCCTTCAAGGATCCTGGCATAACTCCCTCTGGTTGCCCAGGTACAGTTGTTGTGACTCACATCCTCACTCCTGCTGGAGTCTGTGTGACGCGACCTCAGCACATCTCAACATCTCATTTCCAGCAAACCACCCTTTCTCAGCCCCTCCTCCTCCATGTCAATCACATCAGTGACATGGGTGTTATATCAGGACCTTGGCACTTGTCTTTGGGTCTGGACATACTTGGAAGTGGTCTGGTTTCACAGCCAGCATGGTCTCAGGACAGAGGCAGAGCTCCTGCTGGCTCTTGGAAAAGTAGGAGCTGGAACTGACCAGATTGGAACACTGTGAGGGGGCTGAGGCAGTGGGGGGCTGCTCATCTCTGGGGGAGGGTGGGATGGAGGGAAGCTGACAGGCGAGGACTTCCCTGGCAGGATTGCATACCGCTCTGACTCCCAAGGGGCACCTGCGATGGGGAGGGTACGCCCCAGGCAACCAGAGGACCCCCATTTCTGGAGGTCAAAGAATCTCAGCTCTAGGCCTGGCCTAGCCTAGCCTGGGGACCTTCCTGGCCTGTGGTTTCTCTGAGCCCCCTTTCCTGTCTGAAATGGGTGTGTCCCCACTGCCTCACAGCAGTGCTCCTCAGACAGGAACCACTGTGTAGACCGGGGGCTGTCCTGTGGGCCTGGGCCCCATTCCTATTTGTCAGGTGGCAGGGAGCCTCAGGTGGTCCTCGGGAGCCATGGAGAGGGCAAGAGAGGGGCCTTGATAGAGTGCCTGCTGCTGCACAGTAGGCCAGCGCACAGTGGGTGCTGCTGTCACTAATCCTATCAGGGCTGTTGATCTGATGACAGCCTTTCAGGGAAAAAAGTTGAATCAGATATACACATACTTAAAAAGGCATCTTCTGGGGCTGGGGATTTAGCTCAGTGGTGCCGCCACCTGCCTGGAAAGTGAAAGGTCCTGAGTTCGATCCCCGGTACAAAAAAAAAAAAGTCACCTTCCAGGCAGCAACTCCCACAGCCAGGCAGCACTCTTCCCCAGTGCTGTGCCGTGCTCGCCTGTGCTGCCTCCTGCACCTGCGCCCCACACAGGCTCTGTGGGTCCCCATCACCTGGATAAAGGATGAAGGACCTTCCTGAGCTTTCCTCCTGGTTAAATTTGGAGTTGATGTTTCCCTTAATCTACATTTTGTCTCAGTCCATTTGGGGTACAGTAACAAAATGCCTCATACCACCTGCTAATTTTTGAACAGAAAGTTGTAGGGTTGTTTTGTTTGTTTTTGAGTGTGCATATGTGTTGCAGAGCTGGGAATCAAACCCAAGAGTGCTGTAGCACTGAGCTATGTCCCCCAACTCGCTCTTTTTTGGGGGGGGGGTTGAGACAACACCAAGTTATCTGGGTAGGACTCAAACTTGAAGACCTCCTGCCTTAGCCTCCCTGAGTGCTGGGATTATAGGCATATGCCACCGTGCAGGCAAAAGGTGGTTGGTTTTTTTTTTAACTTTTTTCTTTCTTTCTGGTGTGCTGAGCATAGAACCCAGGGACTCTGTGTGTTAGACCAGTACTTTACTGTGAAGCTGCGCCTCCACTCCCCACAGAAATGTGTTGCTCACAGCACTTGAGACTTAGAAGTCTAAGATCAAGACACCAGTGGGTTGAGAGTGTGGTGAGGGGACTTGGTCCTCAGCAGTGACACATCCTCACAGGGCTACAGGTGGGCAAGCTCCCTCTGGCCTGTTATCAGGGCATGGAGCTCACTGCTGAGGGTGGAGCTATTAGGGACTCATCCCCTCCCCAGTACTATTGCATTGGACATTGGTTTCACCATAAGAATTGTATTGGGCGAGGCTTGTAGCTGAGTGCTGGAGCACTTGCTGGCATCTGCTAGGCCTGGGGTTTGATTCCCCTCCCCCAGAAAAAAGAAAAGGAAAATGTGTTTAATATATTGCTGTGTAAGGATAGAACTCAGGGCCTCACATAAGCTGGGCAAGCACTGTACCCCTGGGCTACATCCCTAGCCCTTTATTTTTTTCTTTTGATGTTCAGAATGGAACACAAAGCCTTGCTCCTGTTAATCATATATTCTGCCATTGAACTATACTCCCCCAGCCCCTCGAATTTTGGAGGGATGCAAACATTAAAGCCATAGCAAGCACATCAGTGCCGTACAGCTTCTTTGGACAGTTAGCCAGGGCGTCTTTTTTTTGAGACAGGGTCTCGCTCAGTCTGGCCTTGAAATTGTGGCAATCCTCCTGCCTCAGTCTCCTGAGAGCAGGGATTACAGGCATGTGTCACCATGCCCAGCTATTTTCTGTGCCTTTGACAGTCCCCCATGAGGCTGTGATCTGTTGACCCCGCCTGTGCTGGCTGGGGAATTCCTGAGTGCTTTTCCCAAACAGCAGGCATTTTCCATTCCCAGGAATAGTCCTGCGGGGCATGTGACTCGACATGGGAGGCACCATCCACTCAGGGCATGGAGCCTGAGCTGGGCCCCTGGCTGCAGGCCATCCCCTGGGGCAACTCACCTGGTGTTTGGCCAGGTTAGTGGTTCCCAGATCCCTTGCTGTTTTAGACACATTATTGAGGAACAAGAAAGAGTAAGATTGGAAGTAATGGGAACAGTTACTCAGGAACTTTACATAGACACCTCTACTGTGTGTGGTCACAGTGGTGAGCCATGAAGGTAAACTCCCTGACCCCCTGATGCCAACTCGAAGCTGGCACTGTGGCAAATGCCCTCCATCGCAGAGTGCTGGGTGACAAGACGTGCACCACGACTGATTGTCTTACAGCCCGCAGAGCTGGCATTTGAGGTCAGGGTGCCAGCATGGTTGGATTGACATGAGGGCTGTCTTCTTGGCTTACAGATGGTTGCTTTAGGTCTTCTACCCTTCTGACCCCCTCAGGGCTTAATTTCCTCCTAGAGACAGGCCTGTGTGATTTCCACATGGGACATAGTTCCCAGCAGAGCCCTGAGACAGGGCATGACAGCCACAGGTGACAGCCTTCTGTAGAAGTGCTATGCTGTCAGTCTGCCACAGTCCCTCCAGGTCAGCTCTAGTGTCTCTTGTAGCAGGGTCAGTGCCCTGGCTTGGAGTGCACTGGTCCGTGCAGTACTGCTGAATAGCCACAGCCTCCACCAGGCCCCCAGCTCCCAGGCATCCTGCCCCAGTCTGGAACTTGGCAAATATTTGTCCGGTGGCTCTTGAGTGATCATGGAAACCATGCTCCCACGTGGACCGGGACTGGTGATGCTGGGGGATCCTCTCCACCCTCCAGGGCTGGGCTGCCCAGGTCTACCCTCTCCCACCAGGGTGAGTGTGTGGAGTATGAGGAGAGATGGTTCTGTGTGATTTTCTGCCTGTTGAGAGTTGGCAGTGTGTGGTGCCTCTGTGGTGAGGGTTAAGGTGGGAAGTGAGTGAAGGCATCCTGCAGGGAGGTGGAGGCAGAGCAAGGGGGAACACCACTCCACCCAGTGTGCCTGACCCGAGAGAGACCTGAGGACCTTTGATCTGGGTTTGGAGATAGCCAGCCCGTGCTGGTGGCTCTCAGTGTGGTGGGGACAGACTGGGCAGGTTGAGAGGCCTTTACCCCTTATCTCTCTGCCACCACTGCTCACCCTATCAGTGACATGGCCAGGGACCAGGTGCTCTGGATCAGCATTTCCTGTGGGTGGGGGTACACGGGGCTGGACAGAAGGGCACTGGGGTCTCTGCAGCTTGCAGACCTACTGCCCTGCTCCCCAGCATCACAGGGGAGGGAGGGGTCCTATGTGCTCTTGGCTGAGTCTTTTTGGACCAGTTGCTCCTACATGCTGCATTGCTACTCAGAGGCTGCAAAGCACTAGGCTCTGAGGCTGGGGCTGCCCTAAGGAAGGGACCTGGATTCCTGCACCCTAGCCTGCATGTCCACTACTTCCTGCTTCCCCCAGAACTTCAGGGTGTGCATTGCTGAGGACTCCCTGTGTGCCAAGTGCCTCACCATGCACCTGTGCTGTGTCCATTTTGGCGGGTGCAATCAGGCTTGCTTTCTTTTCCTTATTTGCTAAACAGTGTAGCTTAAGGACCCTGTACAAAGCATTTGCACAGTATTACAAGTTACAAAACATATCTGGGAGGATGCCCATAGGTTTTCTGGAAGTGCAGTGTCATCTTATCTGAGGCATGTAAGCGTCTGGTGTGTGGTATCTGCTGGACACTCTTCTTGTCGCCAGGACAAAATACCTGATACCTGTGACTTGAAGAAGTTTATTTTGGCTCACAGTTCCAGAGGGTTTATTCAGTGCATGGCCTGCTGGTTCCAAGGCAGAACTGGCATGATTGGAGGGTGTGGCAGGGGACAGCTGCTCACCTCCTGGCAGCCAGGAAGCAGAGAGAAGGGAGGAGCAAGGACCCCCTTCAGCCCAGCCCCACCTCCCAGCTGTACGCTCAGTCCTGAACTCATCCCTTAGTGAATCCACTGATAGGTCAGTGTACTTGTGATCTGGTCACCATCTGAAAGACCCACCTCTGAACACAGGGGACTTCTGGGGGACATTTTAGACCTAAACTACAACAGTATCTGCCCCCAGGGAAGGTTTCCATATTAGCATGTGTGTAGGGGGCATTGCCTGAGGCCCAAGTACATGCTAGGCACATGTACGACTGTGCAGGGTACTGGGGCTGGAACCCAGGCCTGGTACCTCCTCAGCAGGCTCTGTGCCCCAAGCTGCATCCCAGGCCCTCCACTGTCTTCATGCTAGCAGCTGTGTGAGTTGGGGTGGTGGCTCACCATGGTTTGGATTGGTATCTGCCTGGTGAGAGCTGGTGGTTTTGTGTAACTTTGTGGGTGTCATTCGGTTGGCAGTGGTGGCTCGTGGTGCTTGTGTACCGTGCCTTCAAGAGGTGTCGTGTGCCTGTGTGCATGCAGAGCAGGGGTGGCTTGCACTGCTGCATGGGGCCGGGATGCCCCACCAACGTTTAGGTAGGTTCCCTCAGGTGCATGCAGGTGAGTGTGCACATGCCACTGTCTGCGGGGGAACAGTGTCTGGCCACTGCTGTGTAGATGGCAGATTGGACACAGTATAGTTGGCTTTTAGTATTCATGGGTTCCACATCTTCAGATTCAGTCAACTGCACATTGAAAAGACTCAAAAAAATATTTCTGAGGATTAAAACATTTAGGGGGAAAAAAATGCCATCTGAGCTGGGTGTGGTGGGATACATCTGTCATCCCAGCATTCTAGGAAGTTGAGGCAAGAAAAGCTCAAGTTTGAGCCCAGCCTGGGCAGCTTTGCAACTTAGTGAGACTCTCTTAGAAGGGAGAGTGGGATTTACAGCTCAGGGCAAAGGCCTTGGCTTCAGTTCAGTCCCCAGTGCCACTAAAAAAATTGTATCTATACTGAACATGTGCAGACTTTTGTCATTACTCTCCCAACGTTCCAATCTATGTATGTAATGTTTACACCACCTGAATCAGCTGTTACCATCTAGAGATAGTCTAAAGTAGATGATGTGCACGGCTTCTGTGCAAAAACTGCAGTTGGATGTAAGGGACTTGAACACTTGCAGATTTTGCTGTCCTCCGGGGTTCCCAGGGAGCCGCCCCTCTCAGATACCGAAGGTTGACCATATGTCATAAAGGCAAGAGTGTTCTGGGACATGAGGGGCAGGTGGCCCTGTGCAGTCCTATCAGTGATGACAGATTGCATTGTGGGTGTCTGAGCTTCTGTCAGCTGAATTCCAGCCAGCAGGGGCCCTGAAGCAGGGCTGGGTGGCACTAGATCTGACTGCCTTACCTTTTTGTCTCCTGTCCCCTGTGCAGCCGCTGCCATGGCCCAGACTCTGCAGATGGAGATCCCAAACTTTGGCAACAGCATCCTTGAGTGCCTCAATGAGCAGCGGCTGCAAGGCCTGTACTGTGATGTATCAGTGGTGGTCAAGGGCCATGCCTTCAAAGCCCACCGGGCTGTGCTGGCCGCCAGCAGCTCCTACTTCCGGGACCTGTTCAATAGCAGCAGGAGCGCGGTGGTAGAGCTGCCGGCAGCTGTGCAGCCACAGTCCTTCCAGCAGATCCTCACATTCTGCTACACAGGCCGGCTGAGCATGAACATGGGTGATCAGTTCCTGCTCATCTACACAGCTGGCTTCCTGCAGATCCAGGAAATCATGGAGAAGGGCACTGAATTCTTCCTTAAGGTGAGCTCCCCGAGCTGCGACTCCCAGGGCCTGCATGCCGAGGAGGCCCCATCGTCGGAGCCGCAGAGCCCCGTGGCGCAGACGTCGGGCTGGCCGGTCTGCAGCACGCCGCTGCCCCTGGTGTCTCGAGTCAAGACAGAGCAGCAGGAGTCGGACTCCGTACAGTGCACACCTGTGGCCAAGAGGCTGTGGGATGGCAGCCAGAAAGAGGCTGGAGGTGGCAGCGGGGCCAATGGCAGCCGCAAGATGGCCAAGTTCTCTACACCAGACCTGGCCGCCAACCGGACGCCCCAGCCGACCCCGGTGGTCTCGGCCACAGTGGCAGCAGGGGGCATGATGAGTGGGCCTAGCACATCGGAGCGGACCAGCCCAGGCACCTCAAGTGCCTACACCAGTGACAGCCCTGGCTCCTACCACAATGAGGAGGATGAGGAGGAGGACGCAGGCGAGGAGGGTACGGATGAGCAGTACCGGCAGATCTGCAACATGTACACCATGTACAGCATGATGAATGTTGGCCAGACAGGTAGGGTGACGCCATGCACACCCTCTGCAGGTTTACACATGGATATGTGGCACATGTGCACATGCTTGCTCTCTCCCTGCAGCTGAGAAGGTGGAGGCCCTCCCTGAGCAGGTGGCCCCTGAGTCCCGCAGCCGCATCAGGGTGCGACAAGACCTGGCGTCTCTTCCTGCTGAGCTCATCAACCAGATTGGCAACCGCTGCCACCCCAAGCTCTACGATGAGGGGGACCCCTCGGAGAAGTTAGAGCTGGTGACAGGTATGCTGGTCACGCTCCATCCCCAGTTCCTTGTCTCCTACCCTTGGGCCTCTTGTCACACTGTGGTTAGGGGCTGCAGGTGCCCTCAGCCTGTTTCCCCACCTGGGCTTATGTGGGGTATGGCTTTGTTTGGTGCATGTCAGGGCTGTCTTGGGGTATGGGCTTCCCTACAGTGGGGCCTGGGCACCTCTGCTCCCTCTTGGCTGTCCTCTCTGACTTCAGGCCTCCTGGTCTGCTTCTTGGGAGATCAGGCCCCACTGAGTGCCCCAGGCCCAACAGAAAGGATAGATGGGTTCTGAGAAGGAAGCGGGGGAACATGGGACACCCTGGCCACCCTTTGCCACCTTTCTCACCAGGCACCAATGTGTACATCACAAGGGCACAGCTTATGAACTGCCACGTCAGTGCAGGCACGCGGCATAAGGTCTTGCTGCGGAGGCTTCTGGCCTCCTTCTTTGACCGGTAAGGCTCTCACCAGGGCCCAAGGTGGGGGCAGGTGGCCTATACCCTCAGCCACAAGAGTGCTGACTCTACCCACATTCCATCACCCCCAGGAACACACTGGCCAACAGCTGTGGCACTGGCATCCGGTCCTCCACCAATGACCCCCGACGCAAACCACTGGACAGCCGGGTCCTCCATGCCGTCAAGTGTGAGTGGCTTTCCAGAGCTCAAGGGCTGAGGTTGTAGGTCTTTCCCTCCCATGTTGGCCCTGAAGGATGGGTGGATTTGGTGCCAAGGAGGATTCTGAGGTGCAACCTGGGGTTGTTGGGAGTGGGATGTCATCAGATTGCTCATGGTTGGGGACAGTGCTGAGGGGAGGCAGGTCTCTATGAGGATCTCTTGCTTAGGGCTGTCATGGCAGGGTGGAAGTGACCAGGCAGCACCTATCAAAGGGGCAGCCACCATGTTGCCAGCCCAACAGGAGGAGGGTCCAGGTTTCTGGATTCTGTCAGATATTTGCCAGTTCTTTGGGAGCGTGGGCCTCCCATCAAACCCACAGGTGTAGGCTTGGCCTGAGCTGCTGCTCTGCCCACAGACTACTGCCAGAACTTTGCCCCCAACTTCAAGGAGAGTGAGATGAATGCCATCGCAGCTGACATGTGCACCAATGCCCGCCGTGTGGTGCGCAAGAGCTGGATGCCCAAGGCCAAGCCACCTCTGACGGAGGGGGATGCCTACACCTCCTTCATCAGCGACACGGGCAAGATGGAGCCGGACATGATGGGCATGGAGCACAGCTTCGAGACGGCCAGCCATGATGGCGAGGCCGGCCCCTCGGCAGAGGTCCTCCAGTAATGCACAGGACCCTCCCCGCGGGCTGTCACACTCCCCTCCCATCACACACCCACCACCATCTTGGTCACGAGCTACTGTCTACCCCTCCCCATGACCCGCGGGGGGCGCTGCATGCTCCCGGCCCCTCTGCCTCCTGTCCCACCCCTTCCCCACTGGAGCCAGGTGGAGAGGGCGGGCTGCCTGGGATGCGTGTGCAGTCGGGAGCCCTGTTCCCCTAATAGCCCTCTGGTCATTCCAGCTCCCAGGCTCGGCTTGGGGAGGGGCCGGCCTGGGGGGCCCTGGGGACTTGGGGTGCCCAGGTGCTCTCAGGACCCACCTACCACCTCCCAGTGCTTCCACATCTCCAAAGCGCCTTCCTGTCTGTGTCCCTCGTCTGTCCCTGTGCCGGGGGCTGGGTAGGCGAGGCCGGGGGACTCCACTGCACAGCTAGGGAACAGGTTCAGGTGACTCCCAGAGCAACTCCACAGCCGATGGTCAGAAGGTGGCCAAGGTGGCCCATACCCCTCTCCTGGCCCTTTGCTCTGGTCTCTGTCACCCCTTGGGCCCCCTGGGGTCCAAGTGAGGCTGGTCCTGAGTGAGGGGGCCTCTTGGGGAGTGATGGGGCTCTCAGAGGTCAGGAGGATGGGGTCCTGGGCTCACAGCAGAGCATGTGGGTGTGCGCGTGTGCATGTGTAGGTTTGCTTTCAGAACAGATGGAGGTAGAAGAGGCAGAAAGACCAGGGTTGGAACTGGGGGAGCCGGCTGAGGGTTGCCCTCCCCCATCACCACCCCGCCCCACGGCAGGGCTCCCAGCCCCTCACCCACTGTACATACTTTTTAAGAATTTTTTTAGCGAATGAAATACTGAAGTATAAGATTTCCTTTTATTTTTCAAACCAACGGGACTGTGTCTGAGGTCCCCCTGGGTCCCAGGGGCCCCGTGGAAGGCAGGACAGGTGGGCAGGCTGAATGCGTGCATGGTTGGAATGTGGGTGCCTGGGCTCCAGGGGTCCAGCCAGCCCCTCCTCCTCCCTACCCCAGGGCTGTCATTTTTTTTGGGTGTCCTAGGCCTTGGCTGACAGCTGAGCCTGGGGGGCGGGCAGAGCAGGGCCCACGTCCATTGTTAGTGGTTATTTGTGGAATTTTTCTCTCACCATTCCTTTTCGTTGCCCAGATTGCGTGGTTGTGGTTTTGTTGTGAGTTACAGGTGTGAATGGAGGGTACCCCCCAGTCATTTCTCCATTGCACATCTTGCTCCACCCTGTGCTCCCTGCCTCCTCCCCTCCCCAAGCTCCTGCCCCTGGCTCCCAGCTTCCTCTTCCCAGGCAGGGATGGGATAAGGTAAGGGGTCAGCAGGGCCTGGGGGTGGAGTGAGGCAGCTGGACTGGACCTTGGGAATCACAGTTGGAGACCTGTCCCCGGCCCAGCCTGCTGGGCTCCCTCCTGACATCTGCTTGTTGCAGGGTGGGGGTGTCGGGCCTGCTTCCTGGGCCCACCCCAGCACCTTAGCCCTGGTGGTCCAGTGTGGGAGGGGGAGTCGACACCCCCAGCTAAAGCACAAGCACCTTAGTCGCACTCCCCCTCCCTCCCCCACCCACCACAGCGCTGATCCCAAAGCACAAAGTCCTGGTCACTTGGAGAGCAGCTGGCCCCGAGGGGCCCTAGCCAGACCCCAGAAGGAAGTAGGTGGTCCCAAGAGGCCCTCCCTGCCCTTTCTCTAGCAGGACACCCTGCAGAGCTGGGTGAGTGGCAGAGCCTGTGGGTTTTAGGGACCCCAGGAGGTGTTCCTGACTCCCTGGGTGAAGTGGGGGAGGGCAAGGGGTGCAGGGGAGGAGACTCCTCACTAGGAGAGCCAAAGACAGGGTTGTGCCTTACCCGGGAGCCACCCCTGCACCCCTCCTGCCCCACCAGGCAGCCAACTGCCTCTGTCCTGTCCTCTGTCCCCTGCCCACCCTCCCTGCCCTCCTCTGAGCTGCATGGTCCCCCCCACCCTGGGCAGCCCAGAGGAACAGGAACGGAAAACATCTCCTAGAAAAGCAAAGGACTCTAGGGCCCTCTCCCCGACTCCACTGGCCGCCCACATCCCTCTCAGGGGACAGGTCACTCCCCCAATCCCTGTGAAGTGCCAACGCCCTCCCCACCCCGGGCCGCACCCCCCACCCCTCCCTGGCCCGAAGTGAGATTGCACATTAACTACTGTAAGGAGAGGAGTGGCGTTAGGAAATGTGAACCTGATACTGATGCTGATGCGGAGAATAAACAGACGCCTTTGTAACAGCCCTGCCACGCCTGCTGCTCACTGAGGTTTGGGGGTACTCCGGAGATGTTAGCACCCACTGCCCAAGAAGCTCGGGGCAACAGTGGCTCTATTGGTGCCCCCTGCCTGACTGGCCAGTTCCTGTCTCCCCCCCCACCCCTGCACCCAACTCAGCCAACAAACCATGAGTTGCAGGATTGGGTCTTTCTGCCTGCCAAGCAAGCTCCACCACAGCCCAGTCACTCCTCCCAGCCCAGCATCACAAGCTTTATTTCATCTGCTTTTTAAACATGGGCAACTCTACCCAGGTGCATGCCTCACGCTATAGAAAGGATGGTTAGCAGGAGGGTGCTAGACAGTCAGGTCACTGGGAATGGAAAAGGTGCCGGCATCAAGCCCCAAGCTGAGTTCATCCCGATACGTGATGTGGGAAGGTGAGATGTCTGTGGTGACACTTCAGTCACCCAGCCACTCGGGTGCCCTTGAGGGGAGGCCAAGGAGAGGATTTTCAAGAGCCACTCTGACCAACAGAAACCCAGTGGCCCTGATGACAGAGTCCCCTTGCTAACAGTGTCTTGCTTTGGTAGCACGTGAGCAGCCCCACAGAAATGAGAATGGCCCTAGCTTTTAACTGCAGGAGACTCATTGGTTCCAAGACCCCCTTCTTCAGATTCCAAACTCTGGGAATGCACAAGACACCTATTTAAAAATAAAATAGGGCCAAGATTTAGCTCAGTGGTTCTGCTGCCTGCCTCACAAGTGCAAGGTCCTGAGTTTGGTACCTGGTACCAAAAAAAACAAAAAAAAGTTTCTGCATATGAACCCAGTGCGTTTGTACTGAGCTACATTCCCAGCAACTCTAACCTCACCTGACTTTTAAAACAAATTGAGATGGGGGTCTTGCTAATGTAGTTCAGGCTGGCCTCAAACTCAATGCAGTTCTGCCTCTGGCCCCCAGAGTGCTGGGACTACAGGAATGTGGTACCACTAATGTGCCTGCCAGCCTAAATCAGTGGTACTGTGTATCACTGTCCTGTGCCACCCAATGGGACAGTTATGTATGTACCACCAGTGGTTCAGAGCTGCCAGGCAGCTAGAATTACACCTCTATTGTGAACAGGTTAAAACGCTGTAGGTGACGCAAGATAGAGTTTAAGGGCAGCCTGCAGTACGTAGTGACACCCTATCACAAAAAACCAAAACCAAAATGTCTTTAAAGCAGCTGTTCAGGTCCATGTCTAGGATTACCTTCCTTAGGCATAGAAAAATGATGTGAAGGCTAAAGCTAAGAAGCTCAAGGCAAAAAAAGAGAGCAAGAAATCTGAGAAGTTTTCAATGGTAACAAGTTATCTAGTATTAAAACCAAAAATAAAAGTCTTCCGCATGCAGTACTGGCCATTGGATTCCCTAACATACTTTATGGGAACAGCTGGTGACCACCACAGGCATCCCAGCAGGGTCCCTCAAGTTTGCAGTCAACACACCAAAAGATGCCAACAGGTGTAAATAAGGCTGGGGTTTTATTTCCAACTTGGTGCACACAGAAGGTGCAGGGGCAGATGACTCTGGGGCCCCAGACCGGGACAGGGTGCTATGTGTCCAAGGTCTCCCTGCATCTGTCAGTTTGTACCTGGGACAGGACCAGGGTTCCACCACCTCAGGATGAGACCCTTGGGGGCAGGGCCAGGTACAAAGTACATTCATGGCCCTGTGGGCACCAGGGAGGGCCTGGGTCAGAGGGAAGACGAGAATGAGGAAGAGAGCCATGCCCAGCAGCACCACAACTCCACATCACTGTTGCAGGTCTGTCTGGGGACGGAAGGGTGAGAGGTCACAGGAGAAACAACTCCTTTATTCCTGGTTTTTTGTTGTTTTTTTTTTCCTAAGTCTGTCTCACTATGTACTTCAGGCTGGCCTTGAAATTGCAGTAGTCTTCCTGCCTCAAGACTCCCAAGTGCTGGGATTAGGGCCCCACCATGCCGAGCTGACCTCATTGTGAGATCACAAAGTGTACTCGCCACTCATAATGTGCACTTGGGCCATCTTCCTGAGGACCCTGTCCACTGGGGACTAGGTGTGTTCCATGTCATGTGCAAAAGTGGCCAGCGTGGTGCCAGGACCAAGATGGCATTCATCGCCAGGGCACCTGTGCACCAGTGTCTCTGAGGCATCCAGCCCACACTGGGCTTCTCCCCAGCTTGTGTTTCAGAGCCTGGGTGTTCTGACACCAATCTAGGTTGCTGGTCCAGGATCAGCTGCAGAGTGGAGGGTGGGCATGCAGTAAGCAAGGACCCTGAGTGGTTCATGGACACCCCCAGCCCGGGGTCCCTGCCACCTATGCAAATCTGCTGGCATCCAGCAGATTGCTGTGTGACACCTGGGCAACTGGCTTGCCTGCTGGCAAGATGGGTGGTTTACATCTCTAATCCCAGTACAGTACTGGGGAGGCTGATGTAGGAGGAACACTGAGAGCTCAAGGCCAGCCTGGGCTACATAGCAACTCAAAAAGACCTACAAAAAAAAAAATAGTAGTGTGCCTGAGACTACTTCCTCAGTCTGCCACTTGCTAGCAAAGTGACCCCAAGTGGTGTTATGTGACCACCTAGGGCCTCTGTTCCCCCATTTGTAGAACTGGGAAATCTAATCCTTGTTTCCTAGGGTTGGAATGAGGATCTAAATGAGTTGCTCCACGGGGAATATGTGCTTGACACACAGTAATGACTCTTGGCTTTTCCTACTGTTTTTAAAGTTACTTCACAATGCTGAGAGGCACAGTCACTGGCTGGACAGCCTAGACTTGAATTTGTTTTCCATCACTTGCTGGGTTAAGCTTGAGTCGCTCCCCTCTGCCCTTACTCAGTCCTTGCTTCCCAGGACTGGGTGCAGGAAAATGAGTGAAAAATCATTTATTTATTTTACCTTGTTTTTCTTCTTTTTTCTGTTCTCTCTTGGGATTGAACCCAGGATCTTCATACTGAGCTCCATCCCAAGCCCTTTTTTGTTTTTGGTCTTTTTTTTCCCCCCAACTTTTTGAGACAAGGTCTTGCTGTGTAGCCTAGGCTGGCCTCAGACTCATGATCCTCCTGCCTCAGCCTCCCAAGTGCTGGGATTACAGGTGTGCACCACTGTGCCTGGCTTTTTTGTTTTGTTCTTTAGTCCTTTTTAATATTTTCATTTGGAGATGTCGTGTTAAGTTAAATTGCCCAGGCTGGGCTCAACTTTAGGATCCTCCTGCCTCAGCTTCCCAGAGTATTGGGATTACAAGCATGTGTCACCAAACCCAGTTTTTCTTTTCTTTTCTTTCTTTCTTTCTTTTTTTTTTTTTTGACTGTCTGGGTCCAGCCCAGCCTAAATGTTACTGAAATGTTCCATATTAGCCTGTCAACAGCTGTATTTCAAAGTTTTGATTTTAGGGCCGGGGATCTAGCTCAGTGGTTCTGCTGCCTGCCTCGCAAGCAAAAGGACCCGAGTTTGATCCCCTGTACCAAAAAAAAAAAAAAAAAAAGTTTTGATTTTAGTTCCCAAAATCAAATGCAGAAGGCAGGAGGGCACGAATTCAGGGTGCTGATTTCGAGGCCAGCTTGGGCTACATAGCGACTGTCTCAAAAATAAATAAATTTTTAAAAAGAGAAATACATGTGTCCCTTGATACCCTCAAGAGATTGGATCTAAGACTCCCACAGGTACCAAAATCCATGGATGCTGCTTAAACCCTTTACATAAAATGGTGTAGCATTTGCAGAGAACTTACACACATTGCCACAGATTTTTTAATCATCTCTAGATCACTTATACAGCAGACCCTTGACTTATGAACTCAATTCATTCACAAGGGCTTGTTGTAACTCAAGTTGGTCAATTAAAGGCTCAGACTCTTCTACATAGCCTTCAAATTCTCCTGTATACAGGCAGACCTCAGTGTCCTTTATTTATTTTATTTTTTAAGGGGCTTTTTTTCTTTTTTTAATTTGGTACCGGAAATCGAACCCAGGGCCTCATGCTTGCCAGGCAGGTGTCCCCAGCCCTCTCAGTGTCCTTTAGAGAGACACTGGCCCAGGATTTCTCAACTCCACACAGGAAAGGATGTTATAATATTCCTTCCAGGACTCTTTAAGGGTTAAATCTGTATCTGAGACCATCTGGAAGCACAAGTGGCCAGCATTTGGGTCATAACTCAAGACTTTGTTCATAAGTTAAAACTAAAATTTCAGTTGTAGCCCAAGTTGTTTGTATGTCAGACTGGTCGAAACTCAAGGGTCCACTGTATTAGCTGATACAAGCCACATGCCATAGAAGTAGTTGTTATACCCAGGCTGGCTTTGACACAAGATCCTCCTGCCTCAGCCTCCCAAATCCTGGGATTCCAAGTGTGCACCACTACAACAGCATTTTTCAAATATTTTTGATTCTTGGTTGGTGGAATCTAAGACTTTGGACCCTGGAAATCCAGAGGGCTTAGTGTACACTGGAGGAAAGACCAGGCAGGTAGACTGCCATGGCCAAGTACATCCAGACAATGAGAACTGGTGTAGAAGGGACAGGTGCACACAGATAGAGAAGACAGGTGGATGAAGAGGGGCAGGCTGGCTCTCCACCACTCGAGTGGGCCACCCACAGCGATGTGTGGGTGTTCGCGGGTCTGGAAGGATTACCTCTGTTACTCCTCTCCATGAAGGCTAGAGCTGCTGGGCTGACTGTGTGGTCCTTCATTTCTTGCGGGTGAGGAAGGCATTAGTGTACAGATATTCAAACTCGGGGGGGGGGGGGCGTGGTGGCATACACTTGTCATCCCAGCACTCAGGAGGCGGAGGCCAGACGATCCCCGCCAATTCAAGGCCAACCTAGGCTACATAGTGAGTTCAAGGCCAGCCTCAACCACATAGCGAAACCCTGTCTCGAAAACTAAGTCCAACTCTGCTCACTCAGCCCACCCGGGGCTCCCTTACACAGACAGCCTCCCGCATGGGCCCACAAACACCCGTTCCTCCTGCAAGGCCCAGCGTGGAGCTTGAACCTCCCCGGGTTGGCTTCCACTACAAGTGGGCGGGGGCCAAGGGCCAACGCCAGGCTCACGCGGCATCCTTGTGCCCCGCTCCTCGTGCCACCACGCGGATTCCCGAGAGACACTGTGCATCGCGACCACTTTCCACCCTCCCACAGCACTGCCACTCACCCTCGGACCACAAAAAATGGGTCTTCGAGAAAAGGGTTACCCCCTCCGCACAGGCTGAGTCCCTTTTCGCCTGGCGTCCGCGGGATCATAGCTGCCTAGCTCAGGGAAAGCGCCGCCGCCACATCACCGTCATGCCACCACTAAGAGCGAGGCCTCCAAGAGAAAGAGAGGCCATAGAGGCCCGAAGTGTGGAAACTTCCGCCCTCGCTGTAGCCATGTTAGTTGAGGGCAGAGGCAGCTTCCGGTCTACTTGCCACACCCTATTGCGTACTCTTCGGCTGGGAGCAGCGTGCTAATTCTGTCCAGATTTTGGGTTGGAGGCTGCAATGTCAGTTCGAGACCCAGCCCCTCGGGCTGTGCCTGCGCAACCTTTCTCCTTTCTGAGGCAATGTAAATACCTCTAACAGCCTTCCTTCGCTCAGGTTATGGCTGTAGAAAACCTTTTTTTAAAATTCATATATTTACACAAGTTCAAAGTGATATTCACAGCGTGTTCTAAATTTTGGGCAACAGTCCAAAAAATGCATTTAAACTTTGGAACATGCCCACCTTGACAGAGGGCTGGGCCCAACAACATTAAGTGGGACAGACACCGGAAAACCAAAGGGCTGGGAAAGTCAGGAAGAGCTGAAAGGATTAAGTTTATGAACTTGGTGCAGTGGGGCTGCCAGTCTGATACCTTTACAACCGAAATAGAAAAATATGGAAGGCTTCACGAATTTGCGTGTCATCCTTGCGCAGGGGCCATGCTAGCCATGATACAGAGAACATTCCAAGTTTTAGTATATATGCTGCCGAAGCGAGCACCGTAGACTTTACCTTTTATTTAATTAATTAGTTCTGTTGTGTTGGAGATTGAACCCAGGGCTTTCGCATTGAAGTACATTACCAGCCCGTGAGACAGGGTATCATCGCTAAGTCGTTAAATTGCCTAGGTTGAATTTGTACTTGGAATCCTCCTGTTTCAGCCTCCCAGGGTGTTGGGATTACCGGTGTGGCCGGCTTGGAGTCACTGAATCTTTGCAAAGACGCCCCGAGTTGGCCCGGGTTGGTATTTTGAGAGGCAGTCCCAGCCCAGGGACCCTCCCCGCCCGCTGGGCTCGCCTTCAGCACGGTTCTCCCGGACCCGCCCTTCCTCCTCCTTTCTTGCAAGAGGGGCAGGGGACCTTCGAGGTCGCCTGGGCGGAACGTGAGGGCCCTGAGACGTTTGGAGGGTCCCCTTCCAGCGCACGTGTGCAGGTGGGTATCCCGGACACGCGTGTCTGGGGGTGCAGCCTTGTCGGGTGCGAACCCGGGGGTCGCTTGGTGGCAGCTCCGAAGAGTCTCTAGGGTCCTCTGCGTGTGCAACCGCGGTCCAGGGAGACTTCTGGGTGCCTCTGTGTGGCGGAACTACCCACACAGGCGTTTCTGGGGGCAAGAAGCGGGGCGTCGCAGGGAGTTCTCAAGGCGCTGCCCTTTGTCAGCGTCGCCGTGTGTGGTCTAGGCCGGCGCCTAGCCTGGAAATGTGCCCGCGGCGGGTAGCGAGACCGAGAGGAGGGTGCCCTCAACAAGTCGCTGCGAGATATAGAAGGATCAGTGCATGGGGGACAGCTTTTGGAGAGGTCTTATAGGGAGGAGGAAGGATTGAGTTCCCACGTGTGACAAGGGGTGGAACCTGAAGGTGCTCAAAGGCAAGATAAGATTTATGAGGAGGCCAGGCGTGGTGGCGCATGCCGGCAATACCAGGCCTGTGGGAGGCTGAGGCAAAAGAATCACAAGTTAGAGCCCAGCCTGGGCAATTTACTGAGACGACTCCAATCCCCAGTAATGCAATCAATCAATCAATCAATAAAATGGGGGCGGGTGGCAGGAATAGTTTGGGAGGGGCTATGGTGAGGAAATTAACCGGGATCACCACGGGGAAGGGAATGCCAGGATAGTTATGTGAGGTCTCTAGGGACGGCGTTCGTGAAGCCCTGGGTCACCTTGGGCGAGACGAGAGCTCACCCTGGGGAACGTAGCGCCTTCCTACTCCCCCAACAGAAGCAAAACCCCTGCCCCCCCCCCACAGCCGGACGCGCGCCCGGAAGTCCCAGCCTGGGGGGCGGGAATGGGCGTGACCAGAGACTCAGGCTCCGCCCCCAGAAGCCAGCCCCCGCGGTCTGCGGCGATCCGGGCCCCTGACCTTATATGGGCAGCCGGAAGCGGCTCACTCACCCTACGTAACCGCTTCCAAATTTAGCACTGAAGGTCAGCAGGCTACAGTGGCGGGAAGGTTCCTCGCGCAATGTGGGGAGGGGGCGCCCCTTAAAGGGCCCGCACCACCACGGATGAATGGTGCTATTGAACAGTTTTGCTTTGTGTGTACAACTGGAATTGAGTTTTCTGGGAGCGCTTGGCGGAGGGTGGGGCTGATGTTTTCTTTGCTCTTTCCCAGCACTGCCCAGTGCCTAGCTCCCACTCCCGCCCCGCCCCCCGGGGCGTGGAGGCCGGGGCGTCACCCTGCGTCCCGGTAGGAGCCACGCGTTCGTGGGCCGGGTCTCCCACTGGGTCTGCCCGCTCCGTCTGGGCTGAGCCTCGCTCGCCTCCCCCGCACCGCCCAAGAGCGGGAGCGGCTGGCGAGCGTTGGAGCGGGTGTGGGGTGGGATGGTGGTGTCCCTGCAGGTAGGTCCAGGCCCCTGAACCACGGCTGCCCATTCATTTCGCTTGGCAGATCCTGGTTAAATGGCTTTCCTCGTTTTCCCACCTAAAAACAGACATAATCCTACCTTCCTCCGAGTTGAAGGTGAGAGATCCGAGATATCAATGGAGGGAAAAAGTTTAACGAGCTTGGCCGACGGGGTGACGCCCGCACTCGGAAGGTGAAGCGGGAGTTTCACCAGGAGTTTCAGGCCAGGCTTGGCTCAACACCCACCTCACACCAAAGTTTAACAAACCTGGCACTTAGTGCTTAAGTAAATGGCATCATCGTTCCCGATTCCGAAAACATTAGACGACTGCAGGATAGTAGGAGCAGTGGCCACCGGGGCTGTAGGGCTCGAACCTGGGTCTTCCCCAGTGCAAAAGGAAATTTGCCGCCCTCGACCCGCTGGCGCCTCCCCCGCCGCGAGCACGTGGGTGGGCTCTGAGCCTCACCCCGGCCTCTCGTCCCCAGGCCAGCGCACGAGCGTCAAGCCAGGGTGCTGAGTTTGGAGACCGCTCCGAGAGCTCAGCGTGCAGTAGGGGGACCCTCCGCCCTGTCGGCGTTTCCGTCTCTTAGCCCCGCTGGGTAAATTCCGCCTTGTCACTTTAAGGAGTCTCTAGCCATGGTGCAGTGGAAAGCCGATGCAGTCCTCTGATTGGGCGGGGCGCCGCTGATGTCACCCGGGGTATAAAAGGGCTCGAGTGGCTGGCGCCCAGGCAGAGCGTCCCAGCAGTCAGCACTGGGAGAATTGGCGCTTCTTTCGTAGAGCATCTGCTGCTACCTGCTCCGCGGTGCCCAGAGTCCCCGCCACCCTCACCGTCTGGCTGCCATGGAGGTGCAGAAAGAGGCGCAGCGTATCATGACGCTGTCGGTGTGGAAGATGTACCACTCGCGCATGCAGCGCGGAGGCCTGCGTCTGCACAGGAGTCTGCAGCTGTCGCTGGTCATGCGCAGCGCCCGCGAGCTCTACCTCTCGGCCAAGGTGGAGGCCCTCGATCTCGAGACACCCTCGACACCCACCCGCTGCCCAGACCCGCGGCTGCACCCGCCGCGGGAAGCGGAAGTACCCGCCGCGTGTGTGCCCCCAGACGGGGAGCCGCTGTCGCCGGAGCCCATGGACACGCAGGAGGATGAGGAGGAGGCGTCCCCCAGAGCCGCCGAGACTCTGGCCCGCTGCTCCGCGCACCCCGCCAGGGTCGGCCGGAAGCGACGCAGCAGTAGCCTGAGCAACGGTGTGGACGCTGGACTAGTCCCTAGCAAGAAGGCCCGCTTAGAGGAGAAGGAGGAGGCGGAGGATGCGTCGTCGGAGGTCCCCGATCGCCTGCTGCCCCCGCCTGCGCAGGCAGAAGGCGCCTTTCCCAACCTGGCGCGAGTCCTGCAGCGGAGCTTCTCAGGGCTCCTGAATCGCGGCCCCACCGCGCCACCGACGGCGCCGCCGGCGCGCGACGCCAAACCGGTCTGTCGCCCGGCGGACCCGGTGCTGAGCGTGCTCGTGCGTGCCGTGGTAGCCTTCTGAGAACCGAGCCCGCTGCCGGAGCCAGAGCGCGCGCCGAGTCGGTCCAAGCGCACAATCCGAAGGGTCATGCTCTCCCCGGGGCGCTTAAGCCGTCTGGAGCCTAGGAGGAATGTGGCCGCCGCCCAGGCTGCGAGGGCCGCAGAGGGACCCTGCCGGGGATCGTCGCCATCCGAGCCATGGCGGCCCACGAGCCGGGGGCGCGGGTGCCTTCCGCAAGCCCCACGGCGCCAACAGGTGCTGATTTTTAGACTGGGACCTGGGCCTCGGCTTCTCCTGAGCTGGGAGAGGGCAGGCTTGGTCTACCAATCTCAGGGTCGGACTTGATTTTTTTTTTTTAGTTTTTTTATCAAGCGCTGGACCGACCTTTCAAGACTTTCCAGTGTTTGCCCTTCCAGGCTCAGAATTCCAGGGGCTCCTCTGCCCCTCCGGTGACATACTTGTGGAGGCGGTCACCGTTGCGTCATGGGGCAGGCGAGGGGAGCTTCCTGTCGCCTGGCGTGGGTGTGGGGCCTGGGAGGAGGCTCTGGGGCGTAGACCGCCCTGGGGAGTGGGAGGAGTTCGTCCTGAGTCAGAGCCCAGCCCGTTTCAGATTCATTGTTTTTTTAATTTTAAATTTCCTCATCTGGTTGTGTTAAGAGGTGGCGCGTGGTTCCCTGCCCAGAGCGTGACCTCCCACGGACACGCAGCACAGATGGACCTCGGAGATGGCGAGGGGGCGCCCTTGGTGGGCCGGGATGGAGGGATTCTCAGTTGGACGGTGGAAGCCTGTTTACCTTGCCGTCTACTTGGCTGTCGTTGGAAAAGTCAGCCAGGACAATAAAAACTTGCAGTTGAAATTGTGGTCTGTCTGGTTCTTTTTCCGCGGGGGGAGAGGCGGGGTCAGGGGGTCTGCCGCTGGCGGGTGGGCCCCAGGAACTGGTCTGATGGGTTACCGGCTGGACCCCCGGGCCCCTTGCCTCCCCCCCCCCCCCCGGCGTCGGTGCTGGCGGCAATCCACTCCTCCTCCTGGGTGACTGTCCCCACTTTAGGTTGGAGGTTGCCTTAATTCCACTACGACTTCAGGGGAGAGTGCTTCCTCATTTCAGACAATAGGGGAATATTTCCGAGTTAAGCGCCCCAGGCGGAGTGAGAAACAGTACTTGGAGCCTGAGAAGTGCCAGTGTTCCTGGCGCGGGGGATGTAGCTCAGTGCAAAGGTCCAATCCTCAATACCCGCAGAGAAACTTCAGGTTCAGCCCCTCCTTACCTGGGGTGAAGGGAGCTGCGGGAATTTTGGACTGTAATTTCTTTTTTGCTTTGTTTTAACCAAAAACTATGTAGTTCAGGCTGGCCTTGAGCTCACTGTGTAGCAGGGGGTGGCCTTTTGCCTCAGCTTCCCGAGTACAGGGATGCAGTGCAGCTGTGTGGCTCAGGTGAGGTGAGTTTCTAGCTTTAGATTCTCTACCTTGGAAATGGGCCTCTAAACACCGCCCTCGTCACACTTTAGATTCAGAAATGACCTTGCCAGCCGGGCGCCGTTGGCACTCGCCTGTCATCCTAGCACTCTAGAAGGCTGAGCCAGGAGAGTCCGAAGTTCAACCCAGACTGGGCAACTTGTCGAGGAGACCCTGCCTCAAAATAAAGAAAACAAATGCTGGGGATCAGTGCAAAGGCCCTGGGTTCAATCATCAATTAAAAAAAAAAAAAGGTCCTCGCCCCTTCGGACTTGCTGGGCCCCTTCTCAGCTCCAGCAGCCTCCGGAAGAGGAGAAAACAAGTTCCTTCCTAGCTGGTTCGGGCCGGTTGCAGACGCTGCCTGGGGCAGGGGAGGGGTGGTGGCGAGGACAAAGGAGCCGCAGGTGCGCAAGGGGGGCGGTGGGCGGCGCGGGGACTGTGAGGCCTGCCGGTGAAGGGTGGCAGGGCCCCCGCGGGCTCGTTAACCTGGGGGACCTGACCCGAGGCGTGGGGAAGGGCAGTCCTCGGGGACTTCAAGCCCCGCTCCCGGCATCCACCGCCTCCGATTTCTTCCGGGAAAGTGTGGGGACTCAGCGCTACCCGCAACGCCCCAAGGGGACGTAGGGGTGCGGTGTCCACGCCCCGAGGGCCCGGGAAGTCCCTGGGAGGGGCCGGCGCGCGTCCTGTCAAAGGAACCGCCTGGCCCTTCCTTCCGCGGGAAGCCGCGCTTGACCCCCGCCCCAACACAGCCTGGGGGTTTCCGGTGCCAGGCTAGGGAGGTGGAGACCAGAGAAGGAACTGCAGCAAGCACTGTTCACTCAAGTCCTCCGACCTGGAGCCCCTCACCCATCAGAAGAGGGAAAAGTGAAAACTTGTACGGCCGAGAGTGTATCAGGATAGGGCACTTGCCTAGTGTACCAAGCCCGGGTTCCCTCCCCAGCACTGCATAAATAAATACAGACTTTATTATTACTATTTTTTGAGACATGTTCCTGCTAGGTAGTTGAGGTTTGCCTTGAACTCACTATGTAGCCCAGGCTGGCCTTGAACTCATGGAGATCCTCCTGCCTCAGCCTCCCAAGTGCTGGGATTACTGATGTGGGCCGCCATCCCCAGGGATAAATACAAACTTGTCACAACTAATGACTTTAGCTAGGTCTGGAGATGCCTTGATACAGGCTATGTGGAATGTAATCAATAGGACACTAGCTGTGAAAACTACAAATGTCACCTAGCCTGGGACCAGCAAATTAGGCAGGAAACTCCCTGCCTGCAGCAGCATCCTCCAAAAGATGTTCTTCTGGAATCCCAGCACTCTAGGAGAGTGAGGCAGGAAGATCCCAAGTTTGAGGATGGCAACTTGGCATTTTAGGGAAACTGTCTCAATAAAAAATAGTGGGCTGGGGATTTAGCTCAGTGGTTCTGGTGCCTGCCTCAAAAGCCCAAGGTCCTGAGTTTGATCCCCAGTACCAAAAAAACCCACAAAAGAAAACCAAAACAGTAGTTCAATGTGATGGACCTGTGTTGTTCAATCCCCGGTCCATCCCCAGCACTAAAGAGAGAGTCAGATGAAGCATGTCAAGTGTTTAGCAAGGTATCTGGCATATTTTATTTTTGTGTGTGTTGTGGTTTTTTTTTTTGGTACCGGGGATTGCACTAGGGACCTTGTGCTTTCGAGGCAGGTGCCGGAACCAGTGAGCTAAATCCCCAGCCCACATATTTTATTTTTACATAGGTACTGGAGGTCCAACCTAGGGGTACTTCATCATTAAGCTCCATCCCCAGCCCTTTTTATTTTTTATTTTGACAAAAGGTGTCCCCAAGTTGCCCAGGCTGGCCCCAAACTTGCAATCCTCCTGCCTCAGCCATTCAGGAGTTGGCATGGGCCCCTACACCTGTTCTAACCCACTTGTGAAATCACTCATCATACTTAAAAGATAACAGTTACAGTGAAAACAAAATAATGCCATAAAATCCTGCTGAAACAGTAGCAGTAAGGTTCCAGGCAACATTCTTTGTTCCAAGAAAGATTAGCAAGTTTTAAAGACTCATTATTTCCAAGGGAAAACTTTTTTTTTGATTTTTGAGATGTGGTCTCACTATGTAGCCCAGGCTGGTTTTAAACTCATGGAGATTCTCCTGCCTCAGCCTCTGGAGTGCCTGGATTACAATCTCTTTAGATTGAGAAAGACTTGCAAATTGAAAGGGATAGATTCCTAGAGATTATTCCAAGTCACTTAGATAACTGAATACAGGGCTGAGATGTAGCTCAGAGAGATGTGGCTGCATGCCAGAGGCCCTGGGTTTCCACCCCCTGCCCCCAGATCCTAGAATTGAACTCGACCCAGCTGTCAGGACGAAGCCCCTCTGTCCTGATCTCAGTCACTCTGTGGTCACACTGACCTGCTTTTCATTCCCACACTTTCTTAATCTTCCCAGCCACGCCCTCCTGTTCCCAGACTCTGTCCCTTCCTGCTCGCTGAGTGAACTCAGTCTAAGAATGAGACCGCTGGGAAAAGGTCTCGTCTGCACCCTCACTTGGTCGAAGGCCCCTTCGTTTTTATCAACAGTCAGGTCAGGAACTGTTTTTGACCATGAGCCCGCGGCCTGCAGGACTGCAGGACTGCAGGGGGTTCTGGCAGGGGCTTCACGAGGATGCCTTCCTGTGCGTGTGCAGGCTTCCTTTGAGATCTGTGATTGTCTAAGCCACTTTAACAAAGGGGAAACTGAGGCCCAGAAACCCCACTCTGGAAGAGAGTAGGTAGGGGCCAGATGGACAGAGCTAATCCCTTCCCCATGCTGAGGTTGCCGCCCACCCTCCCTCTCCTGACCTGCTGTACCTGCATCACCTGTTCACCAGACCTGTTGACCCGGTTCCGGGACCCAAGCGAGGTCCACCGGCAGAAGCTCACGCCCGGCCTGGCAGGCCCTGGCCTAGAAGCAGCGGGGTGGGGCGGGGCGGGGCGGGGACTTGTTCTGCGAGTGAGAATCGGGGCCGAGCTGGGGTTGAGGAACTGGCCAGAGCGCGGGGCGGGGCTGTGGGTGTCCGGGGTGTCCCTCGCGCCTGGCCCGGGTATGTAAATCTAGCCCCGCCTCGCTCTTCTTCGTCCCGCCCCAGTCACTTCCGAGAATTCGCAGCACAAGGGGGAGGGTCCTTGGGGCGCTGGGGAGCAGGGGCGGGGCGGAATTCGGTGAATGGCTTTAAAGGGGACCAGAGCCAGGCTGCGGGAGTCCCGGGCTCCGCGGCTCCCCTGGGTCTGGGAGCTGCTCGAACCGCATCCGACTCCGGTCAAGGGGAGCGGTGTGTCCCCAGTTTGTCAAGGGAGCTGAGACTGGCCCTGTGCTGAGCCCCTCTCCCAGCAGACATCCTGCCAGGCCCCAGCCCCTCGGCACGCCTTCCCACCGGGCCCCACTGACCCCTGTTACCCTGCGTACACGCTGTTGGCTCAGGGGTCTCAGCTTTCCCTGTCCCCGCCCCCAGCGTCCCACACTGAGGTGACGGGCTGGCTCCGGGCCAGGCGTACTGGCCGCTGTCAGGCCCCCCACATCTGGCAGCCAGCTGCTGGCCCTGCCGGCCCGCCCCGGGCTCCGGGAGCCGCTACTCTCCCTTTGTCCCGAGTCCACCCAGTCCAGGCCACCCCGCCCAGGCGTGCTAATCGGGAACAGCTGACAGCAGGGACCGAGGACATGCAGGACAGGCGAATGTGACATCCTGACTCTGGGAGGCTCGCCTAGTGGAGAGGGAGGAGGCAGAGCAGAGTGGGAGCAGAAAGCCCGAGATCAAAGCCTTCTGGCTTCCAGATGGGAACCGCTGGGAGAGCCCCTGGAAACCCCCAGCCCCGCAGGGACCCAGCTGTGCTGCCGGAGCGCCGCCGGCTTCCGCTTCCTGTGTTGGTGTCCCGCCAACCGGCTGCGGCCCAGGGCTGGGCCCCTTTGAAGGGGCTCCCCCGGGTCTTCCTGGACAGAGGGAGGGACAAGCAGAGAAGAATGGGCCTTCTGTGGCCAGGACTCCAGGAGCTTCGTGTTAACCCTTTGCGTCGGGCTGCAGCTGCAGGGAGCACCCTAGGACCTGGGGACTGGACAGGGAGGTTGACTGGCCAGCAGCCATCCTGCTGGGCTGGGGCTTGTGAATGTGGTTAGGACTCCGTTGCACCTTTCCCTCCTTGATGGGGTCACAGGACTTGCTGGTTTCCCCTCTGTGACTGTGAGTTGTGCAGCCAGGGACAGGAGGCAGGTAACACCAGAGTCCCAGGGGCATGAGGTAGGGTGGAGTGAGACCTAGGCATGCCATGAGTCATCTTTTTTTTTTTTTAAAGTATCTTGAACACATTATGACCCTAGGCTGGACTTGAACTAGCAGTGATCCTTCTGCCTCAGCCTTCCCAGTGTTGGGATCACAGGTGTGTGCCACCATGCCCAGCAATTTAAAAAAAAAATTTGAAGGCCGGAGATTTAGCTCAGTGCAAGTGCAAGGTCCCAAGTTCAATCCCCAGTACCAAAAAAAAAAAAAAAAAAAAAAAAAAAATTGAAACATAAACCAGATGTGGTGGCACATGCCTATAATCCCAGCACTCTGGGAGGCTGAGGCATGAGGATGCTTGAGCCCAGCTGGTCAACTTGGTGATTTAGCAAGATTCTGTCTGAAAATAAAAAAAAAAAAAATTTTTTTTTAAGAGTAGGAAAAATTGGGCCTGGGATTTAGCTCAGTGGTTCCGCCACCTGCCTTGCAAGCGCAAGGACCCAAGTAGGAAAAATTTATTGAGAAAAAAAGCTTCTGTCTAAGAGAGGTAGAAGCGGGATGGGAAAGTATGTTACCCCATTTTTGTTGTTGTTGTTTTATAGCAAAACATTTATTGGTGGATTTTAGGCATACATAATGATAACACTCATCATAGGGAGTTTGCACCTGCACATGATACATCCCGCCTCGTTTTTCCCTTTCTCCCCTCCCTTCAAGGCCCCTCCCCTCCCTATGTCCAAAAGCTTTGTTTCTATTTTTCCTTCTATTTTCACTTTTTTATTGAGATAGAGAGAGAGAGAGAGAGAGAGAGAGAGAGAGAGAGAGAGAGAGAGAGAGATCCTGAGAGACAGGAGGGGACCTGAAAGTGAGTTGCTAACAAGCTCACTTCTCAAAGGTATTTTCACTTGTTTTTCCTTGTCCCTTCCTTCCTTTCTCCCTCCTTCCTCCCTCCCTCCTTCCTCCCCTGTTCCCCTTCCCATTTGAATAGAACATAAAAAATTTTTTAAAGGGCCGAAGATGGAGGTCCTTGCGAAGTCCCTGGGTTCAATGCCCAGTACTGCAAAAAATAATTGTTTCTGTAAACAGTCTCACTAAATTGCTCAGGCTGGGCTCAAACTTGTGATCCTCCAGCGTCAGCCTCTCAGGGAGCTGGGACACAGGTCTGTGATCTTCAGCTCTGGGCGTCTTGGCGGTCTGGGGCTAGGTTTCCTCTTAGGGGTGGGAAGATCTGCCCAGGCAAGGGAAGCTCTCCCTGCCCAGAGTCCAGGACCCTGGGGCCTTGTCAACTGCAGGTTTGCTTCCACTTGGCGCCCAGGGGAGGTGCACGTGGCCCGGAGGCTCCTCTGTTTACAGAGCCAGCCTCGGGAGAGTCCCTGAGGCACCAGGAGACCTAGCAGCCACTTTGAAGGCTTCGCTTAGTGACAGACTGAAGATGCTTCCTATAGTTGCAGAGACTTTAAAAAACTACCTGGAATGGAACCCAGAGCCTCACGCACTAGGCAAGCTCTTTTTATTTTTCATTTTATTTTATTTTATTTTTTCTTGAGGGTGTCTCCACACATAGCCCAGGCTGGCCTGGAACTCAATG